>NC_043701.1:34230211-34349019 GCF_006229205.1 Suricata suricatta
GCTCTACCGACTGAGCCACCCGGGCATCCCTTAACTTTCTAATTTTAATGATCCCACATAAAAATTCATCTTTATATGGATTCACAACTGCTTATTAGAACAAACATCATTTGCTTTTGTTTGTTTGTGTTTAAATCACATTGTATTTCAAGAAAGGAGAGAAGCAGAAAATAGAGATCTGCCTTGCTTTCTGTCCAGGGCTTATCGAAATCCAAAGAGACAAAAAAATAGGATGTTGAATAATAAAAAACACTAAAGCCACTAAAAAGCACTAAGACATTATTATGTTGCCCAGAACAGCAAGTGTACCGATGAGTTTATAATAGGTTGAATTAATTGTATTAGTTTGTTAGGCATGCCTTCGCAGAGTGCCACAGACTTAAAAGAACAGAAATTAGATTTCCCACAGTTCTGGAGGCTAGAAGTCCAAGATCAGGATGTTATCAGGGCTGGGTTTCTTCTCAGCTTGCTCTTGTGATTTGCAGGTGGCTCTCCTCTCCCCGTGTCTTCATATGGTCCCCACTCTGTGACTGTCGGTGTCCTACAGCTCTTCATAACAGGACACAAGTAATGCTGAATTACAGCTCACCCTAATAACTTCATTTCAATTTAATTGCCTTTTTTTCAATTTAACTGCCTTCATAAGACCTTATTTCCAAATACAGTCTGAGTTGGAGGTACTAGGGGGTTAGGACTTCAAATATGAATTTGGGGAGAGGGAGCACAAGATAGCCATTTCAATAAAGTATAAAGAAAGAAAGATACCATATGTTGTAGCTTAAATATTTAAAAAAATAAACACTAAAAACAGTGTTATAAATATAACACAATAAACTGTATCAATGATAATTTAATAATTTTGTTGACTCACGAACTTAAAATGGTGATCAATTTGCTTTTCTGTTACAGTTTTAAAAGCTGGCTGCACAGGAGATTGGTTTTGTATCCCCCACAGCATCACCCAACCATCCTTATGTGTTTATTGCTGGGAGCTGAGAAGCAAAAGGGAAAGAATGTACAGACCGAAGGATTTAATATCTAATTGCAGCAACAGTGTGGATGTTTAAAAGAGAAAGAAGAATAAATAACAATACAAGTTTGCATGTCCTAAATTCCAAATGGAAGATTATCTATCTTTCTGATTCTGAGGTCATAACTGCCAGCTCTGTGTTGATTTAGAGAGAAAACTAACATTATTTAAATATGCAGATAATTAGTGGAATAGAATTTCAGAAGAAGGAACAATAGCGATACACCTTTTGTAGGCCCCTGATTTTAAATTGCTTCCATTTCCTTTGCTTTTTGAATGACGGAGAAACAGAATGTTAAAAAATTTCCCAGTTCTTTAAAAGTTCCATTATTTGGGGCCCATTCAATTGAGGTTTGTTATATTAAAGAAATAATAATTAGATAAAGTGATTTTTTTTTTTACTTATTTGACGTGAATTCGGTAAGTACATTGTCACTACCAAAGAGAAAGCAGGGATGAATTATTTTGACTAAGGGAATCAGCTTTAAATTCTTTTTATTGCCATAAAGATTTGGCCTAAATCAATTCCCTATTTCACTATCAAAAGTGGAAGGGACCTTCATTATGTTCTATGTGTACAACTATAAACAGAAGCCTCTGTTGGAGTGAATTAAAAAATACAAGAATACTTTATAACGGCCACAATATATTTGATTTTGTGGGTTGAGGAACTTAACTTAGAGGAACTAAATTAGATGGCCTGTTGGCATTTTAGTACAGCAGATGTAAAAAACATAAAGGCTTTAAGCATACAGTTGTAAGCATACAGGAAAGCAGTGCAGGGTAAGGGCTCAGTGATCAAGCTCTGGGATCCAAGCGCCTAGACATGAACCCCCTAACCTACTACTTGCACGTCCTTGGGCAACTTACCTTTTCTTCCTAATGCCTTAGTTATATCATCTGTAAATCAGGATAATAATGGTACCTGCCTCATAAAATAACCATGAGGATTTAAGTTAGAGAGAACATGAGAACCTGCTTGGCCCACAATTCACAGTAAATGTTAGTTATTATCGGTAGCCTGTACTGTAGAATATATTTTACATTTTGCTTACAGATTTTCAGCAATGATTTTCAACCTCATCAGCCCATTAGAATCATCTGAGGATTTTTCCATAAATTCTACTAACTGGCTTTACCCACTGAGATTTTGGTTAAACTGTTCTCGGGTGAAACCTAGACACCTGTAAGTTTTAAATGTTCCTCAGGTAATTCTAACATGTAGCCAGGTTTGAAGAAATTTGGTCCAAATGAGCCATGCAGATGTGTAGCAACAAATAGCGCTAGAGAAGCCTTTCCGAACTTTAGTCTGCATAACAATGGCCCACCAAAATGTTCCCTGAAACTAAAACATTTAGAAGTAACCTAGGGGAACCTGGGTAGCCCTGTTGGTTAAGTGATTATGTATCCGACTCTTGCTTTCAACTCAGGTCATGATCTCACAGTTTGTGAGACTGAGCCCCATACTGGGCTCCATGGTGATCTCGGAGCCTGCTTGGAATTCTCTCTCCCTCTCTCTCTGCCCCTCCCCTGCTCATACTCCCTCTCTCTCAAAAAAATAAATAAATTTATAAAATAATAAATCAAAGTAACTTGAAGGCAACAGATGCGGAGTCAACTGAGCTTGATGATACATATATCTCTTGAAGATTCATTTATCATATTAGCATTTAGAAGATCTGAGAAGTCCTTCTTTAAGTAAGTTTGTTTATTGCTGATGAAGCCAGATTTCCTTGCAATTTTTTGTAATAAGGAAACATGTTCTTGAGGAATATTTAACTTAAAGCTCTGTCACATTGTATTGCCAATTATCACTACTATTTGCTACAATGCCAATTAATTAATAATTATGTGATTGATATAAAATTTATTAACATCTGCTAGTTCTGGTCCCTGTTCATGGTATTTGAGGTTTGGCCATTACAATAACTTTTTTTTCCCCCCATACTTGTGGAGTTCTTTTTTTTTTTTTTTTTTTTAATTAAATTACACCAGACCTGCTTTTCAAGGAGAGTGGAACTGCCAAGGTACATTCTTTAACTTATCACTAGGATTCTGAAAATGAGCTGGATTTGGAAATCACTGAATCATAGCCTAGCCTTTCATATTAAACCAATCTAGCTCCAATCTATTTTGCAAGTATCAATGAAGAAAACGAAGCTAGAAGTTATGGCCCAACTGTGGGAAAGGGACAGAGACAAGAGAGAAGTAGGAGAGTACTACAGAGACGTCATAGAGCTAAGCCATGTTCATGTGTGAGGCACAGGTGTGTGTGTGTGGGCACACGTGTGTGCATGATGAGATCGCTGACACTGACTGGAGAGAGAGCAGGAAAAGAGGTACACTTCAGATCCATCATGGGTGGATGGGGAAGAGAATTCTATCCATCAGAGAGTGACAACCATCACTTCCTGTCCTTTTAGCTAAAGATACTGAGGGGAGTAAAAGGAGGAAGTTGTACAAGGGGAGTATGGTGAATACAAACCTGGGAAGTGAATGGTTTAGGACCCTGGACTTCAGACTTGTTCTGATGGCAGAGGAGTTAGGGATCATTTTGCTTTTTAAAGAACAACATGAAATAGTGATATAATAGGATATATATACATATTTCCATTTCCATATATATATATATATATATACCAGTTCTTGGTAGAAGTAGGCGATGGAGTGCAAGATGAATACAAAGGAAGAGTTTTTGAGAATGCTATTGTGTTTCTTTGAATACAGCTCTTAAAGGTGGGATCTTGAATATGTAAGATCTCCTTACATATAGAATCTTAAAAAAAAAAAAAGCCCATCTTCATTGAGGAGGGCACTTGTTGGGATGAGCACTGGGTGTTGTATGGAAACCAATTTGACAATAATTATATTAAAAAATAAAAAAATTTATTTTTAAAAAAGAAAAAAAATAAAAAGCCCGTCTTATAGAAACAGAGATGAGAATGGAGGTTGCCAAGGGTTGGGGGGTGAGGGAAATGAGGAGACATTGCTCGATGGTTACAAACTTCTGGTCATAAAATGAATAAGTTCTGGGGATTTGATGTACAACAAGGTGATTATAGTTAACAACTCTGTATTATATACTTGAAAGTTGCTGACAGAGTAGATCTTAAATGTTCTTGCTGCCAAAAAAATTATAATTGAGGTATGAATGCAGAAACTAACTTTATTGTGGTAATCATTCTGATATATAAAGTATACTATGTATACACATATAATGTAATATATATGTGTTATGTGTATATACATTATATATATACCATGTACACATAATATATTATATTATATTATATATATAATATATATATTATATTATACACCTTAAATTTACACTGTGTGCTATCTTATATGTCAATTATATCTCAATAAAGCTGGCAGGGGCAAGGTGGGGTATTGTTGGGTCCCAGCTTTTATATTTTGGGCATTCCTTAGAGGTTTTGACTTTTAGGTGCTATACTTAATTTCATATCAGATTAAGACGTTATTTTGTATAGTTGAGCCAGAGAAATTATCCACCTTACTATTAGAATTTTGAGGGAAAAAAGTGCCCGATGTCTGAAAATTAAGTGTATGGTCCTAAGCATACAACCCCAACGTTAGAGAGACATGGTAGATACAATTCAGATGGTGGGGTTTCTATTCTGGGGGGGAAATGTGTGTATAGGACTGGATTTTTAGGAAGAAAACCAGATTTGTAGCATATTATTTGTAACTTCTAAGTTCACTTATGAAGTTGTGAAACAAAAAATAATTTTAACCTAAATCTCTTCAAACATACAGTATCAGAGCTGCTCAAATAGATTGAGGGATGCCGACCGTACTTCTGCATAAACGGAAGGGCCGGGACATGGCTGCCATCTTGTGGTTTACAATCAAGCAGCCTTTGGGACTGCTCACAGTAGGCTACTCCCTACCAGAAAACAAGGAATTTGTATTTGCCCGGATTAGGAGAAGAGTGCTAACGTTGTGGGTAGCTCATGGAATACAAATGCTGTAGATTGTTAGGTCCTAAATGCTGAGAAATGACAGAGATTAGGTGAGCGTTTATTTGAGAAGATTCTCTGACCTAAGGTGATGTGACTTGCTTTCTTTGGAAGACTCTACCTAGAACAAGTGTATAGCAAAGTGGATAGGAGCTGGGATTTATAGCTGCAAATCAGTAAGAGTGTGAAACTGCTCCACTTCTGTGTTCAGTATAAGCTTTTCATCAGAAAGCAGAACATAACCTGAAGGACAAGACTTGTTCTTCTTCACAGTTGAAGAAGAAAGAAATTACAGCCAAGATCCATTAAGCAACTTTGGACTTCTCTGTAATCCAAAGGGATCTCTCCAATTATCTCTGTGACTACCTTGACCACACACTAAAACCAAGTTTGAATGATGAATCTCAGGGTTAAGATGCCAGAAAGAATTTGACAGGCCAGAAGGGTGTTCCAGTTTCTAATAGCTCAGAATAAGTTCATTCTCCAATCTTCAAATAGAATTCCCTGCAACCCTAGAACTAGCCCAGTTTTGGATCGAAGTCTGAATGTCTTGATTTACTTTCATTATGCCAGAGTGCATCATAATGAAATTCCCTATAAGCAACTGGCTACTTGCCCTAGCATTTAGCAGACATAAATCACATATGAAATAAATCCAGTAATGACATAAACTGCATATGGAAAAACATTTTTAAACTGAAGGGAGCTGAGAGGTAACAGAGAAGCTGTGGGGATGTGAAAAGGGTGGAAGAAACAAGAGGGGGTTTAGGAGACTACGTAGTGAGCTCTGAATCAGGGTGTATTTCATGTTCTTGAAGAGATACAGACGAAAATTAAACCTGTAGTGCTTTGGCCTGGGCCAATGTAAGACACACAATTTTGGAGCTTGTATCTAGGTAAGAGAAGACTCCCTGAGTCCCATCTAATTTGGACAAGCACTAGGTTAGGTAGATACTTCACATGAATAATTCAACATCCTTCTCAGAACAACTTTTTGAAACAGAGAGATGACTGTAGCATATGTTATTTCCACTATGCCAGGAAGTCATGAGTCATTCTCTGCTGATGTAGGATTTTTGTCATGTCTAACTAGGAGCAGACTTTCAGAAGCAGGTGACATCAGCTATTCATTTTTTGTCAGAAGTGGAAGCTTAATAAGAATTAATACCATATATATTTGTTAAACATTATTATTCAGGTAAACAATCCTAAAAATCTCATTCAACAGGTCAATTCATTCAGCTACTTTGGCTGCATTTTGCAGCCCACTAAACTTGACTGGCCACCATGATAAAGTACTTTTCAAAAGAACTAAACATTTCACAGGGCACATATAAACGTATTTCTGGTCAGCTCATTTCCATTATTAATATATGTCATTAAACCTTTCTCAGGACTAAATGCCTTTTCCATGTTGTATAATGAGGCAACAAAACATTTTATATCAAGCAGTTTTTTTTAAGGGCTGGAACAGTTACAAGGTTTTTAGGGAAAATATAACCCTTCCAAAGATACTCTTTTGGCCCACTTCCATGTGTAAGTGGGCTGGCCCTATGAAGGAACACAGCCATTTCTAGTTCTTTAACTTTTACAACAGATTATTAATTCTGCATCGCCCATATCTGGTTGGCCTATGGATCTCCTGTCAGTGAATAATATAAAGAAATAACTCAGAAATTGGCTTCCACTCTTTAATTGCACAAAACTCATTTTAGATCACCTGTCCATCTCTCTAGATTCTCTAAACCTCCCCATCTAATAAGCTGCATTACCAGAAATCAACATTCATAGACTCTATTCTTGCTGCTCTGTAAATCAGTGTTGAGTGGTGCACAAGGTATGCATACACCTGGGTTCATGTTCTTGAGTGTCTACTTACTATATTTGTGACCTTGAGAAAATTACTCTCCCTGAGCCCAGAGAATTTCAGAAATACAGTTTAGTTTGATAAACCTATTTAGAATATCTATTAGGTACTGTGGTTTGTATCAGGGTTAAGTATAAAAGATTTCATTCATTCACTGACCCAATATTTACCTTGAGCATTTATTGTATATTAGGCATTATCTTGAGGGATGGAGATAAATCTTGGAACAAGGCAGACAACTTCCCTGTCCTTGCAGCTTGTATTTAGTAAGAAATTCAGAAAGTAAAGGAGAAAACCAAGAACCAAGTCAATATAAATTCAGGCAAGTGATAGGAACTATGAAGAAAATAAAGCAAAATGAGAAGGTGATTTTGTGGGAATATGGTTGTATTAGGAACAGTTATCAGGAAACCTCCCATCCAGGAGGCAGACATTTGACAGACATGTGAATGATAAGAAAAGATGATGAAGAAATCTCTGTATTTAAGTATATAGTCTAACAGGACACAGAGGAACAAAACTGCAAGTCCAGTAAGTGTTAGCAGAGAGGTATGTATATAGAGATTTTGGGGAAAGATGTGTTGAAGCAATGTAAAAGTGCCTCATGTGAAGTTATGCACAGATAGGTACTCACTGAAGGTTATTCCTCTTTTCTCTCTTTAAGATTTAACATGGGGGCGCCTGGTTGGTTCAGTCGGTTGAGCTTCCGACTTCAGCTCAGGTCATGATCTCACAGTCTGTGAGTTCAAGCCCTGCATCGGGCTCTGTGCCGACAGATCAGAGCCTGGAGCTTGCTTCAGATTCTGTGTCTCCCTCTCTTTCTGCCCCTCCCCCACTCACTCTATGTCTCTCAAAATAAAGACATAAAAAATAATAAAAAAAAGAGATTTAACATGATGTCCTTCTCCTTTAATCAATATAAGATAAAATCAGTGGGGGCTTCATGATGATTTCTAAATCAAAAGAGCCTGACTGGTCTAATTGGATGTCTATGGAGTAGATGCTTTTTTTTTGAAACAAAAAATACATAATGCCACAAACTTCCCTTTCCTCTTGGCTTGCAGGACTAGCTATGGTGCTTGATTCTATTATTTAGCTCTATTTCTTCTTGGCTTCATTTCTGTCTTTATTGTTATTGAAATGGAAGCTGGCTCTATTTTTTTTCTATAAAGGCAACAGATGCTTTTAAAATTAAAAAAAAAAAACAAATATGTTCACCACTCCAGTTATGTTTGTTTCTGGTATTTGGAAGAAGTGCTTGGTGTTTCAAGTGGAAAAATAATCCTAGTATTGTCCTTTTCCACTCAGGCCTCATCTTCAGGATCTTGGCTATAACGGCAGTGGGATTATTAGATAAAATCACTTGAACCCTCCCTGTGACTTTACCATTAGACATCTGCTTTTTTTAAAAGCATAAAACCCACAGCAAAACTCTATTAATGCAATGTTATTGAGGTAGAAGGCAATATATCATTAATAAATCTGAAATACAAACTATCTCTAAACACATGTATAACTTTGTAAGTGGTTAAGAACATGCACTTTGGACTTACACTCCGACGATCAAATATTATTTCCTGCACTTACTGGTTAAGCTTTGCTGTGTGTTTCAATATCTCTGGGTCTCATCTGTACAGTGAGAGAAATAACACCTGCCTCATAGGAATCTATTGAGGCTGAAGACATTATATATATAACAATGTTTATAAAATACTTAGTACATAGCAAGTGTCCAAAATAGAAATTGCTATTCAGATTTCATGTCAATTTTATTACATATTCCATGGAACAATTTATGTGATAGTATATGCTATCGGAAAGAGATGAAGCCTTCCAAGATTAATAATTTTTGTCAAGGATTATAATATACTGAAAACCGGGTTTCTTAGAATCTCTCAACCCTATCAAAATTCAGCCACAAGCAGCAATAGCATGGGACAGAACAGAGTCTAACCACAAAAATCCAATCCATACGGTCCAACAGAGGCTGGAGGGACTATGGGAGAAAGGCCGAGGGTTGCTGGTTTTAGTGTGAGAAAGTGGAGATAATAGATGAAAGAGTAGCCTAGACCTGCAAGAGACAGGTGAGATGTGAGTACCGACAGGTAAAGAGATGAATCTAGGAAACAGATCATCTGAAATCTGCACAGGCACATGAACACCCAAAGGGGAAAAGGCAGCATTTGCTAGGTGGTGGGGCAGGTGTCCACTGGGATTGGCTTGATGGGGCAGTGGGTTTATGGAAGCCTCAGTAGAGAGAACCTGGTTCAGGGAAAGCAATTCCAGTCACCGCAGGGATTCGGGCATGAGGCTGGAATCCAGGCAGCAAGTCAGGGGACCTGAGCCAGCCTCGGTTTAGAGCCCATCTTGTAACTGCTTGTCTTTTCCCTCCACAGAAAAAGACACATTTCAGAATGTAGCATGAGGTTAAATAGTCTCAGCAGTAAAATTTCTCAATAAAGGATAAGAATCCCAGTCGCTTAACAAGTCACACCAGACACAGAGACAAATTTAAAAGCACTTAGAGTCGTTGCTGTATAAGTAAATGAGATATAATGGCTTTCATTCAATCAGGATTTTATACAGACAGTATACACAGCAAGGTGAGGTTGGTTAATTTTCCGATGCATGTAACTTTTCCCTGGTAGTTTAGTACTCATAGATTCAAGTTAAAATCTTTTAACTTCTAAAACCTGATGTATAAAATGCTGAGGAGCCAGATTAGCATCAGAAAGTAGAGGTCACTCCTTGGATGGCTGGATGGCAAGAAGTCTCAATCATTTTTCTATTTATACTCGTGCAGATAAAGAAAACTCTTAGCCACCTGAAAGACTATCTTCTGCTTAAGTAATTTTGTGTTTATAATCTGACATTGATAAAAATCTCCACACAAAATATGTTTATTGTATCTAGCGACTGGAATAGAAAGGACTAGAAACCATGGGCCTTTGGTGAAGACACAGCTAGAGATGATGGATGTCTAGACCAGGGAAGCGTCTGTTAAACTAGTCACAGTTGACACTGTTCCAGCACATAATGTTTGACACTTACTCACAGGTTACTAAAATGATTATGTGCTCAAGAGTGAATCCATGCTGACAAGCCAACCTTTCGCTGATGATGAAAAGGGAGCTTTTTATTTCAAAGAGTGATTCAACCTTAAATTTAGCTGTAAAGTTAGTATACTTTACATTAATGCAAACAAGAGAAATGAGACTCAACAAATTGATAGGCAACTTTTTTTGTTCTTTTTATGCTGGCAGCAATCAGATCAAATTAGATTTAATAAAAGCATACAGTACAGGGTGATACAGAATGTCTAATTGAACCATGATTCACTAATTCAAGAAAATACTGTAATACTATTTTAGTTAAGGCAAACAGGAATGCCAAAAAGCCTTGACATGTCAATGAAACAAAAATAAATATAAGGATTGTCGTATTTCCTTTAAAAAAAGTAATTAATTTTCTTCTTTTTAATTTTATTTTAGAGAGAGAGCACATGAACGGGGGAGAATGGCAGAGGGAGGGAGGGAGAGAGAGAGAGAGAGAAAGAGAGAGAGAGAGAGAGAGAAAGGGAGAGAGAGAGAGAGAAAGGGAGAGGGAGAGGGAGAGAGAGAGAGAGAGAGAGAGAGAGAGAGAGAGAGAGAGAGCCTAAGCCTAAGCAGGCTTAGGCTCAGGACTCAACTCAGGGCCAACTGAGGGATTGATTCCACGAACCTGGGATCATGACCTGAGCTGAAATCAAGAGTCAGATGTTCAACTGACTAAGCCACCCAAGAGCCCCAGTAATTGAGTCTTCTTAAATATTTTCTTATAGCAGTGTAAACAGGATTCCAACTTTGATTATAAGGGGGCATCTTTTAACCATTAGCAGAAACAACTGAAAATAGTAGATAGAACCCTGAGCCTCCCCTAGGACAAAGGAAAGGCAGGTTTCCATGGGTGGAGGTGGGAGTAGCAGCAGTAGAGCCCCCTTAATTTTTCTAGACAAGGATGGATTCTGAGTCCAGGAGCCAGAAGCTCAACAAGATAGTAAGGTGTTCTGACAATAGGTCCAAGCCCGGGAGGATGACAGAGATTTATCTGTCACTTGCATGGTTTGTGTATGAGCCACCCTGGGAAGACTGTCCTCCAGAGATCTTGCAACGCGTCTTAGGGAACATATGTCTGGTTCTGAAACAAAGTCAAAGATTGTTAACAAGTCTCATTTAAAAGACTTTAACAGAGCCACCTGGGTGGCTCAGTCAGTTAAGTATCTGACTCTTGGTTTCAGCTCAGGTCATGATCTCATGGTTTGTGAGTTTGAGCCCCACATTGGGCTCTTCACTGATGGTACTGCACCTGCTTGGGATTCTCTCTCCCCTTCTCTCTGCACCTCCCCTGCTTGTGCTCTCTCTCAAAATAAATAAACTTAAAAAAACAAAAATAAAAAGCTTTAACAAATTAAAAACATATTATTATTCAGCTGAAGAGTTGTGCATTCAAACATTCCAGCATTTTCCCCTACTCCTGCCATTATTTAAACTGATGTGCTCAAAGTATGAGAAAATGAAGGAGAGCTGAAGATAGATTAGTATCCTATAAGAATGTCTAAAGAGTCTGTTTCCTTAACCCACACTTTCTCAATCGACTCGAATCAACACACATTTATTGTATTTCCAATAAATATTAGGGTGCAAAATGTGGTTTTTGTTGTGGAGGAGTTTTTGGTTAGTAGAGGGAGAAATATAAATGTGGAATAGTACAACCCAGTGGCACAGTGTGCTGTTTTGTTGGAGGGCTATGTGTAGGATCAAGACCGTTGGGTGATCTATGTGGCTATTCCATGTCTTTGCCACCAGTGAGAAACACTAGGGCAACTGGAAAGTGGTAAATTGTTCCCATGTCCCTTTTAGTACCTCTTTATCCTTTCCAGTGGTTCTCGAACTTGAAAACCCTCATTGTCTCCAACTGCACTCTTCTTTAAATGTCTCCCATAGTTTCCGTCACACTTAGACACTTGATCTTAGCCAAAAGGCCGAGAAGCGATATTTTCCATCACACTTAGAACAAAGCCTAAACTCCTCTTTTTCTGGTTGATAAAGCCTGTGATATCTAGTCTGGACTTTTTCTCCAAAGTTTTCCCAGTGATTCATTAGATTTCAGCTATATTGATCCTCTAACTCAGCGCCTCTCAAACTTCAGTGTGCATAGATATCACTTGGGGGTCTTGCTAAAAACGGAGACTTTTGGGGCACTTGGGTGGCTCAGTCAGTTAGGTGTCCAACTGCAGCTCAGGTCATGATCCCACAGTTTGTGGGTTTGAACTCCACATTGTTCTCTGTGCTGACAGCTCAGAGTTTGCAGCCAGCTTCAGATTCCGTCTCTCTCTCTCTCTCTCTCTCTCTCTCTCTCTGCCCCTCCCCTGCTCATGCTTGGTCTCTGTCTCTCAAAAATAAACATTTAAAAATTAAAATAAGTAAATAAAATAAAAAGGGAGACTTCTGTTCTGTAGGTATAGGGTGGGGGACAAAATTCCTGCATTTGCAATAGTTTCCAAGGTGATACTATGGTACTGACCCTGGGAGCACACTTTGAGCAACAAGGTGGCAGAGGCCTGAGGCTCATTCCAGATATTGGCAGGCCATAGTTAGCACCTTGAATAGCAACTTTGTTCTCACCTTAATAACACTGTTTGTTCTTTCTACTAGGAACTTTTCTCCCCAGATCTTTCTATGTCTAGCACCTTTACTCACACTCAAATATCAGCTCCCTAAAAGTCTTTATTAATGACCCTATCTAAAATGCCACCTGATTACTGATCTGGAAGACAATCAACATTTTCCTATTTTACTTTCTTAATGATACTTGTCACTCTCTGAATTTTCTTCACTGATTTCTTCATTTTCTTATAAGTCTACTGAAGCAACAGCATGGCCTTTAAGTGTTCAGCTCAGTATTTTAGCATGTAAAGCCACACCTGATCCACAGGGCTGGCTTCATGGTGCAAAACCTGTGCAACTGCACTTGGCCTCATGCCTGGTTTAACACTCCACTGTCACCATCTAGAAATTAATAATTTTATCTTTGAGATTGTGCTTCTAACTGAAAGGCAGTGGGACAAGGGTATGTACATGAGCAGAGGAAACACACTCAGTACGTATGTTCTGTTTTCTTTGCTGCCCCTTCTCATGTTGTGCTTATGATGCTCCATGAGCACAGAATTCTGATGCACCTAAAGGTGTGGATGTTCAATAAGACTTAAAGTTATTACAAGGTAAGTGTGTTATAGCCATGGCTAAGTGGGAAGCTGAGAGTCTTAAGAGGCCAGGCTTTCTGTTCCAGCCAGAACTTGCTTCAAAACCACAAAGAACAGGGTGTTTTGTGAGGTAAGAATTACCAAGGAACCATATAATGTTATTTCTTACTCATATCTTTTTCCTAGCCCATCAGTTATACAGAAAATGACGCATATTAAGAAAAAGAAAACAAAGGAAAATCCAGTTATTTTTCCATTCAGTCCTTGCTTACTCAAGACAAAGATGGAGAGTATTGGTATAATGTGCACATATTAAGAAATGAAATAAAAAACACTATGTTAGTTTTGTACAATACCTACTGTTTAGTAAGAACAGAATGTGTATATGCATGTATGAGCTATGAAATATGAATGGTGTAATTTTAGTGAATCCAGATGCTAGTTAAATGTGCTTATATTTTCATTTAAAATTGGCATGGCACAATGTAAAAAATGAATGCAGATAATTTAAAGTTTGAATTTTGTTCTTACTTACATTGCAAAAACCAAAAGAAAAAACCATGATACATCATAAAAGAGATCACTAAAGAAATAAATTTAATGGCACATTTTCCTACTTCTTGAACAAGGGAGTCCACAACTTTATTTTCCTCTGGGGCCCAAAGACTATGTAGGTTACCCTACTGATACATAGAAGCCCTTGTTGAAAGAATAAAATTGTTGTGCGTCTACTATGAGCCTTGCACTGTGTGAAAGCCCTTTACATGAATGATCTCATTTCTTCCTAACAATAACCTTGTAAAATGGATGCTACTGCTATCCTTTAATAGACTAAAAAAACAAGTTGCAGAAAGATTAAATAATTTAGCCAATTAAAGTCTAGTAGTAAAGAAACTCAGGTGCAAACTAGGCCGCAGAACTGTAGAATCCCAACGCCCTGTCTCTTGGGGACGCTGGTGCAATTCCTCCCAGAAGCCTGGCTCATTCCAGCCTTCCCTTGGGCTGTTGGGATTTTTCCAGAGTGGGCTCAAGGTTCTATCCCAAACCAAATGAACCAAGACCTTTGAGCCATTTGTACCTCAATCCAAAGGACTCTCAGGAGGCTCTGGTGCTGTGTCCACACCTAGACTATTAAAATGATCCATGTAAATAATCCATGACTGGATAGGTGCCAGACACCAATTAAGTCCAGAATTTCCCAGAGGATTTCAGTATTTGTGTTTTGGGAGAAAAGGGGAAACTTTCAACCTTGTTTTGACATCTTACTTAGCCCAAGATGAAGACCATTTGATTAGGGTCTTTTAAGCATTTCTGGTTATATTCTGGAGCACCAATAAACAATGTCTTTTAGCAGTTTTAATCTTCTTTGCCCAAATCTCATTGGCAAATACGAATGTATCTTTTATTCATGGTGTTGAATAAAAGCCTCTGGATACGCATGGTGTTTAAAATATTCTAAATAATGTTCACTATGGTAACAATATATTTGAAGTTTCTGTCATTTGGACATTAAAACGTTCAATTAGAGAATGAAATATAGTACCATACTCTTGAGCATTTAGTATTAATGAAAGGGGAAAAAATGAGCATATATCAAACATCTCTTGCTTTTTTTTTTAGCATTTGTTAGAAGGTAGAATCTATTTATTTAACATATATGTGATTAAATGTATTTTACCATTAAAGTTTTTAAATCAAATATTTACTTTTAGTATGTATTTTTTGATAAAAGTATTTATTACTATAAACCCATTTTGTGATCAGATCTGTTGTAACAGGTTTAGTACATATAATGGAGCCTAATCACAGGCACTTACCTTCACTCTATTTCAAGGTGCCGAGCTCCATATAATTACATGGTAACACTCATACATCACAAGCTGTAAAATTTTCAAATACTTCTAATTTTGTTGGTATTAACATCCTCAATATCTATATTCTCTTTTTCCTTATACAGTAGAAAACCTATCAAAGAGATACAATTTAGTAACAGAGCCATTTGGATATTATCGCCTTTAATTTGGACTTGGAATAGAATAAATCACTTAATTGTAAACTCTAGTTTTTAAATTTTACTTTTGTCTGTTAGAGAAGCCAGCTGCCTTTGCTCTTAATAGAAGCCAAGCAATGACAAGAGAAAAACTGTTACTTCTCATAGGCTCAGTTTCCTTATTTGTAAGATGCAGGTATATGCGCTTGCCGACTTCCAAGGGATTTTCCTTCTCTCTGATTCTAGGTTAATTTTTTCTCCTTCAATACGAACCATACATTATCTCACCCTTTTACTTTGTTTTGGCTATCAATATCACGTTTGGTCATTTAATTTGCTGAAAAATATACTAAATTACCAAAATAAAAGTACCCATGTTCATTATAAACCAGTATCACTATTTAGGTAAATAAATACTTTTGTATTGTTTTGATAGGTGCCTCAATTCCTTACTTCCCTCTAGGTAGGAATATCTTTATTGAGAATGGAACTGTTTTTTAAAAATGTCAATCGCCATCTATGTTTGTCATGAGATAGGAAATTTTTTCCCTGTCTCTTGATTAATTACATGATGCTCAACAAATTTTGGTTATCTCAAGAGAAAAAAAATAAAATTTTTGGTAATCCCAAGAGAAGTATAAGATCATATATTCTCAGGGAAAAAAAAGTACAATTATGACACCAGAAGCATTTGTGTATACCAATGTGTGTGTGTGTGTGTGTGTGTGTGTGTGTGTGTGTGTGTGTGTATAAGAGAGATGGGGAAAAACACTAAGAAAGCTAAAGAATAAGGGAAAATATGCAAAAACTATCATTCTCTCAAAACTTTCCAAACTAAGATTCAAGATGTTACAATATATCAGTGAATGCCCTTCCTCAGTCTCATAAACTAAAACATGACATATACTTAGAAAAATCATCATGATAATTTCCATAGTTATCTAAGTATTTAGTTGTTCTCAGCCCCCACTTCACATTAGACTCATCTGGAAAGCTTTTAAAGTTTTTCTAAGCCTCACCTCAGATCAATTAAAATCAGACACTGGGCGTGACTGGACATTCCCAACTGTTTTAAGACCTCCCTTAGGGATTTTAATGTGCAGCCAGGGTTGAGAGCATTGATTTAGAGTAAACCCTATTATACAGTGCAGTAAGAAATATGTATTTAAATTTTAAGTGAGAATGCCATTTTTTAAAAAGAGTTTGAAGTCACCTTACAAAACTGATGATATATTCTGTCCATTCTTCAATTATGACCCAAACCAGAAATCAAAAGTACCTGAGACCATGCTGAGCTTGTGGGATTGCGAGTCAGTGATCACAGAGCAGCCTTGAAAAGAGTGCGTGCCTTGATGTGCACCAGCCCTCTTTCCACCGTGGCCGTCTCTCCAGGTCAGCTCCGGAGAACCAAACCACCCTGCCTGGCACAGGCTCTTCTTTGAGCTCTCTCTCTCTCTCCTTTTTTTTTTTTTTCCTGTTTGAAATGGCTAAATTGAGGTAAAAATGTAATATTCATGTGATACATTGAAGTTCCCTAGACTGGAAATTTTTATTTCTTTGCCAAAGGAAGCTAGAACAGTTTGCAGGCAAAAATATTAGAATAAAACTGCCTCCATTTTTTAAATCCCTCTTTTATTTGGTTTCTTACCAGACCAAAGTGAAATGTGACCTGCAGCTTGGAGGTTGCTCTCGGAATTAATAATCTCCAGGTGTATTCAAAACCATTAATTGCCTCTGAAGGGAGAGAAAGGAGGCTTCCTCCAAACCCTGCTATTGCAAGGGAAGAACTGAGCTCAGTGTTTGCTGCTTCAGTGAGTTTCTATGGCCAAGGTGCTCATGTTGTGCTTAAACTGTGAAGCTTGAAAGGAATAACTCGGGCCGGGAACTTTGTTGTACTAGCATGAATGCACTGAAGACCCTGTAAAGAAGGTTGTTTGAATCACATGTATGTTAAACAGTTTCAGAAGAACTGTTTCCTCTTTCCGTTTTTGCACAATAAACCTTAAACTGCACTTTTGACTACTGAGCTGAGTCTTTCAACTTGCTTTTTTCCAAAATAATAAATCCCCCTAATGATGACTGTGCAGCACTGTCACACACTGACACAGTCTATTTCTTCAACCCCTATATCATTAAAAGATGCAACTTACTTATTTATGATGATTAATAATAATGAAATATGTATGAAGAAATAAATTATACAAATGCCACACTGTACATAATAAGGAAAGATACAAATTGCCAGACCCTGATTACCCACACCCACTACAAACAGCGGACAGCGGAACGTATCTCTCCAGCTGATTTTCCTCTGGGATCTTAACTTAGGGAGCAGGATATGAGAAAGTTGGAAAGGTGTTTTGACAGGTTCAAATTCTTTTTTAATTGTGGATTTGTAAAACTCGACTTCTCCCCTACCTCTCTTTTACTCTTGCCTTCACATCACATTATCTGAGGCAGCCAAGAACACCCGAGTCAATGCCATGTGACAGGATGTGTCAAATCTTTTGTCTTAGCTGACATAGAAATATCATATACCCTCCTAGTGCTTTTCCTGAATATCCATAACTTAACATTTAGGATGTGTGTGCTGAGCAGAGTTAGTGAAGGGGTGTGTTTCTTGGTATAAACAGTGTGGGTGGATGTGAAACGGGGTCAGGTGATTGGTTCAGAGATGGATCATCACCACGGCCTGGTTACGCATATGTCATCACTCATGTGTACCTGCCTCCTCCAGGTAGTATGTTTATTCTTAGGGCAAGAAATTAAGGCATAAACAAACCCAAGTCTCTTAATTTTCACATTTGATATATAAATGGCATGCAAAGATTTTAAAATACAAATCATTGCTTCTACAGAACTTAAATAAGTTCACACCTCTGCTAAAGCTGAAATTCCATAGGCTGGTTGCTCAAGTTCATAGAAAGCTGTGAGCTTCCTCTTGACTATGTTTTTCGGTTGTTCAGACACAGTGACAGTGACCCCTTTACCCATGCGAGGATCCTGGCCCCTTATTTTCAGAAGACCTGCTTTAAATTGGTGAAAGTCCCCATTTGGAAAAGCTAATAGAATCTTGGAAATACCCGGAACAAAAATAAGACTTCTGCTTCAGTCTGCAACAGGATAACATGTTCAATCCGTAAGACCCTTGAGGAATAGTATGACCATTTCTAACCACATCACTGGCTGATCATGCCCTACAGGCTCATTGCTGTTTTTAGCTATTTCCAAAGCCTGTAGTCAAATTAATCTTTTCATAGACGTTACACACACACACAACAGATGTTCTTACAGATAAATTATGTGACAGAGAGAGAAACATGACACTTTTAGGAGATAAATATTAAACCAAGTCAAAACAAAATATGGAGCTGACAATCCCTGTAGTAATTTCTCTGGTAATAGAAAGCCCTGATTATTTTGGATTCGCTTTTGTCAGATGGAGTTCATAAAAAATTTAGACAATTCACCATAAATGAAGTCAATTTATAACTGTGTTTATTTGTGATTTTATTATTGTCTGTCCCTGCATTAGAATGTAAACTCTTTGGCAACAGTTTTGAGTCTGGCTTTATTCATTGGAGTTTACCAATACTTAGCACATAGTTAATTCTCAGGAAGTTGAATTTAGTAAAAATATAAAAAAAGAAAATCTCTCCAAAAAGGAAAAGGGCATGTGAAGCTTCTATTTTACAGTATCAGTGGCTTATTTGAGAACTAGGTCTACCAGTAGGTACTTTAAAAAAAAAAAGTTTTATATTTATTTTTGAGAGAGAGAGAGACAACATGAGTAGGGAGGGTCAGAGAGAGAGTGAGACGCAGAATCTGAAGACAGGTCCCAGGCTCTGAGGTGTCAGCACAGAGCCTCATGTGGGGCTCGAACCCACACACTGTGATATCATAACCTGAGCCAAAGTCAGATGCTTAAAACCGACTGAGCCACCCAGGCACCCTCACCAGTAGGTACTTCTAACACTTACCCTTTTATCTGTCATCTCAAAATGAAACTCAAATATGTTATGAAAATATCCTATAAGAGAATTAATAAGTATCCTGCATTTATCAGAAGGCAGTAGTATATAAATAATCTATATTTATTACAATCCAATTAATGGCATTTTAAAGCTCTGGGAGGAAAGCTGAATGGCCCACTATTTTATAATTCATCTTGATTTAAACTTCTGAATTTTCCTGTTAACCTACCTTAATCATGTTATTACTTGATTACTCTTTACCTAGCTCATAGAAAAAATAAATTTGAAAAAGATACCTTAACGTAAGAAAAGTCACCAATTGATAGTGGTTATTAAACTTATATTTACATGAGCTTTTTTTGGATGATTGTCCAAAATACAGATTCTTAGGTTGTCTCCCAGAGCCATTAGGGCTGGACTGAGGACTATATGTAATTTTTGAAGTTTTTTTAAATTATTTTTATTTTCTGAGAGAGAAAGAGTGCACACAAAAGTGGAGAAGAGGAGCAGAGGGAGAGAGAGAGAATGTTAAGCAGGCTCCACACTCATGTCGGAGCCTAACATGGGGCTTGATCTTACCACCCTGGTATCATGACCTGAGCTAAAATCAAGAGTCAGACACTCAACTGACTGAGCCGCCCAGGCCTGCCATGGAATCTATGTTTTTATTTTTATTTATTTTTATATTTTTAATTTTTTACTTTTTTTAATAGTTTTTTGTCAAATTGGTTTACATACAACACCCAGTGCTCTTCCCCATAAGTGTCCTCCACCATCACCACCACCTCTTTTCCCCCCTCTCCCTTCCCCTTCAACCCTCAGTTCATTTTCAGCATCCAATAGTCTCTCAAGTTTTGCATCTCTCTCTCCCCAACTCTACTTCCCTCTTCCCCTCCCCCAGGTCCTCCATTAGGTTTCTCCTGTTTTCCTGCTAGACCTATGAGTGCAAACATGGTTTCTGTCCTTCTCTGCCTGACTTATTTCGCTTAGCATGACACCCTCAAGGTCCATCCACTTTCCTATAAATGGCCATATGTCATTCTTTCTCATTGCCATGTAGTACTCCATTGTATATATATACCACATCTTCTTGATCCATTCATCAGGTGATGGACATTTAGGCTCTTTCCATGATTTGGCTATTGTTGACATTGCTGCTATGAACATTGGGGTACATGTGCCCCTATGCATCAGCACTTCTGTATCTCTTGCATAAATCCCTAGCAATGCTATTGCTGGGTCCTAATGGATTCTATGGATCGGTTTTTGAGAAACCTCCACACTGTTTTCCAGAGCCGCTGCACCAGTTTACATTCCCATCAACAGTAGGAGCATCTATGGTCTCTGTGTTTTTAACTGGTACCTTACTTTTATCCCTAGGTATGAGAACATGGCACTTACATATTAATTGTGCACACAAACAAAAATCAGGTAAACAAATGTACAAATGTAAGGTTTTAAATGGTGGTGAGTCCTCTGAAGAAAATCAAACTGAGCAGAGTGATCATCTGCTTGGAGGAGGGGATGCATTTTACACAGGGTGGGGACAGAAGGGTTTTACAGAGCAAGAGAGAAGAAAAATCTCTTTAGAGTCCTTAGGCCAGTTCCCTCCACAGAGCTCTCTCCTGCTCCCACTTTCTTGTCTAATTCAAATATTTGGATCATTTGGACTCTCCTTTTATTGTGTGCTTTTTCTCTTGGATTTCTTAATATGCATGGTAATTTTTTTAGGTTGAATACCACTTTCACACAAAATGGCAGTGGCTCTTGATGATTTTGTCTTTCTCCGCTAGGAAGATAAAATAGAGGCTTTATCTATCACCTTAATCCATTTAGGAGCTGAATGGAGTTGGGTCTGTGTGGAAGTTTTGGTAGCATGCCCTCTCTCTTGGATTTGCTTCAATCTTAAGGCACAGTCTTCTAAGAATTCCAAACATAGAGCCTAGTGGTCTACCAGAGCCCCTTTCCTTACAGGTACTGACTCCTGACCTTTGTATCCTGCACTTCACAGACTGCCAAAACTCCACTCTGCTTTACAGAAAATTTCTGTATGGCCACTTAGCCTGCTTCCCTACAAACTTCAGATTCTGACAAATGCCTTGAGAGAAAATTGGCTGTGTGTCAGGCTCAGTTCTTTTTCATCCCTGCTCTCTAGGATCTATGGCTCTCAAGTCTTTCTACTCTGCCCAAAGAAGACTAGGTTCTCAGACCTTTGCTCAATGTCCAGAGTCAGTCAATTCTTCTAGGGAAAGATTGGCAGGTATAGTGCAAATTCATTCTTCCCTTCTCTTTAGAACCTGGCCATTTCTAGTCTTTTGCCTGGGCGACTCTCCAGTGCCTTTAGAGAGATGTCTTCTGTACAATGTTAGGCTTGTTCTTGGCTGAAGTACTGATAGGCTGGAAAGTGCCGCAATACACCCAGCAGGGGAAGACTCCTGACACATCATTTTTATCAGTTATTTACTGTCATGTAACAAATTACATGAAAACCTAGTGACTGAAGAAAAAGTAAGCATTTATTATGCCACCCTTTCTGTGCATCAGAAATTCTGTGGGTTAGGAGCAGTATAGCTGGCTGGTGCTGGGTCAGGGTCTCTCAGGAGACTGCAGTCAAGATGTCGGCCTGGGCTGGAGGCTGGGCTTCCAAGAGGACTCATCTCCATGACTGGCAGGCAGGTGCTGACTCTTGTCAGGGAGCCTCTGTCCATTTTCTCATAGGGCTGCTTGAGTGTCCTCATGACATGGCAGCTGACTTCTGCCGTAATGAATGAACCAAGAATGAACAAAATCTAAGTGGCAATACTTTGTATGACAGAGTCCCGTTCTTTTCTTTCTGCAATATCCTATAGGTTACACAGATCCACTCTATTAAATTGTGGAAGGGGGTACACGCAGAATAAACTCCAGGAGACAAGAATCATGATCAGTACGGACTATCTTGAAGACGGGCTCCTACAATATTTAAAAGAAAATTCCACATGCATTTAAGAATTTGTTTTGCTGCAGTAATAAAGCATTCCAAAGTAACTCCAAAGTTTTGCCTGTGTGGGTCGGTTGCAGTTCTGACACTGTCCTCTCATGCACCATCTTCATTCAAGGACCCAGACTGAAAGAGCAACCCCCAGCTGAGGTATTCTACTCTATTTTTTTTTTAAATAGGCTCCACACCCAATGTGGGGCTTGAACTCACAACCCTGAGGTCAGCAGTTCCATGCTCCAGCGACTGAGCCAGCCAGGCACCTGACATACTGTTCTTTTGACAGAGGAAAAGGAGAGCAAGAAGTTTAACACACTCTGGCTCTTCAATACTCGTGGCATACAACACTACTGCTCGCTTCATTCGCCAAAGCATATGGTCATCTGAAATAACACTGAGGTAAAATCTCACCAAAAAACCCAAAAAACAAATAACAATGAGATAGGGAAGACTATTACCCTGATACTAAGGCACTATCTCATGACAATGGTGGGGATATATAGTATTTAAGGGAAATGGAGAGTAAATATTAAACACAATAATACATTTTACCACAAACAATGAGCACATACATAACAATTCATATAATGATCAATTTCATTGAGAAAACAGCAGTCCAGGGGCGTGGGTGGCCCTGTCAGTTAAGCATCCGACTCTTGATTTGGGCTCAGATCATGATCTCACAGTCATGAGATAGAACCCCATCTTGGGTTCTGTGCTGAGTGTGGAACCTGCCTGGGATTCTCTTACTCATCTCTGTCTGCCTCTCCTCCACTCTTAAAGTAAGTAAGTAAACAAATAAATATTAATAAATAAATAAATAGTCCAGTTGCCATATGTATTATCCTACTTATAATATTAGCCTTAGTCCTGAAGAAAAGGTCAAATAATTTCTACTGTTTTAAGCTTTCTCATTCTTCTCACTTTTAGTCGTGTTTCAGTGGAATACTTTGGACAATGTAATGATTACCAATCCATAATTCCATTCTTTATTCTACTTTATAAGGGTAGTATGAATCTGATCCAATTGTAATTAAGTAATCAAATGACATTCTAAAAAGACTAGGTAAAGAAACAAACTAAAAACAATCTAGAATGTCTTAACCAATTTCTGAAAACATTAAATATCAATCATAGGAAAAAACGGGAGCCAAACTTCCTAATTTTTTAATTTACTATTTTTCTAATAATTCAACATTATTAGCAAATGAAATTGAGCTTATAGTAATTACCTTTAGGCCTAACATGTATAATACATTCATTCTCTGAAAGAATATAACAAAATTATTATGGATAATATTCTATCTAGAAACGTTATTTTTAGCATCCACACTAGATATTCACAGTTTTGACTGTGCCTGGAAACAAGCTGACAATCATATTTTAAGACCATGTATTCTGATCTGGGGTTGCAAAATATGGTGACCATATGCATATGTGCCTCAAACAAGAATAGTTTCTTCTTAAGCCTAACACAAGACATAAAATAATACTGTTTCCAAGACCCCTTTTTAAGACATATAGTTCTACTTTCCTTATTTAGGTGTGTCAATTTAAATCTCTTCAAGAGCTGAGGTGGGCTTGTGAGTACTGGAGGAATTCTACACTAGCGTTGGAATGAACCTAAAGAAAAATTAGAAATTTCACAACCACATGGAATAGAATGAATTATTACTTGATAAAGCAAAATTTAACTGTGCTAGCCCACAGCTATGTGGTTTAGTTCAGCTATCATTAATAATGTTAACTGTAATCATGTTGTTGGGTTCTAATGAGATCTCAGTCAAGTGAGAAACTGTTTTCACCATGCAACCTGTCAAAATGGTAATTTATTAATAATTTCACCAAAATTTTGACATCAATTTTTTTCAGCACGCAAAAAATAAAACATTGTCTAATTACAACCCCCCCACACACACACATTCTGGACACTGAAATTCATGTACATTTCTATCACTAATAGTAATTGTGCCCAGAGGTGCAACCTTAGACACATCACTTTCCCACCAGGAACTGTAAGTTCTTCAGCACATCCTAATATTCTATCTTTTTTGAAAATTCGATTTTAAAGGAATTTGGAATGAGTTTCCTTCATCTTATTCTGTAAATGTAATATAAATATTAAGTTTTGGTAGATAACAATTTCCCACTGACTTATGTCATAGCATCACATGTACTTGAATTTTAATCAGCAGGGACACCTTACATGTAAGGTTTAGATTTCTTTGCCCACTACACTGTGTTAAGAAAACTGGTCTGCATCCAGTACTGACATGTAATAGGAGAGTTACTATTTAAAGAAACCCTTGGGGGTGAGGGGAAACCACTTGGAACACAAGCTATCACCCTCTGGTTCACCACTTTTACGAATATGTGTATCAGGCTTTCTTACAAAAAGAGACACCTCTCGTTAGTTTTAAATACAAAACAAATCCTTAACTTTCTTTAATAACTGCTATTATTAAGCCAAAATAATTTTTCTACTATGCAAATGCTTAGTGTTGGTTAAAAAGTGATGAAGGGTTGTTCTACAAGAAAAGCATTATAATTAATCTTTCCTTTAACAAAAGTTAAATTAATAACCATAATTAATACACAGCACATTTTGTCTGCTTTCTTATAAAAAATGGACATCCATATCCTCTTATTGTTTTTGATGAGATGAGCTAAGGAGTTTCTCCAGAGGATTAGTTTGCCCAATGTGCTTTTACATGATAAAAAAAAAAAAAAGAAAAGAAAAGAAAAAAGAAATATAAGAAAAACTTCAGAGTAGAAAGCACTTTTAAAATATGTATTAGCAGTATTCTCAAAATATTCTGTAAGTCACTATGGGAGCATTTCCTTTAAGTTTCTGTGCATAAATCACTTTGCATGCTCTCCAAATATCAGAGGAAGAGATGTCAGCAAATAGCTTCCCAAATACAAGATATTTTTGTAGTTAAATATTTCATTTCTGCATGAGTGGCCATGAACATCTATGGATTTACTGGAAATTTGTAGTCTATGTGGCACAATAATAGGTATGTAAAACTGGAAATTATCTCATTCAGATAAAAGATATGAGAGTAATATGAGAATTATCAACAAGTTTAAAATATTTTATGTTCATTTTTATTACATTCAGAAGTACTATACAGTAAATATCTCTAATATACATTTTCCTTCTCAAAGAAGGCAGGACCATGTTTCATTACAAGCATCAATAAAGGTTGATATATTGATGTTTTTTATTTAAAAAATCTTTTACAACTATACTTCCTCAGGAATCTGGTTCATATTCAAACTTGCCCTCTGTTTTCCCATGATTAACTATTACTTTTTCAAATATTACTATTTAACAGACATTGTATATGCTAATTCATTTCATCCTCACGACAATTCTATAAGGTAGCTGCTCTCATTCTCAGCTTATAATGGGTGAAACTGGGACACAGAGTGGTTGGGTGACTCGCCCTAGGTCACACAGCTAATAAATGGTGTACCTGGACTGTGAATCTCACAGTTATGCCCAGAGCCCCTGGCCTAACCATTTACAACGTGCTGTCCCTCCAGTAACGACCTGAATTAAGGTGCATACCTGGAAACTGATGGTTTCAGTTCTTATTGGTTATTGATCTTTGCCAGTAACTGCATCACAATATCTACTGAACCCTCAAAACACGTGATAGAACAGGTGGTCCATGAAGTTATCATAAGATGAATTCTCCGTTTTAAGAACAAGTATTCCCACCGCTGGGGGGTCAGAACACATCTTCCTGTAAAGCCACTCAGAAGTATCAAGCTTGCCTGGTGTGCAGGAACCACAAGCTATTGTAATGTGAACTAAGAGCAAAGCTCTATTTCCTTTTTTCCACACAACGAATACTAGCTTCCCCTAGAAAGGAACCACAGCTAAAAATTATATGGTACTCCTACCCAAAGGTTTTTTATCTAGATTATCCTATAAATAGGAGCAGGTAGTAGTATTTTCATTTTATGGAAGGAAAAATTGAGACAAGGTGAGATCTTATTACAGAAAGGTTACTCAGTTAATTGGTAGGAGAGGCTTTCAGTGACCTATAAAGCACTTAAAATGAGAAGTAAAATTGCCCTTAGTTCCTGTAGTACTTTGGAAGTATTTAAGGCCAGACTTTCTCCTATTTATATTTGTGAATATTTGTATCTACTTAGGAGACTTTTATTTCACCAGTGTTATGTTTAGGAATTAAAAGTAGAGGTTACATGGTGTGGTTTCTGGATACCAAGGATATCCCTGCAGCCCCTGAAGGTTCCTCCCTCAGTTTTCTGATATTTATAATTTAAGATTCTATCACTAAAAATTCAGGCTTATGGCTAGTAGGTGAGGAGCAGTGTGTGAAGGAAGTCAGAATATGGTAATACTAAACATTATTCAAAAATTCCACTTGTGTAGATACTTCTGCAACGTGATTTTTGAACAGAAAAAAACTGAGCAGGAAGTTACTAGGAACCCCAAAGGAAGTTTGCTCTGAAGAGAAACAGAAGTGAAACAGAAAGAGCCCAAAAGCATTATCTAAGGACCCAAAGAGAAACTGCCTTGCTTTTTTTCTACGTAAAAGACAATCATAGTGTAAGTAAGTCAAATCTAATTGATCTTTATTAATTGAGAAAGAATGGTCATAGTAATTTGAACTACACAAATCACCTTGTATAGTATTAGGATATTTTAAATGCAAAAATGCAAGATCAATCATTAAAACTATAAATAAGCTTAAGTAGTTGAATTCAGGTGCAAATCAGACCTCAGGCCAGTTGCTTCTAAAATAGACTGAACAAATTATGCTGAGCGCTATGAACAAAGCAAGGAAGGTTCTGCTGAAACAGAAAGGAGGCTCCAAAGTGCTGCTGTTGCTAAAATATAAAGAACTACCTAGAGCAAGTCTGGAGTCCTGCTATGGCACTTCTTGGGAAGACAGTCTAATGTGGGATAAAACTGTGTGCAAAAAATCTCCTTTTGCATAATTCTTAAGGCAAAGAATGAAATGATGGAATAAGCATGGTATGGATTTAACAGAAGGAGCCTTGGATTTGAAATTCATCATGCAAGGGTAGAGAGTGATTTTTCTGGTGCAGGAATCTCCCGGAAATGTGCTTAGCCATCCAGGAAAATCAGCAACTACAGCCATTCCAAAGCTATCATGTTAACAGTCCTGGGAGAATATTTTAAAAAGATGTACCTACCTGTTGCAAGAAATTTCAAAGGTGGGATATTTGTCTATGTGTCACAAATTAATCATGTTTGACTGTCAAGAACTGTGAAGAATCAGAGGGGCTCCTGGGTGGCTCAGTTGGTTGAGCCTCCGACTTTGGTTCAGGTCATGATCTCGCAGCTCATGAGTTCGAGCCCCACATTGAGCCCCGCATGGTGCTTGCTGCTTCCATCCTGTCAGCCCAGAGCCTGCTTTAGATTCTGTATCCCGCCTCACTGTCCCTCCCTGAACTTTCCCCAAATAAAAAAGAACAGTGAAGATTCTAAAATTTACTCTACTGGCCCTTAACCAAGTTTGCCTACAACAGGTTCATAGATCCTGGTAGAATATGGGAGGCTCTGGGGTCAGAGACCAAGAACCATTGATAGAAGTAGCCAGAGTATCAACACCTGTGCCAGCTCCCCAAGCCCCAATTCCACAGAGCAATGTAAAGTGGGCCAGGTGACATCTAAACACACAATGGAGAACCCCAATCTACTTCACCTTCATTCTGGAGCAGGATGTTTTGCAATGGGATGTTTTGGGTAAAAGTGATGTTACTCCCAGCTCCTGAGGTGGGCTAAGACTGAGATAAACCAATTAGCAAAATCCATTTCCCTTGCATTGTGATTGGTCTTGACAGTCTACATTTAAGTTAATCAGTATACAAGGCATTTTCACAGAAATAGAGATTCAGCTGGGGACAGGAAGGGTAGGATGACGCACTGCATCTTTTTTACGGTTTAAGCAAGTTTAAATTTAAAATGCAACTAGAAGCATCCTATCAATACAACATGATTCAAAAAACCAAGGTGGGAAGAAATGATT
Organism: Suricata suricatta; assembly: GCF_006229205.1. NCBI lineage: Eukaryota > Metazoa > Chordata > Mammalia > Carnivora > Herpestidae > Suricata > Suricata suricatta. Next base: position 34,258,309 of record NC_043701.1, read on the forward strand.
GTTAATTTCATTGCTTATTTTTTAATCTGCCTTTTTTTTTCCTTTTATAAATTATTAAAGCAAATAACAGTATGAGTACACAATTTAAACAAGTGGTCCTGGAAACTGATGAGTTACCTCTCACACACACAAAAAAATGTTTGCACACAAAAATAGTTAATTTATAGTTGTCCCCCTGAGAAAAATCTGAGAGATTATGCAGGAACAGAAAATAAATCTGCATCCCTTTACATTTAATTCTAAACTCACGTTCCCTTCCATTGGAGGCACACTCCACTCATTTTGGTCATTTTGTCTAATGTATGAAGGATTTGACAACAACATACTCTGGGCATTTTACCAAACCTTAAAACAATCCCTCAAATCCAAGGCAAAGGATACACCGTGTTGGAATTTAATATATGAATATTCTTTGTTTTTATATTCTAAATGAGTATCTTTCTATCATTCCTTCTTTTTACATGTTGGAATTTTCAAGTTGAATTCTTGGTATTGAAAAGGTCATTAGGCAGCTCAGAAGCAGTTTCCACGTTATTAGAAGGATTAGGCAGATCACAGACACAAGAACAGTGTGTTCCGTTTAAATTCAAGGGTCACAGGTGTCCTGATAATTGGTTATGGGGAGATGCAGTCCATGACCACAGATCCAAAGATCTAGAAAAAATGAGCATAAATAACATTAATTCCAAGGTGGGCCCTGCCGCATCTCTCTACGGGACATGTAGCAACTGAATTACAAGCATGTTAATTATTTACTGACAAATGCTGAATAGTTACATAAAAGTTTTTTTTTCCCCTTCATCTCTGGAAGAAAAATGTTTTCAAGAATTTAAAAGATGAGTGTGTGCAACTGAAGACCAGAACCAGGATTTCTCTGGACTTCAGTCTCTAAAGAAATGTGTTACTAAGAATGATAGAGCCAGGAGTTTCAAAAATTGATCTTTTGTCCCTTGAGCTCTAGAAATCACATTCTAATATCAGAAACCATCAGAAAAATTTAAAGCCTCCCAGATCCAGTATCTTAGGATAATATGCATTTATGTCATTTGCCATTTTAAAGTAGGGCAATACCTATAAGGTGTTTAAAACAGTACCAGGTACATAAAAACTAGTCAATAATATTAGCTACCATTATTACTACTGGAACAGTAATACACTGAAACAGATATGTAATCTTTAAGTTAATCACACTTTCTGAATAAATTTTTATTAAATTTGAACTCAAATGATACTATTCTTAGCTCCCTATTCATCTTAAACTTTTATTACTCTATATACTATGCGTAGGTTCTTTCCTTAAATGTCTATATAACTTCAAATGGCATTTTAAAATAGCAGTCAGGTTTATATATATAGTGCTAAATAAATGCTCAAAATGTTAGTTTGTGTATAGGTTATATGGCAAGATGAGATTTTTTTCTTCTTTCCATTTTCTTTCTTTACCACCATTGATAAATCAGTAGACACTGTTACATGTTAACCCAGACATAGGCTGTCAGCCCAGAGATGGTCACTATTAGTCAGAAAGCTCTTTAAATGCTTTACAGTTACTTCTCTTAGATAACTGGAAGAACTTACACGTTCCTCTGCAAGGAATAAAAGAATATACTGTGGTGGTGCTGGGGTGGCTCAGGTGGTTAAGAGTCTAACTCTTGATTTCGGCTCAGGTCATGATCTCATGGTTCATGAGTTCAAGCCCCACATTGTGGGGCTGACAGTGTAGAGGGTGACTGAGATTCTCTCTCTCTCCCTCTCTCGCTGCCCTTTCCCCACAAACTCACTCACACACTCCCATGCATGCTCGCTCTCTCTCTGTTTCTCAAAATAAGTAAATATATAAACTTAAAAAAATTATGGCAGCACTTCCAGCATGTGAATAATGCCCACAACCTTCAACTAGAGAGAGTCAGGAATTAGGGGTAAGGGCAGAGGACTAGAGAAGACCAAATGCCTGACTAGGGAGAGCAGGTAGAAGGAAGGAGACCGAAACGCAAATGGGCTTTAGAGGCTGATCCAAGGTTCACCCTATAAGAACCACAAAGTGACTTGACGGGGCAAATGATGGAACATTTTGTAATATTCATTCGACTGTATATTCATCGCCAGATTATTTTCTTTTCACTGCACTGTACCTACACATTCTTCTAGATATTATGCACATATCTGAGGCTTAACAACCATAAAAAGTCATTGTTTCAAAAGCTGAAAGTAATTTTTTTTGTCAGTAGTTTCTCTGATCCTAGAAATGAAAGAGCAGCCATCTTCTGCCTGTAAGAGTTGTGTGTGTTTTACTCATGACAGGCATACATTTCATAAGTATAATTTGTTAAATTATCAAATAACTGTTTGCAAAATAATAATAATTGTTTCTGCTTGCAAATGAAGCTCACAGAGAGATCAAGTTCTTCCAAAACTGAATGAACTATGCCTGCTTTCCACTGAGTACAGCAACTAATAGATTATCCTTAGATGGCTATTTCATGTACTGTATTTATTCTACGAAAGCAAAACTGTGAAGGAAACAATTTACCAGAATCAAACACTGTTCTCTTCATCTTTACTTTCCTTGTTGGCTGTAGCATTCACAATGTAATGGTTATATTGTCAAGATTCCACTAGATTGTAATTCATTTTCCCCCTGTTACCCAGGAGCCTAAAAGCAAATTCCCAACAATACATTTAGAGGCATAAAACAATTCTTGAAAAAGAATTAGATTAGATATGAAGCAATCCAGGAAAAGTTGGAGATTGGGAATTACACTTATCAAGTTGCACATAAAGAAATGTCATTTGTGAGATCCCTGAGGAATCTGTGGTGGCTGTTTGATACACTGTGCCTAGGATTTGTCAGGCTGCAGCGCGGCTCTTGGATTCAAAGAAACGAGTGTTCACTTATCTTGTAATGCTGGTCCCAAGATGGACCAATTTGTCCAACAGTGTTTATCCTTCTTTCAAGGTAACTCCTCTAAGTGGGTTTTTCCCGAATAAAAGCTAATGCTGAGCTGATACATTTCTGTGTGTGTGTGTGTGTGTGTGTGTGTGTGTGCGTGCGCGCGTGTGTGTGTGTGTGTGTGCATGCGCATGCACTCAACTGAGTTCTTGGCTCATGAATATGCCTCACCTATTTCCTAGGATTTTTCACAAACTTATTGATGAATAATGATATAAGCCATAATTAAATTTGCATTGTCTGGATAAGAGGCATCCAGGTAATTCAGATAATTGAAATCTACTCATAATCCATAACCCTCATGCTGTCTTCCCTTGATTCTGACCCCGGAATGTGCTAGAGTAGTAGTAGAGTCGGTTTCATCCCCTCATTGTTTTAAGCCTGTCGCCTTTGTAGTAAAGCCTCTAACAAGCAGTGAAATTATCTAAGAGGCAAAAAACTGAAGAGAAGACAAAAACACTAGTAATATCTAAAAGAGGAAGCTTTAAAAAATTAAAAGTTTCTGTAATTCAAGCTTCTTGCTACCAGGCAAGGGGTTCATTTTCTGTTTGTTTAGGTGTCTATATCCTTTATAAAGTTCACATAAGACATTTTTGGGAAAGAATCATGAAAGAATTGTTCCTCTATAAACATCAGGCCATTCCTTGCTTGTTAACATTTTTTCTTCCTAACATGGCACCTAAAGGAATACCAGTCTCAAAAGACCTCCTTTTAAAGTTCTCCTTTTACCCCTTGACTTTCCTTTCTGTTTTGTTGTTGCTGTTGTTGTTGTTTGTTTGTTGGCTCTCCTTTGTCTTTATCATACTTCGGTCTCTAAGAAAAGGGGTGGGGCAATTGGTCAGTAATCTCAAAATGGTACACTGCCATTTACTTGGATGCTAAAACATTTCCAAATACCTTCCACTCTAATAACGGAATGAGACAATTACAGTTTTAAGAGTTCCATAACTCTCATTGCTCTAGCGGTTTTCCAAATATTTTCATTATGTGATAGAAAATGGCTTTCTGCTCAGTATACCAGATAAATCTGACCATGAAGTTACTTACAGGGTAACTGAAAGGTGTTGGTCTGTGCTTTTATTGCTCTATTTATAGAATGATGGCTAACCTAACATTACCTTATAACTCATGAATAGATTATACAATCAGTCTTATATTTCTTAAACCCTGAATTCTTGACTGTGTGAGAAATTAAACTATTCTACAGTTTAACAATTTGGTTTTACAATAATCTCACTGTAAAAAAAGAAAATGCTTACACTCAGTGGCTGACCCAAAGATAGACAATTATCTCTCCTGTATAAAATCTGATCACAACTTTAAAAAGTCTGAGCTAAGGGGTCCCCAGATCAGCACACTTTCAAAATCAGGGTACAACTTTCTCCATCTTTGTACTGCTAATATTCAGGGAGTGGCCCATGGCCAGAGGTGGATACAAGATGTCTTCTCTATTAAAAAAAAATATTCCTCCTTATAGATCACTATTACAAATACATTTCAGTGGTCCTGTGAGTTAAAAAAAATCAGCCAAGAATTATTTGAACTGAATGACATTGCTTCTAGGTGATGCCAAATTAATAAAGATTTAAGAGTGAGGAACCTGTGTAGCTCAGTGGGTAAAGTGACCAACTCTTGATTTTTGGCATAGGTCATGATCCCAAGGTCATGGAATAGAGCCCTGAGTAAGGCTCCATACAGACAGCGTGGGATTCTCTCTGTTCCTCTTTCTGCTTGGGATTCTCTCTCTTCCTCCTCCCTCCCTCTCTTGCTCTCACTCTCTGTCTCTGTCCCTCTCTCTCAAAATAAATAAAGTTATTTAAAAAAAAGAAAGAATTAAGGAAAGAGGCACCTGACTGACTCAGTCGGTAGAGTATGCAATTCTGTCTCAGGGTAGTGAATTCGAGCCCCACATCGGGTGTAGAGATTACTTAAAAACAAAAACAAAAACAAAAAACCTTAAATAAAAATAAACAGAGTTAAGGAAAAAGGAGACAACAGAATGAGTTCAAAATTTTGCTCAGCCACTTACAATTTCTATGATCCAGACAAATTACTTTCTATGTACCAAGCATATCCTACTTTGCAGAGTTGTTCCAGTGATTAAGCAAGATGATGTGTGCAAAAGTTTCAGCAGACGGTTTTTATGTACCAAGTAGCTTTTTTCTCTCCCTAGGGTCCACTAGCAGGGTTGGGCTGGAGTCATGGTAAGTCACTCACTTATTACTATAGTACATCATAGTGGTCTTCAAATCCCCAGGAATACACACAGCCTCCAAGGAGTAGAGACATGAGCCATTCTAAAAGACTGATGTCCAGATCCATTATTTCCCTATGCCCTTTCTTCTAAACTTGACCTGTTTAAGAACACTCCTATGTATGGTGAAGATACCAAGGTTCCTTTTCCTACAATTATTTTTGAATGAACTCCTCCAAGTTGACAAAAAAAGAAAAAAAGAAAAAATTTTTAAAAAGCCATTCCTTTCACCTATCACAAATTTGTAAAGTTGCATTATTTGATAGTTAAATGCTCTGGGGTATCAAAGGGACAAATGAAAAATTGTCACACAGATTCTCCTTTAATCAAGATACCATAACAGCTCCATCAATTCTACTAAAAAGGTGCATTTCCAATACAAATGCACTTGTTATAGTTAATGATAAGTTATCGAAATTTGTAATATATTTTTGTTGATTTCACCAGTTAACTACTACTGAAAATAACTCAATCAAAAGGAATCTTTAACACTCAGAGCTTTATGGTTATAAGAAATTATTTAAAATTCAATTTTAATTTATATTCATATTTTTGATGCAGAGAGTATGAGAGGGTGATCAATAAAAGACTTTCAAGCATGAAAAATGTTATATTATGATAACATTCTGGGGAAGCAATATAATAAAAGTACAATTGCAAGCAAAAAAGAAAGAAGTGTTCATGAATTTTTAAAATCAATGGTTCTAGGCACCGTATCACCATGGCATTTAGAGTCCCTTGGAAACTTTTAAAACAGTGATCTAACAGTCACATTTTTAAATGTTAATATTTACAATATGTGGAAAATTACATCCTTTTCAGTCACTTAAACTTATTATTAAAAATGTATAAGATGGCACATGGCTAAAAAATAATTTCCCAGCATCCGTAAGCAGCGCAAGCTGGTCTGCAAACCGCTGATGCAGAGGTTAAGAGGAGGGGCTTTCCCATCAGAGAGAACTGGCTTTGAAACCAGCCTCGGCCTCTTGCCTTCCAATGAACCAGGTTCATCTAAACCTTATGTGGGCCTCAGTTTTCTTATCTTGGAGGTGAAAAATTAAAGGAGATAAAGCCTGATAGAATTTAAGAACGTAATATATTTTAATATATTTAATGTGTTTAGCACTGTGCCTGGCTTTAGGCAGCGACTATCATTCTCACCATGATAACCGCATGTGAGGAAGACAGGGAAAGAGAGGCCTCGGGGCAAAAAGAAATGATGAAGATTCAAAAGGTAAACTTAGGATTTAAGTCAACATTTCTCCAAAGAAGAAATGATCTACATATGGCCAGCCAGCACATGAGAAGATGCTCAACATCTCTAGCTACTAGGGAAATGAAAATCAATACCACAATAGGATACCACTTCGTACCTACTAGCATGACTAGAATCAAGAACAAATTAAAAGGAAAGAAAGGATAAGAGTTAGCGAAGATATGGAGAAGTTGGAATCCCTCCTTTTCATCTACTGTTGCTGCAAATATAAAATGGAGAAGCCATTGTTGAAAACAATTTGGCAGTTCCTCAAAATGTTAAACATAGAGTAAGTGGGCCTCCTGGGTGGCCTGGTCAGTTAAGTGTCCAAGTCTTGATTTCAGCTCAGGTCATGATCTCATGAACTGAGTCTGAGCCGTGTGTCAGGCTCTGCACTGAGAGTGTGGAGCCTGCTTGGGATTCTCTCTTTCTCTCCTTCTCTGCCCCTCCCCCACATGTGCATCCACACCCTCTCTCTCTCTCTCTCTCTCTCTCTCAAAATAAATAAATAAGCTTTAAAAAAACATAGAATTACCATATGATCTAGCAACACCACTCTTAGATATATATCCAAATGAATTAAAAACAGGTACTCAGCCAAATTCTTATACACAAATGGTCAGAAAAGCACTACTCACAGGAGCCAAAGGTAGAAACAACCCTAATATCCATCAACAGATAAAGGGATAAACAAACTGTGGTTTATCCCAATAATGAGATATTATACAGCCACAAGAAGGAATGAAGCACTGATTCATGCTACAACCTGGATAAAGGTGGAAAACATTATGCTGAGTGAAGAAATCAGAGAAGACATATATTATATGATTTCCCTAATATGAAAGATCTAGAATAGACAAGTCCAGAGAGACAGAAAATGGATTATTGGCTTCCAGGGTTTTGAGGGAGAATGAATAGAATATGACTGCTTAATGGGTACAGGGTCTCCTTTGAGACTGATGAAAATGTTTTGGAATTAGATAGAAGAAACAGTTGCACAACACTGTGAGTATATTGAACACCCTGTAGATTTGAAATACTGTCTTTCTTATGTTGTATGTTTTATGGCAACAACTCTTCAGTTATGATAACAAATATCACTTGTCTCCAGGGTTTCCTTCTGGAGTCCAGGTTATATAGCAGCAACGCCAAACCTCTCCCACTCTGAAAAACATCAGGTATCAGAAGCATCCTTGAGGCTTTGGTGGCCAAAGCACAGCTGCTGTCTCCAGCCTTGAAGCCACCCTGCAGAGAGGATGGAATATGACGGTACTTCCGCCATCACAGATTTAACCATCCCCCCATATTATAAACAGTCACACACTTGCACCAAACCCATCTTGAGGATTACAAAGGGGTCATTCTACCTTTTAAGACACAGAGGGCATTCTACCCCAAACCAGTCTTGGGTCACAGGAAGAGCTGAGAGAAAGGGAGGTGGAAGAGGCCAAGGGGAAGGGGGTTGAGGAGCACAGGACTTTTCCCGGAAGACACAGCCTCAAAGTGTAAGAAAGGGACACTGGGAACAAGGGTGTGAACAACTGGGTGCGTTAGTTACTGGACACAGCCTGCCTGGAAGCTGATCCCTCGGTGGAGATTGCTGCATGAGGAGTCCTGCTTCTCCACCCGCTATCGAGGTAACTTGAGGCAGATGCTTAATCTACATAAGCTTCAGTTTCCTCACATGTATAAAATAATGACAAGAAAATCTACTCCCTATGAGGATAAAATGAGATAATGCAATTTTCCTACAAGTTTGCCTAATGCCAACAATCACCTGTGGTGTTTTATAAATAACATGTTCCTGGGCCCGCAAAACAGACATGGATCATAGGGTCCAGGGGAGAGGCCTGCAAACTGTATTTTGAATGCCCTCCTCAGATGAACTTCCTCAGAATTTCTTATAATCTAGCTAGAATGGGAAATAGCACAGCTCCTGGGTTATGAGCATTCAAAACGGTTAGCTGTCATGAATATTTGAGATGATCATTTTAGTGGTTAAGGCTAACTTTTTTATACTAGGCTTCCAGGAAGTCAAAATAAAAAATGACAAAGTTTCCATATTATACCAAACAATCAACTCGACTATTTTTTCCCCATCAGCAGACTAAAATTAAGAGCAAAAAATTAATAAAAATGTAAGCCTCTGAAAAAGATGACTGCACTGCCAGCAATTAGAACAGCCATTTGAGGGCTGTTTCCATTTGGCATTTGGGGATGAGGTAGAAATTATAACAGATGAAAAATCTCTACCAGCTTCCTAATTAGATTTCTCATGAGTCAATGATTATTTAAGTACTTTCATAAAAATAGTAATCCATTGGTCTGAGTGTGTGCTTATGGTTGAAGCTGATTGAAAGAGAGTCAAATGTTCCAATTAGATCCAGTTCATCTTACTACATTGGCTTTTCAACTTTGACTATGGTACACGGTAATGAATACATTTTACATTGACGTAAGGTACAGATATCTGAAGTAATACTTACCCTTATACACCCTTATAACATGTTATGTATTCAGATAATTATTTTATTTTCCTTTTTATCCTTCTTTAATGCTGGTTGCAATTCACTAATTGCTTTCACAACTACTAGTTTATCCCAAACCACTAATGGCTAGCAACCTAACATTTGAGAAGAACTGACCTGTAACATATACACCAGAAGTTAGTATTTTCATGGTCTCCCAAATTGTGAATGAAAAAATAACTTGCTTGGATCAAAAATAAGCCAGAGATTGATAATCTTGGTTTGTTGGCCACCAGAGGGAAGAGATGAACTGATAATTTAGACTCTAGCAGAACTTTATGTTCTCATCTGGGTCTTTCTTATTCCTAGCAAGCAGACATATCTGGAACTCTATGTAGGAAGCTAAGTTATAACTACTTGCAGCTTTGAAGTTTATTATTAATTACATATAAAACAACTGAAAAAGTTCATCCTTGCATGTAGGTATTCTTGAATGTGAATTTATTTGTTCATCTATTTATTAATGTTTCTAGTGAGTTCTATACCCAATGTGGGGCTTGAACTCATGACTCCAAGATCAGGAGTTGCATGCTCTACCAACTGAGCCAGCGAAGCACCCCTGGACTGTGAACATAAATATCAGAAAGAGCTTATGGAAATATGATCTGAGCAACATGTTCTTTGAGAGGAAATGGCAAAGGTGTGGAAAGGGTTGTGACTTTATCACTGGCTCCTTTGTTTTATTATTTTATTTCTTTTACTTTTTTCCCTTTCCTTTCATAAACCATTTGTCCTAGGATCTGGCACAAAAAATTTCCAACATATATGAAAAGTGGCAATGCTATATTTTGCCGTAGTAGTGTAGAGAGTTTTCTGGGGCTAATGCAATAATACTAGCAGAAAGCATTGGGAGGAGCTAGTTAGGGGGGTGGACTTTCAAATTAGTCGCACCAAAGTTTGCATTCCACCTCTCCACTTACTGGTTACAAAAACATAGGAAGATTTTAAAACCTCTTTAATCCTCAGTTTCCTTATCTTCAAAATAGAGATAATGCACAACTCAGGGGTGTTTACAAATTCCTTAAGATAATGTATTGCTACAGCACTCATCACAGTAATACTCCCTAATAAACTATATGCCAAATGAAAATTGTTGAATAAAATTATGTGAAAAATCGGGTTTTCCACATTCTGTACCTGATAATAAAAAGATTTTTTTGTAAAGAAGTTAATTAGCCAATATCTACTCTCTGACCAAGTGGTTCTCATTGACTCTGGCACTTGTGTTACCACCAATTGGGTCACCTGGATTTTACAGCCAGAGTTTTTCTATAGTTAAATCTAAAAGCAAATGGCTGTGTAGTTGCTATAGACAAAGGCACTCACTGTACATATGTATTCTGTAAAGAAGAGGAACACAAATGAAGAAGTCATTAATCAGTGGCAAGTCATATAGTATGAATATTGGCCAAACCAATTTGATTATTGGGTCAAGGCTATAATGAGTATAAATACTAATTTTCATAAAGCAGAGAGTATATCTCAGTTTTTAATTAAAATATCTTTGATGCACAGTATAAATGTTAAGAAAATATTAGGGAATCATTCATTTATTCTTTCATCGTATGAAAATATTATGTAATGATTCCCCCTTTCATTCAAAGTAAGCCAAATTCTAGTGCTTGCTTCAGAAGCACATATACAAAGTCAGCCAACTTCTGAATATCATATTTAAAATACAGTAGAATACTTATAACAGTTGGTGTTATGGCCAGAATTATTAACCACTCTAGAGGTAAACTGTAATGTCACATTGAAACAATTTGCCATTCCTGCTTATTTGTATCCTACATTGGGTTTAGATACAAGGCAGATACCTACTTTGGAAGTAAAAGGTGGGGGGAAACCGTTGTCAATATGGGCCAATCATTACATTTGAAATAAGATAAGAAACAAACCTTTTTCTCGGATGCTTGGGTTGCTCAGCTGGTTACGGTCATAATCTCACAGTCCGTGAGTTCGAGCCCTGTGCAGGGCTCTGTGCTGACAGCTCAGAGCCCAGGGCCTGCATCAGATTCTATGTCTCCATCTCTATCTGCCCTTCTCCACTCTCACTCTCACTCTCTCTCTCTCTCATAAATAAATAAATATTGAAAAAAAATTTTAAATAAACTTTTTCTTTCTTAAGTTATGAAATAAATGGAGAATAAAATAATAAACATACTTTAACTACACCCACATAACAAAACCTAAAGTTTAGCCATATTTTCTTCAGATATTTTCAAAAATATCAGTTTCATTTGAATTTTTCTATGGGTCTCTCTTTTATCCTGTATTGCTTTCTCTTTGAAGAGGTGAGAGAGAGAGAGAGAGAGAGAGAGGAAACAACTCAATTTTGTGTCTGTAATTACATGAACATTTTAATACATTTCCTTCAAGAATATGGAAATTCTAAATGGAATAAAGACCTAATGTGAGACATGAAACCATAAAACTCCTAAAAGAAAATACAGACAGTAATCTCTTGGACATCAGCCTTAGCAACATATTTATAAATATGTCTCCTCATACAGGGGAAACAAAAGCAAAAATAAACTATTGGGACTACACCAAAACAAAAGTTTTTGCACAGTGAAAGTAATCATTAACAAAACATAAAGGGCAAGCTACTATATGGGAGAAGATATTTGCAAATGACATATCTGATATGGGGTTAATATCCAAAATATATAAAAAACTTAATACAACTCAATACCAAAAAACAAACAATCCAATTTAAAAATTGGGCAGAAGACCTGAACAGACATCTGTTCTAAAGAAGACATACAGATGGCCAACAGACACATGAAAAGATGCTCAGCATCACTAATAATTATCAAGAAAATGCAAATCAAAACTACAATGAGATATGACCTCACACCATCAGGAAGGTTAGTATCAAAAAGATAGGCATTAACAAGTGTTGGCAAGGATGTGGAGAAAAGGGACCCCTCATGCACTGTTGCTGGAAATGTAAATTGGTGCATCCACTGTGGAAAACAGCACGGAGGTTCCTCAAAACATTAAAAACAGAAATACCATATGATCCAGTAATTCGAGTACTGTATATTTGCCCAAAGAAAACAAAAACACTGGGGTGCCTAGGTGGCTCTGGTTATGATCTCATGGTTTGTGAGTTCTGGCTCAGAGCCTGGAGTCTGCTTCGGATTCTGTGTCTCCCTCTCTCTCTGCCCCTCCACTGCTCATGCTCTGTCTCTCTCTCTCAAAATAAATAAACATTTTAAAAAAAGAAAAAAACAAAAACACTAATTTAAAAAATGTATGCACCACAATGTTTATTGTAGCATTATTTACAATAGCCAAGATCTGGAGGAAACCCAAGTGTCAGATGAATGGATAAAGAAGTGGTATCTATAAATGCAAAATGGAATATTACCAGCCTTAAAACAGAATGAGATCTTGTCATTCATGACAACATGGATAAACCTAGAGGGTATTATTGTAAGTGAAATAAGTCAGATAGAAAAAGGCAAATGCCATATGATTTCATTTATATATAGAATCCAAAAAACAAAACAAATAAATAAACAAAAAGCAGAAACAGACCCATAAAAACAGAGAACAAACTGGTGGTTGCCAGAGGATAAGGTGGATGAGGGAATGGATGAAACAGATGAAGGGGATTAAGAGATATAAACTCGTTATAAAATAAATAAATCATGAGTTGAAAAGCTTAGAAAAGTGAATCAATAATATTGTAATAACATTGTATGGTGATAGATGGTGACTACACTTACCATGGTGAGCATTGAGTAATGTACAGAAATGTCAAATTAATACACTGCACATCTGAAACTAATATAACATTATATGTCAATTATACTTTATAGTTTTTCTAATTAAAAAAAATGCATCCATAAGTAGTCCCTAGTACTGAATTTTTCAAAACTTTACAAATTGTACCCCTCAACATGCATCATTCTAGAATGTATTTTTATATTTGCTAAACATTTTCAATGTTTTACCCATGTTCATTTAGATAACTTTAATTTACTTATTTATCATCTATATATCATTTCCCATAAGAATTAAATACCACAATGAATAAATACTACTAAGGTACTTGGGTTATTTCCAAAATTATACTTATTAAAATCTTTTTATTTATTAAAATAAATGTTATGATAAACAATCAAGAACAGAGATACTGAAACACAGAGTCTGAGAATGCATATTTCTTCACATTGACTGGATATTGCCAAAATCCTTTCCAAAATGGTTTGGGAGTTCCTATTTATCTACATCTTGCACAACATTCAGTATTGTTAGATTTTATATTGCCTACCTGTTTGGTATGAAATTATATTTCACTGTTTAAATTTGTATTTTCATAAGGCATTTAAATTTCTTGGAGAATTGATAGGTTTCTTTTGTTATATCTTATTTATTTTAGATATTATATATCTAATTATATATCTAATTTAGGTATTATAGATATATTAGATATGTATCTAGTATCTTAGATATTATATCTCTCTATATGTATTAATGATATCTATATGTATATTTATATCTATATCCATCTATCTATCCATCCATCTATCTAAAATCTGTAGTGGGGTGCCTGAGTGGCTCATTAGGTTGAGTGTATGACCCCTGATTTTGGCTAAGGTAATGATCCTGAGGCCATGGGATAGAGCTCCACATCAGGCTCTGCACTGAGCATGGAGCTTGCTTGAGATTCTCTTTCTCTTTCTCTTTCTCTTTCTCTCTCTCTCTCTCTCTCTCTCTCTCTCTCCCTCAGCCCCTCTCCTTCTGCCCTTCTCCCCAGTGTGCTCTCCCTCTCTCTAAAATAAAAAATGAAAAATCATTTAAAAATAAAAAATAAATCAGTAAGATCAGTGGTTATACTGATTATAAGCAAAATTAGAGGGGGAAGCATCAAGACTACAAAATCCAAGATGTTCTAGAGCATCCAAGCACAGAAAACCTGTTTTATATACAGTTACACCCTTTCATGTTCACTTCCACTGCTTACTCCACAAACTCATCCCAAAATCCCTCAAGGTAGACCTAGTGATACCTGAGACAATACGCCTCCACACTTGTATACCAATTACTTAATTTACCTAAGACTTTTTCATATAAAGTAACCACATGAAGAAAGGCGTCATTTAACCAAAGTAATAGTTAAACCAAAATACTCAAGGAAACCTGCTCCATGCTGTCAATCTTTAAAAGCATTTTAGTTCATCTCATTCTTACAGTGGAGAAAATAGTGTGATTACCTTCCTTAACTTGCCTATTTCGTCTCATGACTTGGTAACCTGTAGATGTTGTTGTGAAATCAAAGGCTTAATGCTATTTAATTCTACTAACAAAGCTTGACACATGTTCCTCCTCTAATGGGGTCCATTCTTCTTCTGATCAGCAGAATCCTATTCAAATTCATATAGAAAAAAACCCACATTGCAAAAAATGTTTCCTGTTACTTCTGTAAGCCTATATTCCTAAGAAAATTGAATTTTCTTTAAATGTTAGTTTCATACAAGAAATTTTTGGAAAGCCAATAGAAAATATAAATAGGAACAGACACGAATAGTATCTTTATAACAAGTACACTATTTTGGGTATATTTTATTTTGTCCCACCCAAGATCTCAACATATCAACTTTATTTCCTATTATCTCTTTCATTCTTTAAGGTCAAAATCTATCTTTTAAAAAATTATCTTTTTATTTTAAAAAATTTTTAACATTTGTTTATTTTTGAGAGATGGAGAGAGACAGAGCATAAAAGGGTGAGGGGCAGAGATAGAGGGAGATGCAGAATCTGAAGCAGGCTCCAGGCTCAGCTGTCAGCACAAAGACTGATGCAGGGCTCCAACCCACTCACTGTGAGATCATGACCTGAGCTGAAGTAAGATGCTTAACCGACTGAGCCACCCAGGCACTCCTATGTTTTTCTCTTTAAAAGTTTGGTTCCCTGTTAAAGTTTATAAACATCAGTTCAGGTTCCTCAGTTTTCTGAGCAGGTCATTGTCCCCACCCACATATGATACGTTAGTTTTCCAAGTTACTGAGTATCAGTTGTCTTCTTCGTAAAATGGATATAAACATTACTGTAAAACTAAAGAAACCACATTATTTTTACAGTGTAGAAAAAATTGCTAAGCTTTTGCCTTTTTTTTTGATTAATTTCATGCCTGACTCAGTCAGAGATTAGGCCTTGACACAGGTTATAATTAAATATTGAAATCATGAAGTGCAAGAATGTTTAATTTTTAAAATATGAGTTTTAATTTACCTCATACAGAGAATAGCTCTGGTCACCTGCAGAGATGCATTACACACTACATTGCCTAATGTAGGATGCCTGAATAAGGCTGAGCATACAGTTAAAGTAAACTAATGCAATTTACTGAACAGCAGTCAAATATTTATCCAGTTGATGAAGCAGACTTTATGTGAAACTCAGACAATAATTAAAGAGAAGCCTTGCTTAAAACATGCTTACTCCGGTTTTCACAAATACGTTATATCCTCTCTGCATCTTTCATTTTTCTAAATATTTCTGTGTGTCTAAAACACTCCATGATGAGCCTTCTATAGCATCATTTTAGATGCCTTTCCTGATATTTTGCTGTATTTTAAAGCTAGGAAGGTAGGTTGATTGCAGTAGCAACCCCAATTTTTCTCCTTCCTATAGCATATCTTTGGCAATATGACTCTGTCCTTCCTTCCAGTGAAGGTGGAATCTATTTTCCCCATCATTTGAATCTGTCGGGCTTGTGACTTGATTTGACCAAAAGAACGTGGCAGCCGTTATTATGCCAGTTCAGAACCTCTGCCCCGAGAGACCACATGCTTCTGCTTGTTCTCTGAGAGCATGGCCTGGGTATGAGAAAAGGCCCAGACTGCCTCATGGATGAGGAGAAACAACAGAGGCCATGACACACTGCTCATCTCCCAGCCCCCCTGCCGTCTCACCACAGTGAGCACGGTTAAGAGAGGCCAAGCTCTCTGGGTTAGCAGAACCGCTAGATTACTTGCAGACTCATGAGAAGGAATGGATGGTTGCTATTTTAGCTAATTAAATAGCCAATTGAATCAGGACTTAGAGATCTAATTCAAACTCTCCATCTTACAGATGAGACAACTGAGGCCCAGAGAGGTTAAATGCCTTATTTCCATCTACACATTGTCTGTGGCAGAACTAGGTTTAGGGACTACATTCCCCAGCTCCTCAGCCAAAGCTCCTTCTATTATGCAATACTGCAGTTTTTAAAAATATTTTTTTGGCAAGAGAGATCAATGAATGCTTGCCAAAAGAATTGGAGTTTCAGCATAATAGCATTTGCTAAAAATAATTTTAAGGGCCTTATATATATCTATTATAGTCATATTTTAGATATTATCTGACAGTATTCTCAGATCCCTTTTTCTAAGTTATGTGAAGAGAATTACCAATGACAGAATGAAGATTGTTTTCAAGTGGAGTAATCCTATAATTTTCAGTCATTGTGATATTAGCATTAATCCTTACTTTTGGAATATTTCAATGCTAAAGTTAACAGACATCTTCCAGAGCTTTGTTTAGCAGAACTCAAATTTTCTCTCAATTTCACTGCATCCGAAACTATGATCTGGAAAATCACTAATAGCACATCGAGTCATCCTGTATTAAATATTCCATATAATGAACATTTAAGAAACCGTCAAATGCTTATGTTGCATAAATGTATGAAGGCTAAGTCCATCATGCCATGGAATGGCATGTTATGAAATCTCATTCAGTCAAATTCGTCCTATAATAAAATGTTTTTTTAATAAATTGTAATAAAAAATTCTCTACATTTATATTCATTATACCTGCAATGTCTTATGTCTTATATAGCATTTATTCCCGATGCTTAGCACATCCAAGTCACGTGGACAGCTTGTTAAATCACAAGTGGTGGGCTCCATCCCCAGAGTTTCTGATTTGAGAAACCTGGACCAAGGACTGAGGCTCTGCATTTCTACCAAGGTCCTAGAGCTGCAAGCTAGTGGACCACACTTTGAGAACCACTGCTCCATAGTTTTCAACAGGTGCTGAAATAATGTGTGTATAGTCCCTCTTAGAATACATCTTACTACAATATTCCAGTGAAAGGTAAAGGAAGTATGAAAACTATATTCACAATTTACATTAGTAACTGAATCACACAGTATAAAATCCTATCAATCAAATCAGTCAGTTACTTCACTCAAGAGTTTGAACAGCCCTGGGGTTCCGGGGTGGCTCAGTTAAGTGTCTGACTCTTGATTTCGGTTCAGGTCAGGATGTCCAGGTTCCTGAGATCGAGCCCCTCATCAGGCCCTGTGCTGACAGTGGGAGCCTGCTCTGGATTCTCTGTCTGCCTCTGTCCCTCCTTTCTTTGTGCACTTTCTCTCTCTCTCTCTCTCTCTCAAAATAAATATACATTTAAGAAAGAAAGTTTTAACAGCCTTGACTTTTGGTTGAGAAATGTCCAGACTCTCTCCACAGACCAAGAAGGGAGCTTGTAAAAAAAAAAAAAATTGCATACTGCATACTGTCACAAGACCCGTAATATTTGGAATGTAGGCAAATTAGCTCAAATCATCATCCTCCAAAGGGAAATAATTTGCCAGAGTTTTTATAAGGTAAAGAAATGCCTACTTCCAATTCACAGTCATTTTTTTTTAATGAGAGTATTCACATAACACTTTCCATGACAGCTTCTGCTTTCCATCACTCAACTCTTTGTGAAAATAGTCCATTTTTGGCTTCGTAACTGTATGTTTGGGTTTAGTCCAAAAGTGAACTTCTTGAAAGGTTTACAGAAAAAAAAATTAAGTTGTTTTTAATTCCTGACTGCTTCAAATAAAGAAAACAAACTATGAAAAGGGCAGTGGGATTTTAATTGCATTTTTTATATTTGAATATCAGATAACTTCCTAATGGCCCTTTACATATCTGTGTCCTCTACAGAAATCCCATACCTGCTTCATTTTGAAAACAAAAGTGAGATTAGAAAAAGACTGGTGTCTGCAAATGTCCTCGGAGAAAACACACACAAAAGCACACATGTGCCCCAAACTCCTGAGAACGCACATTTAAGAGGTACCAGCCGACCCCATCTCTCTCTTCTGGCAAACGTGCCTCACTGGGTATTCAGAGAGCTCGCCTCGCGAAGGGCCCGTGCAGTATTGTTCATAATTTTTATTGGTGTGGTTTTCTCCCACCACCTACTTAAAAGTTCATTTTTCCCAGTTTCTGTGTTCCTTTGAATCATTTTCTCTTATATGAAAAAAAAATGCAAACTGAGCTAACTGGAGGCCCTGGGCAGATAAGACGTTCATAACCCTTCTATTTTTAACACTGAACATTTCTTAGTGTACACTTTCCTCATCCTTTAAGCTGACACTACATAAAGGGTGAAAGTTCCCGGGTACCTAACAACACACAGAGGTTCTCCTGAAGTGACAGATCCCAGATGAGGAAAGACTTCTCAGGGAGGGTTAGCCTGATTCTAAACATTGCTTTCCTGTTCCCATATTAAATGGGTTATTTAACAGATGATTCTATTCACATCTTTTTCTGATGTTGAGGGCCATCTTTTATTTTTTTTATAACTTATAGACAGTGTATCTCTACTTATGTCATTATTAGATATGATTAAATGTCTTCTGCTGAGGAGATATTTTAATTTTTCCATAGACATAGAATTTCTAGTTGCAAATGTTTTCAATACTTTCATGAATATTTCTCAATCAACTCCAACTTACAGTGATCCTTTGAACTCATGTGGCTTCTATTTTTGCTGTTATTCTTTTCATATTTATTTTATATGATCTTGTGATGTTGCCAGCTGACTTTTTATGGGTATGGGTTCTATCTACCTAATTAAATTTTAAATTCCCTGAGGACAGAAACCTCACTGGGATTTTGACGTCACTGTGCCTTGTACAGGGAGGACACTCTGTGAGAATGTGCTGATGAAGGACGGGCCAGAGATGGTTAAGTCAGCCCTTCCATTTGAGGGTGGGGGTGGCTGGAATGGGAGACAATGAACTCAAAACCCCTAAAGAAAGGTTTCCCAATCTAGTTCAGGATGTTTTGGCCAAAAACAAACCCAACACAGGAGGCCAGTTCTTACCGGGAAGAGCAACCAAGCCACGACCTTCCTACAATAATTATTTCCGGCTGAAGAAATGACGTGGTGAACAAAATGGAGAAATAACTACCACGTAACAAGTGAAGTCACAGTCTAGCCAGCTGGTTCAGTCCCCTTTAGTGAGTTCTGCTATTGTGTAAGGTGGGAAAAATTGTGTATGCTCAAAGGAAAGCCTTACTCTGAGACCAGAAATGCATAAACACATGCTGAA
Source organism: Suricata suricatta (assembly GCF_006229205.1). NCBI lineage: Eukaryota > Metazoa > Chordata > Mammalia > Carnivora > Herpestidae > Suricata > Suricata suricatta. The sequence continues at coordinate 34,277,627 of NC_043701.1, forward strand.
TTTGTGCAAGGAGGAAGCTGTAAACAGACTAGGGAACTTCATTTATGCCAAGTCATCACCCCCTCCCCAAAGGGACTTGTCCTCACAGGCAATCGTTATACTTTGTGTCAAGAACACAGTACCTGTCCTTGTCTGCTCAGATGACCAAGTGGCTTCTCAAATTTCTCTTTCTTGTTAGCTATATATTGGAAGAATTTTCCCCCTTTAAAATCAAACAATTATGATTGTAGGCAGAAGCTGCAGGCAAATGCACTAGTCATTTCTCCATGAAAGCTCAAGTTCTCCTCTGCTGAGACATTCTTCAAGGAACAAATTAAAGCATAACTACAATGTGCATTAATAATTATACTTAAGATAATCTTTCAAAAATGTATCTTGATTTTCAAGTTTACTCCTCCCCACTTGCCTACACCCCCACCTGCCACACACACTATCTGTATAGGACTGTCGCTTAGTGCTTACACCTGCACGTATGTGTGTTGCAAGATAAGGTAGGTATTATACCTGGAACTGGATAATGATGGTCCCAGATTTGGTTCCATCATTTACCACTCAAAATGAAATGTGTGTGTGTTTGTGTGCATACATATATTTACTTCATATTTTGTATCTACGTGTCCTACTTATTAATTTTCTTTTCTATGTGTACTTTCAGAATTATTATACGCTCCAGTTATACTGAAAGACATAGGAGTTCATACCTTTGAAAATAGTATATATTGAAATAGAAATCTACACTGAAGCATGCCAACTGTTTAACTATGCATACAAATACCACAAAACAATTTAGAGTCCTAAATGAAGAATGTTATATACAAGTGAAACAACCACAGGAACAGAGGTCAACAGAAAATAATTACACTCAGGAGAATTTGGACAGGACATCAACAAGAGCACAGACCATGAAATCTCTAGTGACCCAAACAGTTACACAGTTGCCACCAAGAGCTGTAACTTTCATCCAGTGAGAAATGCTTTTGTCAAGCTTGATAATTTTCTAATCCTCACATTCTGGCATGTCTTAACCCAGGTGCTGGAATGGGCGAAGCTGACTGACCCACCTACTAGTTAGACAAAAGGAAATGTGGAAATATCCACTACTCTTTCCATATGCAGGAGTACTTCAAGATCTGTGCAGCAAGTGTGGACAAAGCATAGCGACATAGGGTCAAATATCTCAGCAGGCTACCGCGCTGCACAACTCCAGGGAGCGCCATTTCTACCACCACAGACCTGTATCCTTTTCCCTCATCAAGGTGGTCATAAATAGCAATAAACCTATACAAAAAGACCTGACCTGGGGTCTAGATCTACACTTGCCACTTACCAGTTACATGAACTGGTCAAATCACCATAACTCCCCAAATATCTGTACCAAAATTTCTTAGTTTATTCCATGTGCTATGGATCCCTTTGACAATCTGGTGGAAGTCACAGATGCCTTCTCAGAATAAGATTTTAATTGCATAAAATGATACAGAGGATTTTAAAGAATTCAATTATTAATTTTTTTCTGATGTAGTAATAAACATGCTTCTTTATTAGCATACTATAGATCAGTATCAAGAGACAGGTCTTGATAAATACCAAATACTTTTAAAGTACTGATGAATGTAAATAATATTTTGAAATATCTGCAACAACTGTAATGTGATATGAAAATATCTGGCCTATCTACTAATGACAAAATGACAGGTACCTATTGCTGTCTTTGGCTTGCATTTACTAAAAAAAAGCAAATGCTGAGTTTTGGTTAGGGGTTAGTGAAAATGAGATGTAATTCTTTTCCCCATTCACGTTCAAGGACTCCCTGAATCTTACCCATTGACTCGAGGTTAAGAACCATTACCTCTTACTCTTTTATGCAAAATAGGGAAACAAGACTTGCCCTCCAGAACCCATTGAGCTTTGCCAGGATCAAATTACATAATTAATTCATCAACTATTAAGTGGGTAATTTCTATATGCCAGGCACTGTTTTGGGGTCTGGGATTCAACAGTGAACAAAAGAAACACTGTCTAGTGAAAGAAAAGTTTTATTTGTGGATGACAGACTTTAAATATATGTTTAACAGACTGTATATATATATTAAATATATGTAATGTCAGGAGATGGTACAAGAAAATGATAAGGGAAATAAACCAGAGTAAAGGGATACAGGAGAGACGGAGGGGAAGCCACTGTGCTAAGGTGCCATGTAGCAGAGACCCAAAGGAAGTTATCAACAGGGGCCTTGGGGACACCAGGAAAGGGGGTCTACAAATGAAATTTTCAGTATAACCTTTAATCTGGTCACAATCAATTAGCAGGTATTAATTTGAAATATAAGCCAGCATTACTAAGTAGGAGAAATAACATTTAGACCTCCTGTCAGAATTAGGAATTTGTATCAGAATTAGTGTATATTTTGTTTTATAGCATTACTTCAAAAACTTGTTACTTTCAGTTTTACTATGTATACAATTTTTTATCACATCTTATTTCACAACAGGCACTATATTTTAGCAAATTAACTAATTTATTTTTAACAAGAGCTATACAGGATAGGACCAATCATTACCTACTTCACAGATAAGAAAACAGATGCTCAGAGAGATTAAATTCATTGCCCACATTTACTAAGTAAATATAAGCAAATTGCAGGACCAGGATTTGAAAGCAGCAAATAGCATATATAAATCTGTCGGCCTATCTACCACATCACACTGCTCCTTGAAAGAGTTACTGATTTTTGACAGGAGAACAATCCATCCCAAATACCATACTTTACAAGTTGCTAGGGGTGCCTGGTGGCTCAGTCAGCTGAGCGTCTGACTCTTGATTTTGGCTCAGGTCACGATCCCTGGGTTGTGGGATCGTGCCCCATGTTGTGCTCCACACTTGTGTGGAGCCTGCTTAAGATTCTCTCTCTCCCTCTGTCCCTCTCCCTTGCTTGTGCTCTCTCCTCTCTCTAAAAGCAAACAAACAAACAAATTGCTAAAATATTTTAAAAGGCTGCATTAACTGAGAAAAGTTTGCATGGCATTCATTAGGGAAAATGTTCAAAGAACAAAAAGCTGAGCCATGAAGGGGTCAGAAAAAGAAAAAAGAAATTGCTGACTATGGACAAGAGTCATTTGAGAATCCCACTGAAAAATTAGAGTCCCCAATAATCTTTCTCTTTTTAATATCTATTATGAATACCAAAAAATTAAATTAGAAACAATTTGCAAAGCTAATCAGAGGTCCAAAAAAGACACTCTAATATTTTTTCTACAATTGAAGGAAAGCAATCCTGGATGCTTCACTGCAGGAGATGCTTTAAGCGCAGTGTATTGAACCACAGGTTAATCTCTGAAATGGCCAGAGGCTTCATAAAGTAGATAAGAGTAAGTGAATGGAAAGAACACATTCATACCTTTTAAATCAAACCTGGTAAATTTTGGAGAGATGGACTGACAATAAAAAAAAATTAGAATTGACTTGTATCTTAAATTATTTTTCTTTCTGAATTTGTTTTCTTGCTTCTAAATTACTCCTCTCCTCAGGAGGGCACTATAATAGCTCCAGTGAGAGATGACAGGAGCCTGAAGAAAAACAATAACAGTGGAGATGGCTGGGGAAGAAAAGAAAGAATTTATGTGATATCCAATAACAGGACGGGGTCGGATGGGCCAAACGTAAATGGCCAAGGGAAAAGTCCAGATTCGCTTTGGTTTCTGTGAAGGATGCCAATTGGATGGTATGTTATAAATAAGTTATAATGAGTATAAGAGTATAATGAGTATAAGAGAGAACCAGAAGGAAGGCCGTGAGCACAAATGTGGAAGTGTTGATCATTAACTTGTATTTTTCAGTTCGTAATATGGAGAGATCCAGATAGCAATGGTTATAGACAGATGGAAATACAGCTCTGGAACTCAAGAGAGAAATCTGGAACTTAGGAAGAAAATGGGGCTAGCAATAGAGCTTCAGGAATCATCAGCATCTGGACAGACAGAAAATTTCAACAGACATTGAACATATGCTCAGAAGATGGAAGAGCCAAAGGCGACTTTGGTGGAGTGGTTAGAGAGATCTAGGTAGCCCGGAGAGCACACTATCAGATGCACAAAGGTTATATAAGGATTGGGGTTTGGGAGTAGAGGATGGAAGGATCAGTGCACTGGAGGCTTTGATGAGCAGCTATGTTGATATGGTGGCAGACGGTCTGAAGAACATGGGATAAGAAGTTAATAGGAAGCTAAAACCAGAATATAACTCATTCTATTCATGTACTTGCTGGTTAAGTGAGAGGAAGAGAGAGAGGAAGAGAGAGAAGCTAGATGCCAAGGCACAGTCAACAAACGGAAAGGCTGAAATCACCTAGAAAATAATGATTGATGGGTAAGTACCTAAAAGTACCAAGAAAGGATAGGACCAAGAACATCTATAAAGGTGTGGGCATTAAAAGCAGGAGTACCACCTCCAAGGTTAAACAAGCAGTAGTTCTTAATGTGAGCAGAGAACATGTTATAGATTTCTAAGGGCAGTGGTTTTGCCTGGTAAAATGACTGGGGGCCCAAATGGCACTAAGTGGGACCAAAGAGGACAGAAATCTTGAAATTCCTGAGACACATGAAGAATTGTCCCATGTTCCATACAACTCCAATGTCCCAAGGGACATTCATGTAGGTGAATAACCTGTGAGGAAAACCCTGTTGTACACTAAGCACTAAGTGCCTCTGAATGGCTTTAATATATATAGATTCTCCAGGAATACACATACCATGTAATTCAAAGGAAAACTGATGCAGGTTTATTTAGATATTTACCAAGAATTTGTAAATTCAGAATTTCACATGATGAAAGAAATACAGGCAGCATTACACTAACAGAAAGAAATCAAACACAAAGGGTGCCTGGGTGACTCAGTCGAGTGTCTGACTTTGGGTCAGTTCTCTATCTTGCAGTTTGTGAGTTCAAGGACTGCACTGGGCTCTGCACTGACAGTGTAGAGCCTGCTTGGGATTCTCTTTCTCTCCCTCTTTCTCTGCCCCTCCCCCACTCATGCTTTCTCTCTCTCTCTCTCTCTCTCAAAAAAAAAAAACTTAAAAAAAAGGAAATCAGACATAAAAGGTCCACATATTACATGATTCTTTTTATATAAAATACCCAGAATAGGCAAACGGAGAGAGGTACTTCCAGAGTTAATGTTTTAGGCCTTCTAGACCGTTGGGTCTACATAGCATCCCTAAGCAAGGGCTAAAGCTAAGCTGGGCTGACTAGCTTAGCCCTTAGAATCCATTCTCAGATAGAGGCCATCCAACTCAGTGAAAATTTTCTAAAAATAAAATAAGAAAAAAAAGATTAGAAATTGTCTTCGAAAGGGAAAAGAATATGCTGAAAAATAAATGAGTGTTTACATACAAAGTCAAGGCCTAGTATCACCTACCAGGTCCTCCTACAGGAAAAGGAATGAGTTACTGGCTGAAGGTTCTGTAAGAAGACACAGGTTGAAGTGCCTTCCATCTTTCAGTCAATAAAATTGTACTGAGCTGCTGCCCCCTACTAGGCACAGAGCCACGCCAGCTGCAGTGCTAAGGCCTGGGGACAGAAAGATGAATGAAACACTTAAAGTCCTCAGAGGAGTGCTGGGCCTTGTGAGAGAAAGCAAACAATGAGAAGCAGGAAGTGAATACCAATGCTAGATTTGACTACAACTCAGAGTGTGCTCTGAGGACCAGCAGTATTGGCATTCCTGGGAGTGTTGAAAACACAGAATCTCAGGCTGCAGACTACCAATCCGAACATACATTTTCTTTTAACAGGAACTTCAAGTTATCCATATGTTAGGTTTGAGAAGTGCAACTCACAGTGTGGGATGGGGGATTCAGATTTGGGCTGGTCTTTAAAGGAAAGGTCCAGATTTTGACTACTGTGTTTCTTTTCTTCAGGGCCTCTGCTTTTCATAAAAGAATATAACAAGGTATATTCTTACAAACTACCTACTACCTGTAGTCACCTAATGACTATATTAAGCATTGCTTTCCACTCTAGGAGGTGGTAGCCATTTATTAGTATTATGAAGTGTTATGGTCAATAGGTGATGACTTTGATAACAGGTTGACTATTAATGAATGACTGATAACAGGCTGATCCAATTCCCTTGACTGGAATCTGAATCTTATTTCCCATATGTGAACTTAACATAGGAGATACAAACATATATTATATGGTCCTTGCCTTCAAGAGTTAATTTTGTCACAAGGACTTGTTTTTAGTTAGGCTTTGGTCTAGGTAAGAATGTTTAGTCACTTCCAAGATGAATAAACACAAATTCTTTACCAAACCGTGGACCGTATAGTTAGGGTAAATATACATTTTATAGTTATGGTGTGTTCTTTTTTTTTTTAATGTTTATTTATTTTTGAGACAGAGAGAGAGAGACAGAGTACAAGTGGGGGAAGGGCAGACTGAAAGAGACAGAGTCTGAAGCAGGCTCCAGGCTCTGAGCTGTCAGCACAGAGTCCAACTCGAAGCTCAAAGGCATGAACCCGGAGATCATGACCTGAGCTGAAGATGGACACATAACCCAGTGAGCCACTCAGGAAATCTTATTCTTACTGTCCTTAAGCAGTTATGCTTCTTCATTCTCAAAAGCATTACATTGAATGATAAATTTTACGGGCACCCTATCTATAGCTAAGTGATGATCAATGACTATTACTTTGAAGTTGACCAAGAGAAGGAAGAGGAGTGCGGCTCTTTAGCAGGGAGGTTATCACCAATACAATAGAGGTTAAGGAACAAACCACAAGAAGTAGCCATGTTGATTTAAAGAGAATGATCCATATATTTTACATACACATACACACACACACACACACACACACACACACACACACTATAAGATCTGCAATAGAGATGGAAAAAGACTAGAGAACCAAATTCACCACATCTTAAGAGTATATTGTAGAACCATTAGAACATTAGAGATTGCCAAAAACATTCAGCTCCCCACGAAGGCTAAATTAAGTAAAAACTTGCTTGATAACATGAGTCTACACACTGTAGTACTATTTACCTTTCCAGGTTAACAATATATTTGAACTTTCTCTTTCATCTAGTTTAGTGAGTTTTAACCCTGTCCAAACCAACACCCTCTTTTATAATACAGCTTTTGCAACACTTGTATTTATATACTGATTAAAAAAATTCATAGGTATGGAACCTGGATGGCTAACTCTGTTAAGTGTCTGACTTCAGCTCAGGACATGATCTCATGGTTCATGAGTTCAAGTACCATGTCCAGCTCTGTGCTGGCAGCTCAGAGCCTGGAGCCTGCTTTGGATTCCATCTCCCTCTCTTTCTGCCCCTCTTTCACTCATGCTCTGTCTCTCTGTCTCTCAAAAATAAATAAACATTAAAATTTTTTAAATTCATAGGTAATATAACTCACCTATAAACAGAATAGCAAAAATCAAAATAATGCCTTAATATAAGAAATAATATGTAATGAAACAACATGTATTGCAATATGTAAATCCTCAAGGGTGTTTTAATGAGTCAAATGCTTGCTGTTCTTTGAAAAATCAATACAAAGGGATAGCTACAAAAGCAAAAAGATGGATGTGTGTTATTAGTGAGTTACCTTCAATGCTCTACGCTCTCACCCTTCACCCCCAGCTACCAATTTTTGTCCCTTCTTCCCTCTATAGATCTCTATTTTTCTATTGCCAGTGCCTCTACCTTAATTTAATCTCCATGATCTTTCTCCTGATTTAGAAATTATTCCTTAACTAGTTTCTCTAAAACTAATATGCCTCCTAGTCCATCCCCCTTTCTCCCCTCATCACACAATTTTCAGAGTTACCCTACTAATTATTCCACTCCACTTCCTAAATGTTGTAAATGATTATCTGGCCCTAAACTCTACATCCAACCTCCTCTATTATTGCCATCACACTCTAGACATCCTGGAACATCTCTATGCTTTTCCTTCTCTGGGCCTTGTCCACACTGGTCTTTTTCCCAGCTTCTATATCCCACTTACCCATTATTTAAAATCTTCTGCTGGGAAGGATTAACCATTCCATTCCTTTTGCCTATATAATGATTTACACACATCTCTATTTTGATACCTGTCATATTGGATTCCTTTCTTATCAATCTGGCTCCTTCCCACCTTCCTGGAGTCAAGCTCCTTGAAGGCAGTAATAATTAACTTGAATTATTTACCTGTATAACATGAGGAATAAACTGGTAGTCTGATACTAGTTGAGGCTGATTATTTGCTTGTCAGATGAATGAGTAAACTAATAAATAGTGAATGAATCAGAAAAGATTATCTCTGAAAGTATTGGATTGTTAAATAAATTAAGTCTGCCTGTGGGGATTTACAGTCAGCATCTTTACCAGTCTTTGGCTTGGCTGGCTTCAAAGTCTAAACATTCTAATAAATGAGGCCCAGAAAAAGTTAAGGAAGTTGCCCAAGGTAGCCCAGCTATGAAGAGAGAAAAAAATACAAATGTAGGGGCACCTGGGTGGCTCAGTCGGTTAAGCGTCCAACTTCAGCTCAGGTCATGATCTCACCATTTGTGAGTTGGAGCCCCTCGTCAGGCTCTGTGCTGACAGCTAGCTCAGAGATTAGAGCCTGTCTTCAGATTCTGTCTCTCTCTCTCTTTCAAAAATAAATAAAAACATTAAAAAAATTTAAAAAAATGAAAATCATACCTTCTTGCTCCTTTCAATGGAGGGTGTTTACCTCTGGGAAGCAGCAAACAAGAATAAATATCTAAGAAATACACTTTTGATAAATGAAATTTTCTATAAGATCCTCGTGAACTTCTTTTCATAATGCTATCCTGGCACATAAAAGATTTAGTGTGCCCTGGGTAGATGCTGCAGCACGTAGGAAGTTTAGAAGACCAGTGGAAAATACCTAATAAGAGGAACTTTATTCTGTAAGCATGCCACTTCATTTTTGGTCTGCAGAGCAAAAGAAAGGCTTTCAAGAGTCACCTTCCATAAGCAAGCATGTTATAATCCAATCCATGGATCAATCAAGGCTGAGGAGATCTTTACCCAGTGGCATTAATAATATCATTTTGGTCCTGAGGGGGCACAGTCTTCTTAGCCATCTCTTAGCTGACCTCAATATAAATAGAGACAATAAGTCCTGTGGTTAAATAGGTGATCTGCTCCTAGAAGTTTTGCATAATGATGATAAATAGGAGGTGAAAATGTCTAGTGGAGTAGGAGTATTCCTGTGGGGGGTGCTCAGCAACTTCATATTTTCAAAGTTGACGAATAAACCTGTTCAATATGATGCATGCTTCTGTGTTAACCAGGCATCCATTTATGGAAGTCCTTACTCAACAGATCTATTTGGCCCTTTGGAAACATTTGCATTCACGTGTTCCCTCGGAGCTCACTCCTCCTTGCAGCTGGCTGTACTCTGCATTCATTAAGCACCAATAGTTCTGGGCCCTGACGTGTGTACTTATTAATCACATATTATGCAACAGGCCATTTAACCTGATTAATCTTATTTAACCCTCACAACAACCTTATAAAGCAGGTGTCATAGTCACTTCCATTTTAAAGATGATGAAATGGAAAGCCTAGGGGTGGAGTATCTTTCCAAGACTACACAGATAAAGCAGCGGGTATGCACTTGACCCCATCTCTAACATGAAGCAGGGACCTGGTCTGTCCATTTTCCCACTGTCCCACCCTTAAACACATAGGAGAGGCTCAACAAATGCTTGTTGGATGAATATAAATGCCACACAGTCTCACAGTTTTCTGACTTGTCCATGCCTACATTTGCCTCAGTGGAAGTTCAGAATGAACTTGGAAGGAAAATGAAAGCAGTAATTAAGGAGAGGTTTTGCTAAGGCCATTTGGAGGATGGAAAGTACCTGATAAGGAATAACTTTTCCCCCCTACCTCCTTGAAGCCTTCGGGGTAGTGTGTTTTCTCACATGGAAAGGTGAACACAGCTGAAGGCACACTGTGGGCCCTGGATTAACGCAGGCCCACCAAGTAGTCTCAGGATATGACTGCATCGCCATTTCTCACTCAAGACAAAAACACACTCTTGACCCACTTCTACCCTTTAGAAACCGCTTTACTGAAATTACTGTGAAATTACAGGTAATATGTGAAGCCCTCTATAAGGGCTGAGGTTAAGCTTTGTTTTCCCTTGTTATATTCCTGGATATAATTTAGTGAGCATGGAAGCCAAGCTGATTTGAATTAAAATTCCAGCTTTGAAGAAAGCAAGCTGTGTGGCCTTGGGCAAGTCACCTGACTTCTCTGAGCTCCAGTTCCTTTCAAAGTAAAATGGCCTGAGTTTGCTTGCCCCACACAATTATTATAACGATGATCATACAATATAAGGAAGAGATTTGGCAGCAATGTGCCAGTGCCTAGATTCAGGCCAACTGCTGGCTCTCTGACTTTGAGCAAGCTTATTTACTTTTCTCATCTGTAACAAATGCAATAATAATATTGTTAAATAAGAGACAATATGCCCCAAATGTAGTCTCTTGTGTTAAACCCACATGGCCAAACCAAGACTTAATACCTAATACCTAATTTAAATACACTTTGACCCTTTCCCAGGAGTTGAATCTTAAACCAGTCAATCTGGAAATACCTAGTCCCCACTAGTGAGGTAATCTGCCTGGTAGACACCTGCTATCCCCTAAAGGAAGATGACCTTGCCACAGACAGTCCCCTCTTTGCTAGTAACTTCCTTGTCCTGCCTCCTCCTGCCTAGAAAAATCTTTCATTTCGTACCGCTCTTTGGAGCAACTTTCGATTTGCTAGATAGGGATACTGTCCCATCCTTGAATCACTGAATAAAGCCAGTAAGATATTGAAAATTTACTCAGTTTACTTTTGTTTTTTAAGAAAGTCATCAAGTTTTCTTTTCTTCCTTCTCTCTTTAGTTCTGACATCTTTACTGTGACGGCTTTCTACTTACAGACAAAAGATAATTGAAGCAGTTTTGCAAACACATCCAGGCGTGGAATCTCCCACAGAGAGAAAGTGGGCACCCCTTCCTTATCTGTTTCAGAAACAAGAAACCCTGTTCTGCTGATTCCCCAGGGCATTGGCCCCACCTCTTACTGGCCCCTTTCCCCACCCAAATTCCAATCATAAGTGCAGGGAATGAGACACCCTTGGTTGGTCTAGAACTATCAGAATCTACTTAGGGCCACCTTTTCCTGATTAAATTCTGGTTTTGCCAGCAAAAAGAAGGAGGGAATTAACACGGGGGAAAAAACCCAGCGAGTCTTACACCTAGCATCCCAGAGGACACTGGGGGAACTCTGGATTTCCAGGCCAAGGCGTTTGGTCTTTTGCCATGTAACCTTCACTTAGGGGAAAAAGTTATACTTGAAATTTAAAACAAAAGCTATATTGTTATCAGAGGATATAATTCTACAAAGTTTGGGCCAATCCATCTCCAAAGGGAACAATAGCAAGGGGGCTTTCATAACAGGCCACTCTGGGATTACAGAGAAGGTATGTTGACCTTGGCAGTAAAGGCACCTTAGTTTGAAATACAATTCTGGTACTTACCAATGGGTTCATTGGCCAAAGCCAAGTGTCTCTTAGAACATCAGTCCCTTTATCTGTAAAAAGTGGGTAATAATACCTGCCTTGGGGTTGTTGTGAGGCTTCAGCTAATGTAAGTGAATCTATTTTGTAAACTGCAAAGCTCAATACTATGTAATTGAAAGGTATGATTATCTAATGAACCAGTCCGTTTTACCTCTGCATGTCCCACTTCTCCAGCCGTTTAAGTCTTGTTTTCCTGCTGGCTCACCAAAGTAGCTTCCTGCTGTCTCATTACCACCTCATGTTTAACATGGCAAAGATCAAGATTTTAATTTTTTACCGGAACACACTCTTCTCTTTTCAACTCTGCAGTCCCTGTGGGGAATATTACTCCAATGCCAATCACACAGACCTGCGTCTGAGGCTGTTTTAGAACTAGCTCTTTCAATCTCTCCCTTTACATCCATGAGTTTATTAAATCTTGCCACTTCCTACACAGCTTCTCTAATTTCCAGCTTTTTGCCCCCCTAAAAAACAAGTATCTAGCGCAGATTCCTGTCATTTAACACATCAACCTTCTGCAACCTTTGCATTAGCTTTGCTTCTGCAACTTCATGTGAAATCTCCCCAGACAAGATTTAAAAATGAGAATTCCTACAACGTGACATCTCTTCCTACAATGCTCTGCAACCCTAACCTGGCTGTTTCACATCAGTGTAGAATGCTACTAAATGTAGAAGCCTGATGTCCTCATTGGGCACTTGGAAAGCAGGGCCATTCTGCAAATCTGAGAACTTCCTTCTGCCCTTAGCTTTGCATTAGGGAGGAACTGATGAATCTCTGGGGAAATGTAGAACTTCCAGCACAAATCAGAACATTTTCCCTGTTCTTTGTGCCTAAGCTTCTCAATACTAATCTACAAACTCTAGGAAATCTAATCTACAAACTCTAGTACCAGGGTCCAGTTGGAAAAAACAAACAAACAAACAAACAAAAAGAATGAGGAGACTAAAATGATGTTTCCTTTGAGGAAATGGCATACATGGATTACAACGAAAGAGACACATTTGGCCTTTAGTTGGGATGGAGGTAGAGCTTTGGAGATAGTAAGGAATTGGTCCTAATTTATAATAGAATGCTTTTGGTGAGTATAACGTCAATAAAAGCTTATGAGTAGGGAACCACAATTTGTGTCAAGTTAAAGGTGGTTAGGATGTGGGAAAAAGTAAGATGTGGAATGGACTACAGAGACATGATGATGGTTTAGAACGTTATATGCAGAGTGAGGGGCAGTGACAATATAAATTCAGTTCAGATTTCAGAGGCTGAAGGAAAGGGATGGGGAAAGCAGTGGAATAAAAGTGTGGAACACAAACTGTGCATTAGGGACTCCATGTTCTTTAAAACATCATCTAATTAAGTCTTTGTAGAAATTCTACAAGTTACTTATTATTAAAGAAGACAACAGGTCTAAACTAGAGTCACGTGCTAAACCCACCAAACTGAGACTTAATATCTAACTACACCTAACTTAATTACACTTTCACCCTCTCCCAGGAGTGGACTCTTAAACCAGTCAATCTGGAATTACCTGGTCAGCACTAGTGAGGTAATCTGCCTGGCGGACTCCTGCCATCCCGTAAAGAAAGGAGACCACAAACACTCTCCTCTTTCCTAGTAACTTCTTTGTCCTGCTCCCTTCTGCCTATAAAAGCCTTTCATTTCCTACAGCTCTTTGGAGCACCTTTCTATTTGCTGGATGGGATACTGCCAATTCATGAATCACTGAATGAAGCCAATAAGATCTTTAAAACTTACTCAGTTGAATCTTGTCTTTTAACAACTTGATGATTATTTTGAAACTTCTGCCTTGAAAAATCTTGAAACCTTTTCTACTTCTTAATATTTGGTGAAATAATACATTTCCATTGTTTAAGATCATTTAAGCTATCAAGCAGGTGATAGCTAAGTGATAACATTAGTTGAGCCTTTATTTTTGCAAATTTATTCCCAGACCTTTGACAAATTGAGAACCTAAACGCAGTGCTTTGCTCACAAACTTTTACCAGGACACATAATTTCCATTCCTCCTTCAATAAAATCAAATGTAGATTTATTTTTTGTCAACAATAACCACACAAATATAGATTTAACACATTTACTATCTCTTTTATTAAGCAAAGTACAAATCTGAAGGCAGGTGTCCATCTTATTTCTCATCTTCCTGAATATACCTTCATGAATATATATGACAAGCTAAAAATGTATGTTCTTATGGAAATATATATGTACACACAAACACACACACACACACACACACACAGTCTGATCTATCCTCATGAATTTGGAGAAATTATAGAATTTTATAACTTTCTCCATGAATGACTGTGATCACTTGTCCCTCAGCCTGTGATGAAAATTTTTGTCCCAGGAGAACCTGACTTTCTTTCTTTATTTCTAACTCTTTGTCTCTCTGTTTTATTACCATTCTTTTAGCAAATGTTAATGAATCTAGAACTATGAGCACAGATAAATGCTGTTGTGGGGGAACCAATGAGCTATAGATTGCTCAGAAACATGACTAAAACAAATGGTTGCACTTCTCCCAGGGGGCCTTCGGAAAAGAATTTCACCCCAAGAAAGTGTGTATACATTAGAGGTGCCCTTACAGACGCCAAAGCTTCCAAACACTTCATTTAATTTAACAAATAGTAGATTGTCTCCATTCAGACTTGCCAAGATTATATTAAACTGCACAAAGGAAAGAAGACTAGGAAGAAAATCTTATCTACGCATTGTCCAAGTGACTTTTGGTGAAGTTTAAATAATAGCTGATGGCTATTTATACTAATTCCGTTGTTAAATCTAATAATGTGCCAATTTTATATTGTCTAGATTCACTTGTATTCAATGTAAACAGTGCCTGTGAGTGATGTGAATGCATTAGCATGGTGTAAATGATATTCATTATATATGAACTGTCAGCTCCACTCTAGGACCCTTATGATAATGAGATGTTGCTTTTCCTGAAGCGCTCCCAGTGAGTAACCATTTTTTAATAAATAGAGTAAAATATGGATCCCTAGAAGACTTCATAGCTCTTTCATTGAGGGTTTTTTTTTTTTAAGTAAAGCAGGTATCTCAAAAGTAGAGTCCTTCATATTGCTTCATCTAGAAGCTATTTCTGTCCTGTTCTTTGGAGATTTTTTTTCATTATAGCTGCCCATCATGGTCCTTTTAATGGACAAAGTTGGAAGCTGAATAGCTAGATTACATTGTTACGATTTCTCAGCTGTTGGATTTCCCTTGTTGGTTTGAAAGAAGAAAAAGATTTTATTTCATTTTGAAATGTATAAATGATGCCAAATTCCTATTTGAAGTTGTCAGACTGTGATTACCAGTAGAACTATAACCTTACTTATGCAAATCACTAGAGTTCATGGTAAGTCTGACATTTACAGAATTAATGAACTAAATAATTAAGTGACCTAGTAAGCGAATTGGTAAACCAGAACTATTAATCTTTTAATGAATTCTTTACTATCACTTAAATAATAAATTTTTTGCATAATTTTAAAGGATTACAGTAAAGAAACATTAGAATAGGAAACCCATTATGTGAAGGAACGTTACTTTTATAAATCCGTCATTATGTCTCTTTTTATTGAATTCATTTCTATTCAGGTTTAGAAAAGTGGCAATTCCTATATTGGTGACTAACAGTCCCCGACTTCGAAGTTTTTTTTTCCCCCTCACTGAGACAGAGGGTTTAGGATCATTTACTGCTTCAAAAAACCACAGCCTAAAATGAGTAATTAGCATACAACTATAATTTCAGAAATCCCCTATTTGATGGTGTGCATCATACGTGTTTCAGAATTTTTGAGCTCTTGTAGGTTAACTAGCACATAAAAGAAGCCCTTTGCACTGGCTGTCTTCAAAAAGCATTTCTCTCTTTTCCACAAATGACTATCTTTATCTTCCTTTTCAAATACCTCTTTAAAAAATCAGATCACAGGTATTAAAATAACTGAACTGCACTAAACATAACCAAAATTTAGAACACTGAAATGTCCAGGGTTATATCAGTTAATAATGAGAGAAAAGTAAAAAGGTTAGATTGGTCTTCAGTATCTGGGCCAATTGCCTGTAAAGGGGCCGCCCTCAGTATAATCAGGGATTATTGAATCACAAGTATTAAGTACCTTCCACTAGGAGGGAAAAAAATTCAAATGTTTTAATGAAAAGAAAAGCTAGCAAAAGTGATGACTACCATGTATTTTTTTTCAATCCAGATGAAAGAAAAGGCTGATGATTGCTTAAATCAAGCAATACATGTTTACTGAACAACTATTAAATACTTGATACTGTCCTAGGCACAATGGGACATACAGAAGAAGATGTGGTCCACAAACCTGAGATTATAATCTAAGTGAAGAGATTCAGCTAAGATATACCAACGATATCAAGTTACATAGGGTTATTAATAAAACCTCACCTATAATATACAAAACCATGTGACACAGATTCTACATCTTGCAACCGTTTAGCTGAGGAGATACACTTGAGTCGTTTTAGCCAGAAAATCTTCTGAGCATCTGTGAACCTCTATTTCTGGCAATATGGTAGGCTACATATTCTGAAAACCTTCCTGATGGGGAACACCTAGAAATGCTGTGAAAATTATAATAATAGAATTATATATATAAATGCAGAGCTGAGTCTGAAATTAAATTCCCAGGGTCTCAGGATGATTTTTTTTAAGTAGGCTTCACTCCCAGCATGGAGCCCAGCACAGGGCTTGAACTCACGGCCTTGATATTAAGAACTGAGCTGATATCAAGAGTCAGATGCTCAACCTACTGAGACAGCCAGGTACCCACCAAAATGGTAAATGAAAGCAAACTTCAATGGATGCTCTTGAGAACTTGCCAGTTTGATCATCAAGAATCTCATAATGACAGAATAGTACCTTGGGCCTTCACAAAGAGCAAGGAGTTGGAGCTAAGGCCCACACATAAAGTTGGCACCTTCAAAGGGCTAGACAGTCAATGCAATCATAGATCAAAAAAAAAAATCTTTCCACTGGCAAATGGAGTTGGATATGAGGTCCAAGTCCTGGATGAAGCCTCTCCCCAGGATTTGTAATTTAGGACTGCCTTTCTTCTGATTTGAGGATCAAATTCATACTTCTTTCCAAGATTGGGAAATCCTAAGCCAAGAAATAACATCAATCATTCCCAGATAGCCCTTCAGTATGCTCAGCAGAAGCAATGTGAATCCTCCTGTAAGAGACTTACTTACCTTTAATCCAGGTTCTGAAAGATCCCCAGAAATAAGATTCTGCTGGATTTGGCTTGCAACAGAAAATTACAAAACATGTAAGGAAATAAAGTTCTTTGGTTGTAGTGAAGCTTGGGCCAGAGAAGATTGATTTAACAGAAAAGAGAATGAGGCCCCAAAGAGGGAAGACCACATGGTCTGGGGCCTGAAATGGTGAGGTGTTCCTCTCTGCAGAGCAGAGAGTAAAATATAGGGAAGCCTGCCCTTTTATTTGGCTTGTGGCCAAATTTGCATTTGAAAAGAAGGTACTCTATCAAATCAGTGAAAAAGACTTAGATCATGGGGTATGTCTAAACACGGCCTTAGTTCACTTGACCAACTGAAGTGTTCCTATTAAGGAAATGACTGGTGATCTGGCAGGTGGATAAAAATATAGATAAATAGATAAAATTATTTTGATAAAATGTATAAAATTGATATTACTGATTATATTGATAAAATAAATAGATAAAATTATTTTCCTTTGGCACTTTTAAAATGGCACACTTGGTTTGAAAACTTTTGTTACTTTTTGAGTTTGCTACTTACTGGTCAGTAGTTGTTTGAACCAAAAGGAAAACAAATGACTGATAATCCTTTCTAAGGAAAATTAAGAGTCAGGTATAAATGTATCTTTCTGAGGACCCAGCTCTTGACCTTAAGCATCCTAAAATTCTTGTCTTTAACTACCCAACTTCCCAGGGTAGGGTGTAGGATCATTAAATATGTTTGTGTACTTCAGATTGTTTCTTACTACTTCAGTGAAAGCGTGAGAGAAAAAGAAAATAACACCTCATCTTTGTGCTTTGCACAGAGAAAGCATTTAGTACGTATTATGTTAACTAACTATTGTCACAAACTATCTCTCAAGGCCTAAAGAAAAGCCAAGTCCTTTCATGCACAGAAGAAGACGGTACACAAAGCACGACCAACCAAGGTAACTGAGAGGCTGCCAGGAGTCATGGCCCCAGCTGGATCTTGTCCTGCTGTGGCTAGCATGAACTGAACAGTCCAGAAAGCTTTGTTAGATTCAAAGGGTCTTTGCTAGAGTATGGCAAACTACTTATTGCACAGAATACAACGTACAAGGAAAAAGTAAACACATGCTCTATTGTTAAACTCGGGTTTGGTGAAAGAACCTATGTACAACACAGGTTTGGGTTAGGCGGACTCTCCAGGGGAATTTCACCTTCCCACATGTTCATGGGAACTTAGACTTTAAAAAACATCCTGTGATATCATGCTTTTCCATAAAGCATTTTCTTCTTACAGTATTTTACTCAAATTAGGAAACTTCTCAAAGAGACTCTCAGTTTCACTTAGTCATTTACCTGACATTCATTGAGAAGTTAGTATTTTTAAGTCACAGATGTCTTCACACTACATAACCCTCTGTCCAGCTCAAACTTTACAGGGGGGTACACTCCAGTTTTTTTTTAATGATAATTGTGCCCATCAGCAAGAAAGTCACCTGCCAGAGTATATGTCACCATCCAAAGACTCAGGCAAGAACTATCAGCAGGTGTAGGAAGACGTCTGATAACTAATCACAGTTTTTCATTTAATTGGACTCAGTATTAAGCAGGCGTCACAGGAAGAGCTATACAAAAATATTAACATCAGAATGTCTACAAAACTTGACAAAAACTATCTTTATAAAATCACCAATACCATATTTAAAATATGTGCTCTGTCAAAAATACGTGGAACTCAGAAGTAATCAAACAGACCACGTATGTTTGCACAAGTGTGTATGCATGCTTAGCAAATGTTTATACCCTCAACTATTTTAACAGAACTGGAAGAAAGAAAAAATCTATCAAGTCATTTTTAGATTTAATTCCTAAGCCATCATTTTGGATGGCTCTTTAAAAAGTTGAATTATCTACCCTCAAGTTCAAATCGGTCATTAAGTATGATGTTGTAAACACGATGTTGCTTATGATGATCTGAAACTTAGACCTTAACTGCAGCTGTACCAACAAAATGAAGAACAAAAAGGAGACACAGTCCTGTGAAAAGAACCCTTGGCATGAAACCACATCTTTTGTGGGCACTATATTTGACCACAACCTAGGAACTGTCTTTATGATTAATTCCCAACTCTGCTGCTGAATCGATCATGCAGTGATCTGCATTGATTATTAAGGTGACTGAAGTAACCGAATCAGACATGGCTTACCAGTGCAAATTAGCTAATTCATCAACACATAAAGATTTCAGGAGAAATGCTAGTGATTGTCACATATCACCAGGAAAGGAATCAAATCTGCTAGGCCCATTTAACTGACATATACTGTATTTTTACAATAAATACATTTTACCTGGAACCATAGACTTGATGTCCTTCAATAAAGACCTGTATTTAATCCTGAATAACTTAGGTATAAATCAAAAAGCTGGCCTTTTGGCAGATGAATTGTCTCTCAGAATAATCACTGGGGTGCTGTACTCTTTTTATATGACCTGCTAGTTAGTTACTACAAGGTTGCAACTTTTGGTCACTCTAAAACAAACCAAACTCTAATTGCAGTAGACATCCATAATGAATTTCCCAAGACTAGGAGCCTAATGTAAATCAAAATTAACTTAGAAAGAGCCACTTGTACTTCTATCCATTTCTGATAAAACCTTCCAGGGCTTAATACTACTCTTCAACTAGATAAATTAGAAATGATAATTTAGAGCTTAAAATAAAACTTGGTCTGATAATCAGAAAAGCCAAGTTCTGAGCCTAAAGAAAAATTACTAAGAAAAAAAAAGAGATTGTAACAATGAATATTTAAATGTTTCATCCCATTCGGTGCTACTTTATAGTATATAATGTGTCTGTAAATGTGTACATCTTTTTTCTTCTGATATGTAGTTTAAAAAGAAGGAAAAAAATGCTGGAAAATCATTATAACTTAACAAATCCAACATTACAAAGAAAGCCAGAAGGACTGTCTAGTTGGTTGCTAGTAAGTACAAAGATTTGGGGTTTTCAAGACACAAGCCTGCCAGGAATGAGCATGATGTGAGCTGATGGATTCATGGGAATTCTTCCCCGAAGCATCCAGCACCTGGTCTGTGAGTTTCCCACATTGTGAGGTATCGCTGTGTCTCCAATTATGCCGCGTCACACAAATCTCAAGGTTACTGCACGGAAATACTTAAAGATAAATGAAAATTTCTGACATAGTGATAAATTAAGAGACTCCAATGAACATTGTTTGGAGAAGGGCTACTGACACATGTTTTACTTGTTTTTGAAAAGCAAATACAGTATGATTCAAAATTACTTCCAACAGCAGCCAACTGCCAACTATTTAGATTGGCTCCATTCAGCATATGCGGGGACTCCCATGTTGCTCATGTCTTCATAAAGAAGCTCTTCAGATTGGCAGTGAGGGAATATTTCCTTTGAACATTTAAGTAACATGTAAAGATAGAAAAAAAAAGATATAAATGCTAATAATTAAAAAGTAAATGAAAAATACCCAAAGCAGAATACATGAAAAGGCATGGTAGATTTTTACATTCCCAGAAAGTGGCAGCTGGATGCGTTAAGCTCCTGTCAACATTCTCAGCTTTTGCTGAGCATTAACAGTGGGGCGTACACAACTGAGGAGGAATATCAGGAACATTCTAGTAAATATAAATTTGCACAATTAACAGAAAAAAATTGCCTAATTATTCCAGAGCAATTTGCTTGATTCTCCGTTTTAGGGTACAGTTCTAGACAGAGACTTAAATAGAGGAAACCATGAGAGGGATGGGGCAGGAGGGCGAGTAGAAAGGAGGACATCAACATTATTATTATTATTATTATTATTATTATTATTATTGTTATGCATATTAGAGTTTAGAAACAGTTTATCAATTATTATGATTTAATACTTGAGCTTTGAATGGGGATAACAGTATTCTATTCTACACTATTCTAAATAGCAAAGAAACAAGTAGCCCTTTTTGATTACCTCTTAAGACTGTTAAATTTGAGAGGTGCCTGGGTGGCTCAGTCGGTTGAGTGTCCAACTCTTGATTTCAGGTCACAACCTCAGGGTCTGTGAGTTCAAGCCCTGCATAGGGCTCTACACTAACAGTACAGAGATTGCTTGGGATTCTCCTTCTCCCTCCCTCGTCTCCTCTCCCCACTGGCACTCTTTCTCTCTCTCACTCAAATAAAAATAAAAACATAAAACAAAAAGATGGATAAATTTGAAATCCTATAGTTTCTGCTTGTTAGTTTACCGGTAACCATTTTAAAAAGAAATAGATCCTCTCAGCATTTCTTTACATTAAATATTTTTTATTTGATTCCATAGTTGCAAATATTCTTCTGATTTAGTAATGTATCTAATCCTTAACCCAAAATCTATACATAATTCGATTTAAAATAATAAAACCAAATTAAGAACTGAAATGTTTAACCTTCAAAACTTCGCTAAGCATGATGACCGTGTGAGATAAATTTGATTTATGAGCTTGCCGCCTCGTTATGTCAGAGATCCTTGCTTGGAAGATTCTGGGACAGTTTCTTCTCTAACTAGTCGGCTTCCAGAGTGTTTCTGAACAACAACTCTTCCTATCAATGAGGAACCTTCACTGTGAGCTCACTTACAGCTTTAATTGCCTTTAAAAGTCAGCAAGACAACATATGAATGTTCACTTCTTATTAAATGACTCTCCAGATGTAAGGCTTTTAATCTTTTTAGAAGGAGGCTGATTTCACTGCCATCAAGAATTCTGATTCAGCTGTAGGCATGACCTGCATAAAAATTTCCCTTTGCCCTTTTGGCTACTCAATAAATATCCTAAGGATAGAGGTATGGATAAATTAGGAAAATCAAATCTAGAATGACTGGAAAGCCTTGCTGCTGTAAATAATGAGAAAAAAAAGAGATGTACAGGGAGGCCAACAAGGGAAGCTGTGAAGGTCAGCCCCCAGAAACACCTTCCAAATCACAGAAAACCATCATAAAGAGAAGGCTGATTGCTCAGTATGTGTTCCGATTAAAGCCATGAGGCATCCATTCATTTGTCCTTTTATTCTAGAAAAATGTTTCCACCAGTTACCAAGTACTAGATACTGCATATATAAAATAAGTAAGACCCTGGAGGCACACATACACTAGTGAGTGTAAGGACAAATACAAAGATAATCAGACAACTGGGGGAAGGTTGGTGCAAGAGAGAGGAACAGGGGTTTAAGCAAGCAAAGGGGGACGTTTGCAACTGCAAACCCAGCTTGCAGGTGATGGGAAAGGGGCCGCCATGCAGACTGCTGGAATTAACCAGGGAGAAGAACAGAGGAAAACTATTGGTGTACCGGGGGAAGGTGAAGAGCAAGCTGAGTACCTGAACATGTCCATGTTGCTGGGATGTGATATGTGAAAAGCACTGGAAAGACAAAGATTGAGGATTTAACAAAGAAATGAAGATGAACGCTTCAGGATTTTTTTTTTTTAAATTTATTTATGTATTTTAATTAACACATTTTTATTTTTTGACTATTTTTATTATTTTTATTATTTTTTATTATTTTTATTATTTATTATTTTTTAATTTTTTAATAGTTTATTGTCAAATTGGGTTCCATATAACACCCAGTGCTTCTCCTCACAAGTGCCCCCCACCATGACTATCACCCCCTCTTTCCCTCCCCCTCCCCCTTCAGTCCATGGTTCGTTTTCAGTATTCAGTAGTGGCCCTTGATCTGTGTCCCTCACTCTCCTCAGCTCTCTTTCCCTCTTCCTCTCCCCATGGTCCCCTGTAGATACCATATGTTTGCATTCATAGGTCTAACAGGAGAGACCAGGTTTTGTTTTAAAAGACTACCTGGTTGGAAAGGATGAATTTGAAACAGAATCCTGGTATGAACGGAATGAAAAGCAGGCATTCCAGAGCCAATGAAGTCCTGAACTGAGCAGCTGGAGGCTGAGACGCTGGAGAGTTAGAAGGATGGGATGGGCCTCAGGGAACTAATGACTGGTTTGGTGAGAACCCTCAGGAGGCTGTGATGTTGACTCGCCCTCCCCCAGCCCCTGTCTGCAAGGGAATCAGAAGGATGATCCTTTTTGCAGACCCAAACTCCTTGAGCATTGCACTTCACTCACTCACAGGTACCCTTTGCTGGGACCACGTGCAGTTCATCTCTAATATCTGCCTCAAAATCCTGGAACTGGATTTCCCTCCTTCCACCCAAGATGCCACAGCCCTTCCTGAACACACCTCTGTCTTGACAGGAAAAGGTTCCCTCTTCTGCCCCAATAATTCCTAATCTTATCCTCTGAGATAATTTCCTCACAGCCCTCTGCTCTCACTTGGGCTTCTTCTTCATAAAAGATTTCTTGCCTTGGACAATTCTCCACCCTGAATTCCCAGTGTTGCTGTAATTTGTCAATTAAGCATGCCCATCCCATGAGAGTTAGAGTCAGAGCTACTGAGGTCAGCCTGGCTTCAAGGCTGAATTCCCCTCTCCACACTGTTCTTTTGAGGAAAGTCTAAAACCAGATGGTAGAGCCATGCCTGAGAAAAAGAGCAGCTCTACAAATCACAAACCTTACTGAGACCACCACACTCCTCAACTTGATTCTTGGCCCAGAATTTAAGAGTCCCAGAGCAAGCAAAAGAAACTTATAATATCTGAGATCTAGTGACAAGCTACAAGGTGTCAGGAATTATGTTAAACGTTTCAAATATTTTATGTAACCCTATTATAATTCTATGAGGAATGTACTGTCTGAGGCTTAAAAATTAAAAAAGTTAAGTAACTCAGCATGCTTGCGTGGCTCAGTAGGTTAAGTGTCTGACTTTTGAGTTTGCCTCAGATCATGATCTCAGGATCTGTGAGATGGAGCCTCATGTAGGGCTCTGGGCTGACAGCACTGAGCCTACTTGGGATTTCCTCTCTCTCTCTTTCTGTCTCTCCCCCCTGCATGCTCGCTCTCTCACTCTTTAAATAAATAAACATTAAAAGAAAAAAAGTAACTTGCCCAAAGTCACACAGAATAACTTAATTACAGCCCTTTTTTTCATCTCCTGTAATTATTCTCTTTAGTCTTTATTCATAAAACCTCATCCTATATACTCATTTCTTCTACCAACTCATACAGATTTTGAGTAGGTTTACATAGCCATCATTGATTAAGTTAAATTTAATTCAGAGGTTTAGGTTCTTTTTTTATTTATTCAACAAACTTTTAGTGTGTACTTGCTACTCTGTGCTAGACAGTAGAATTCAAAGATGAACAACAACTTTGCCATAAAGGAGCTTTAAGCTTTCCCAGTGTGGATGAAGATTACCCCATAAGCATAAAAAAGTATAATTTTCAAACCTCAGTAATAAATGGGGAGACTTCTACACATGGCATTGAATGGAATCTAGATAATGAATAGATTATCTGAGTGCCTTTCCTCCCTTCTCACGCATTTACCTTCCCGTATACCTTGTCTCTTCATTCACTCTCTGGCTCTGCCAAAATATACCATCAATCTTGTTATACTGGTCAAAGAGCTTAATATTCAGTTAAGAGCTGACAGCTAAAGAGTTTGACTACATATTTAACTGAACAAAACTGGTTCTTGGGAAAATATCTAAGAGCCCAAGGGAAACTCCAAAAGAGCCCAATTCCATTGGCTGCAATGTAGCCAGCACATGGACTTTCTACAAAGGAATTATTATTTTCTCCGGCAATTTTGAAGTATCCTCTGCACATTTATGTTAGAGTAGAAGCCCATTATCAGGGTTCCAGCTATGTTCTTTACAAAGCTATGACATATTGAAGGTCTTCAATAAATGCTATTATTTTTAATATTAATGGTATGAGCAATAATGAGAAATAGTCATGACTGTACATGCTGCCTAAAGAGAGGAAACTATGCTGAATATCCAAGAAAGTAATTATAAGAGTGTAGTTTACTTTAAATGAATTTATTCATGTTGTCATGTATTTGCTTTGCTTGTGTTTGCACACTGCAGCAGGCTATAGTCCCAAAGTCCAATACTAATAATAAAAAAAAATACAACTCAGCCTTTGACTGATCTGCAGATAAGGTGAGGGAAATGTCTGGGAGAATCAGAGATGGGCAATTAGCAGAGAGAAAATCAAAATTGTTCCTAGGCCAGGAAATGTGCCTGAGAGACAGCCACATTTACACAGCTTCATTCTTTCTCCATCTGCAGAGACACCACCTCATGGCTCAGAGAATGCTCACACCCCAAGTGTTTCAGACTTAGTGGGCACATTGTCCTAGGCACCAAAAATCTTCTTCTTTCACATACTTTCACAGAGCACTGGTTCTCCTCCTTCAAAGGAGGCATTAGGTGGTAGGAAATTAAGAGTGAAGAAAGGGGTGCCTGGGTGGCTCAGATGGTTATGTGTCTGATCTTGATTTTGGCTCAGGTTGTGATCTACAGTTCATGAGATTGAGCCCCATACTGGGCTCTGTGCTATCAGCTTGGGATTCTCTTTCCCTCTTTCTCTGCCCACCCCCTCAAAAATAAATAAGCAAATATTAAAAAAAATAGTGAAGTAAAGTGGGAAAAAAGTTCCCCATATATGTTTATGTTTTTCTGAACTGAAGAACTGGAAGACACTGCCAGCTGCACGTACATTATCGATGTACCCTATACTTTATTTACGCACAGAGCGTCAGTGGCTGGCACTAGAAGGAAGGGCAGGAATGCATTGAGTTAAAATACTCTCTCAGTTTCCCTTGCTCCCACGCATGGCTATGATGACATGGTTATGGCCAGTGACATATCAGAAGATATTTGTTAAGAATTTCTGGGAGAGTTTTTGCTTTACCAATACAAAATCCTCTTCCTTCTTGCTTTTTCTTCTTGCCTGGAATGCAGAGATGAAGCTGAAGATCTAGGAGCCTTCTCATAACCATGAATCAAGAAGCACAAGAGTGACAGCCGTATGCTTAAGAAAGGGAGCAGAAAGATAGGACATTGGGCCTTGATGACATTTGACTTATTGCTAAGGGAGGAAAATAAATCCCTAGTTGGTTAAGTCAATGGTATTGTATTCCTATTACATTTATCTGAATCCTAGATGATGCATACGATAAAAACAAAAAAGAAAACAGAAAGACAAAACACATCTGTGTATCCACCGTGAATCTGCCTCTAGGATCTCTATCATGTGTGGTTCAAATAAAGGTTAGGAATATTTTAACTGTGCTCACTGAAGGGGTGTCTGTATGCGTTGTCATTGTTGTTCTGATCTCTATCTCCTACTCAGGGTACAGAAGCCACATGTGGCCACATAAATAGAACAATGTGCTTTAGTTGAGAAATTGAGCATACATGGAGATCCTAACCTACCAAAGCCCAGGAGTGGTGGGTCGTCTTCTGGGAAGATGGGGAGAGAAGCCTGAAGAAGGGAACATACTTCTTCGCTAAGGTACCTGGGACCCCTTTGCTCTCCCTCAGGGAGTAATTAGTCACTCCATAATGTGAGCAAGGTTGTGTCCTTCCCTGGCGGCTGAGCAGGACTGGAGTGAGGGCAAACTCTCTTCTGAGTCCTTGGGGGGGGAGGGGGAGGGGGGCTGCAAGTGCCCTCCTAGACGTGCTAGGCTGAAGAAGTTCTCGCAAAAGCAACTTCCTGACTCCTGTCACCCAAAGTCTCCTTAATAAAAAGCTTGGACGGAGCTAGAAAACCTGTAAAGACGTGGACATAAAGACTTCAATGATGGCATCTGAAATGGATGAGGCCTCTGTAGTGACCTGCTGCCAGGAACAGCATACGGAAAACCTCTACCTGTAACCCAAAGCAGTGTTCTTTGATCGGTCAGCTGAGATGGACCCAGGGAGAGCATGTTGGAGAATGAGGTGCGTTTGGTGCAAACTGTCACTCCAATTTAAACACAACCCCGTGCTCTCGTCTTCCTGATAGCAGCAAGGCACAGAGCAATAAGCACTCCAAGGAAAGACTGCAGGCCATCGGATGCTGTGATGTCAAAGCAGGAGCACGGAGACACGCAGACTGACAGGGGCCTCTAACCATGCCCCAGACCGCGGCCCTGGCTAACCCGGGCACCGTACACTTGAGGGCCTGCAGGGTAGAGGCCCACCCTGAAGCCTACCAGTCATTTTCTTAAAACATGTGGTCCTTTCAATCTGTCTTTTCTGGCCCACTTTTACTAGGTTCTCAAGTACAAAAATGTTGTCTTGGAACACAGGTAACAGCAGCACAGGTAAGATGACAATGGTAACTAATATGTGATCCAGGTAACAGGGAGATACAAAAGAGAGACTGTGGTGAAAATTCTTACTCCATCTGAAGGTCACAGGCATTACATAGCTCTTGCCAACTGCCACCTTGCAGGGCCAGTATTGCAAGAGATTCTGGGTCTTTTAAAAAACGCCAGAAATTTCTAAGTAAATCACCAAATCTGTAAACAGATTTTTGGTCTGACAAAGCCTGTCTGTGGGTTGGACCTAGTACATGAACTGACAATTGGAGATTTCATACTTAAAAAATCTAGAGGTGCTTGGGTGGCTCAGTCCATTAAGTGTCCAACTCCAGCTCAGGTCACGAGCTCGTGTTCATGAGTTCAAGCCCCACATTTCACTCTGCAGTGACAGTGCAGAGCCTGATTGGGACACTCTCTCTCCTTGCTCTCTACCCCTCCCCCTCTCTCGCTTGCTCTCTCTCTTTCTCCTTCAAAATAAATAAATCAACTTTAAGAAGTAAAAGATGAAATAAAAAAACACAATAATTGTGATGAATGCCTATTTCAGGCAGTTTGTCTTTATATCTCACCCCCTTCCTCCTTTCCTAGTTTCCTGACCATCTCTAAGTTCAGGTCCTTCCTTTTGTTCCCTCCTCCCCCTTAGTGAGGCTTTAATGATCAGTAGGATTGAAGTGTTACCTGCCGCAGGATTATTTGTACCTAAAGAGATTGCTACAATTATTTAAAAAAAATAGTCCTGGGAGAACCAAGAAAGGACTCTATAGGCAGCAGTTCAGAGAGATTTGGACAGGGATGCTCAGTGCAGCACGTCTAGTATCACACACCATATCTGCAGCAGCTCCTGAAGGTACTTTATTATGTGAGGGTCACATATTCCCTTTTTCATATCCAAACACCAGCCACACATATTTACACACACCTGCAATAACGATGATTTCCTGAACAGCAACATGAAAGATAAAATGATGCCCCCAGAAGTGGCAGATAAGACTCAGTGAATATAAACCAGTTGGCATATTTTATGTTTGTTTCCTGGGTTGGGTTTCAGTTCAGTATGTATCCACAGGAAATGTTATGATGGAAAATTCCACAACTGGCCCACACTGACATTCCACCTTGGATCCAGGAACCAATTTCAGCAAACCAAATAGGAAATATAATACAGAAAATTTGGAGCTATGTATTCATATACAAAATAATAATAAAACCTTATAGAAGTATATTTCTTTAGAGTTTCCAAGGCACTTTAGCATACAAAATCTCATTTGATCTACCAGCCAGGTGAAGCACATAAAACAGTTTGTGAATATGAGCAAGTTCCTTCACACAAATCACATGAGGAGACATCATTTTAAAAGTTACCTTGTAAAAAGTTGTCAGAAGTAATGCACAACTAATTATAGGAATTAGCCCAATGTCCGTGGGAATTAAGTACATGATAAAAAAAGGCATCTCAAGTAAACTGACTATGACGGTTTTAAAAATCTGTCCATGGGGCGCCTGAGTGGCTTAGTCGGTTAAGCATCCAGCTTCGGCTCAGGTCATGATCTCACAGTTTGTGGGTTCAAGCCCCGTGTCGGGCTCTGTGCTGACAGCTAGCTCAGAGCCTGGAGCCTGTCTTCAGATTCTGTGTCTCCCTCTCTCTCTGACCCTCCCCTGCTCATGCTTTCTCTCTCTCTCTCTCTCAAAAATAAATAAAAACATTTAAAAAAATTTTTAAAGGGGTGGGACTTTTGGGGATGATGAGGTCATGAGGGTAAGACCCTCATTAATTAGATTAGTGCTTTTATAAAAGGGACCTCAGAGAGAGATCCTTCACCCACTCTGCCATGAGAGGACATAGCGTGAAGATATCTGTCCGTGAGTCAGGAAGCAGGTTCTCACGAGACACTGAATCTACCTAAGCACTAATCTTGGACTCCCCACCTCCGGAAGTATGAGAAACAATGGTTAAAGCTACCTAGTACATGGCAGTTTATTATAGGAGCCCCCACAGACTAAGATGCACTTGAATTACGAGGAATAGACTATCACCAAACTGGACTCCCCCTAAACAACTCTCGGAACTGCTGCATGAAGGAAATGAAGACATTGTATATCTGGATCTTTTTCATAAGGTGTCTTAACCTTTATCCGGTTATATCTCTGTACACATATGAAGTAACATGGATAAAGCTATTCATTTCAACATCGTGTGACATGATAAAAGACTGGACACAGCCCATGTTTCCATCAGTAAAATCCTGGTTATATAACTATGGCAGAGCCACAAGATGAAGTACCATCAAGTATTTTAAAAGTGAAGAAGCCCTCCCTATATTCAAATGAGTTGATTTCCTGGTCATATTGCTGAGTGAAAAACACACGGTACAGAGCATTGCTCTCTAAGAAGATGACACACTCCTGATGTTGGCCTTGGCCATGTGATAGGTTACAGCCACTGAAATCATGTGATGGCTGTCTGAGCTCGCTGAGACAGCACCAATTTCCACCAGCTC
Organism: Suricata suricatta; assembly: GCF_006229205.1. NCBI lineage: Eukaryota > Metazoa > Chordata > Mammalia > Carnivora > Herpestidae > Suricata > Suricata suricatta. The sequence goes on from NC_043701.1 coordinate 34,307,171, forward strand.
TCCTGCGTTGACCCTCCAGCGTAAGAAGCATGTCTCACACAGCAATCACTCCTTTGGTCTCAGTCTCAGAAGACAACCGAGGCAGCCTACCTGCAAGGGGCCAGGAGCAGGGCTGCAGCTGGGGAAGAGCAGCCTGTACACAGAGTGAGGGAGACAGCGAAGTGTGCTCTGAAAATCCCCGAAGTTTAGGGTTCGTTCACATTTACAGAAATATTTAGTAAAAATATAATAAGCTATCTTTTGTGTAAAAAGGAGGATCAAGGGGCACCTGGGTGGTTCAGTCAGTTAAGCATCCAACTTCAGCTCAGGTCATGATCTCACCGTTTGTGGGTTCGAGCCTCGTGTCGGGCTCTGTACTGACAGCTCAGAGCCTGGGGCCTGCCTGGAATTCTGTCTATCCTTCTCTCTCTGCCCTCTCCTGCATGCTCACTCTCTCTCTCTCTCTTAAAATAAATAAGCATTAAAAGAAAAAGGAGGATTAATAAGAACATATATCAGGGTCCCTGGATGACTCAGTCCGTTAAGTGTTCTACTCTTGGTTTTGACTAAGGTCATGATCTGAGGGTTAGTGAATTCCAGCCCTACATGTGGGCCTCTGCACTGCCAGTGGTGAGTCTGCTTGGGATTCTCTCCCTTCCCCTCTCTCTGTCCCTGCCCTGCTCATACATGCTCACTCCCTCTCAAAATAAATAACCTTAAAAAAACACATGTCATATTTGAATTTATTTTCCTGAGAGTCACTAGAAGGATATAAAAGAAACTAATGACAATTTTTAGAGCATTGTAATGACCCCAGCCAAAGCTGTTATAAACATTTTGTGGTATCTACTTCTAGTCTTTTATTTTGTATTTTTAAATAAAAATGGAACTAAGGCACATACTGTTTTGTAAACTTTCTTTCCCACTTAGAAGTATATGAAGGTGACTCCCAAAATTCACAGCAACCATTTTAATATACAATGCCCAGTTTATTGATTTTATTTCATTCTGACATATTGTAGGAAGTTCTAGCAGCTGTCTGTGCAGAGCCACCCAGGCACACAAGTTATGAGTCCAGTCTCCCAATGTCTTCAGGTCATCCAGTTTAACTGAGCCTAGCTCTGCCAGGACACGTGTGTGAAGGGCCACGTGAGCTCTCGTCTACAAAGCCAGATCGGTGCCCCAGGCCCGCGCGTGACTCCAGCAATGGGAAAGGCAGGAGGGATTCTGCTCATGTTTTATGCTTGGGCAGTATCTTTCTTCAAAGTTTCGATAAGGCCACAGGCAACTGTTTTCTTCCTAAAGATGATTTCTTTGTTACTATAAGAACAGAAATTTTTATCCCAAGCCAAATTGGAAGTCACAGAAACAAAAGTTTTACCAGAAGACTGAGGAAATTTCTGCGTTCCCTGAGAAGACTATTTTCTGAAGATATGCTAAGAATAGGAGGAAACTGATATTTGAAGTTTTTGTATCACCCAGCAAGGTACGAGGTCACACAGCTAAAGGGCAGGACTTCTGGTACCTATGCCAGGGTGTTGGCATGAAACCACGATTACTCTGTCCCCAAAGTATCATACTGAACTGAATTTTAGTTTTATTGCAATAGCACAGGTCACTTCTAATTTGGCACGTATCACCTTTGCACCAACAGTGAAAAGAAAGACATTCTGATAGCATGGATGTGTATGTTCTAAATAAATAAACTAAAATCCACATGTAACATTCATTTGCCAGAATACAGCACCGGTGTACCCTATGGAGGGAATTACTGTCAGGGTGCGTTTCTTATTCCTCCAAAGATCCAGGGAATCGACTCAACTGGCCTGGAGGAGAGGGGTCCCTGCAGACTTTCCAGTGCTTTAGAAGCCCCAAGGCAGAATTTTCAATGCCAGAAGGTGATTTCGAGGGCTATATTAGCCCATAAGCATGCCCATGAGGACTAATGAGAACACTGTAAGATAAAAAAGAAATATTATAAAAGACAAGGTGAAGATGAAACAGATTCAGACTTCTCTGGCAGGTCTAAATAATTTAAAAGCACAAAGCACAGGCTTCTAGGACAGGTTAAGCACATCCAGCTGTGAATCAGAAGACTATGTTTTAGGAGTTTAACATTTTGGATGGTAACAAAGAAGGAGGGGTTGAAAGTTATTCAAGAAGAGCAGATCAGACAAGGCTGGATTCTTGCTCTTTACTGACAGAAGAGGCAACAATTAGGAGGATGGATGATGAAGCCAGAAATAGCTACTCAACTAAAGAAAGAAGAGAAAGAAGGAAAAAGAACCTTTCCAAAGAGCCTTTACTACTATGCTCTACTACAAGAGGGTACAGCGATTTAGCCTAACATGCGTGTCTTAAATTTGCTGTATTAGAACTATACATGTGTGTCACTGTGGGCACATAATTTAACCATAAACATGACTCTAGGGAAATTGAATAACTGGATTTTGTGGGAGCCAAGATTTCCAAACTTAACTTTTATTCTTATATTTCAATAGTATTCTAGGAGATACAAAACCCAAGTGGGAATAATTTTATGGGGCTGGACTAACAGAGGTAAGAGGAGCCAGGTTGCCATCAATGCCACCAACACCTGGTCGGGCCTGAAGCCCTGGAGGGGGGTTTGGAAGAGGTAAAACAGGAAGACAGTCAGCCTGAACTCAGGCTGAAATCCTTGCCTTCCAAGAAAATGAGAGAGGAGGAGAAATGCTAATGACAAGAAAGAGGAAGATATACAATTAAGACTTTCCCAGTCCCCATCCAGAAATTTTGTTCCATTTGTCCAGGAGTGCAGACAGTCAAGAATCTCTTTTGGCACCTTTAGGATAATAGCACTGAAGGGAGGAAACTGGGAAATGTTCTCCCAATACAGGCCAGTCAAATTTATGATGTCAATCTTTGAATGCCTTGTGTCCAATAACATCATGTATGAATGATTGCTCTGAACCCCTCTGCCAGCATTGTCAGTTTGACATCAACATATTTTATAGCTGGCATCCTCAGTACATCGGCAAGGTGGCACTTGTAGTATGTTTTTTCCTATCAGGTAATCCTGTCCTTGACAACCTTCTAAAATTCATCTGGGAGATGATATTGTCCCTGCAAGTATTTGGTATTTATGAGTCCACAGCAGTCTCTGGTTGAGAGTAATATTGACTGCATGATAAAGCCAAAAGGGGAAAACTCATTTTTCTTGAAGAAGACATGTCGCCTAAAACTGTAGTAAGTTACTGACTGGTATGGGGGCCATCAGAATGAGAACTCTAAGTAAAAGGGTACAATTTTGCTACCATATATTGTAATCATCTCAATCAACATTGTTGGCCAGTTAATCTTACTATTTCTCCTTATTTTGTTTATCTGCATTGCATTTTATTATTATTTTATTTATTTATTTATTTATTTTACTGATTGAGCTATATTGGATGTATACATTGCCAATTATACTTTGGAAATAGAAATCTAATGATTTGACAATTGCATAGAAGCACTACCTTCTGCAGTGTTGTTAAACTGTACTTAATTCCTTAATGTTCCAAGGTGGCAGGAGCTGTAAGTGCTAACACTACAAAGAGTATGAGATCTGAGCCAAACACCAAATGAACTCATGAGTTCCTTGCCTCCTAGCCTGAAACCAACCAAACTGTGTTAAGAAACTAATCTTGCGGGGAGAGGCAAGATGGCAGAGAAGTAGGGAGCTCTGTAATTTTCACCCACCTGCATCTCTCAAACAAAGAAGGACTGAAGCCATGACACAGAACCCCAAGAATCTGGGAGGAAACAAGACAGAGTCCACTAAGAAGACAGCCTCATAGGTGCGTGATTGTGAACTGAGGAAGATAAAAAATGGGCCAGGACCTGGAGGCAGAGAGGGGAGGGTGCTGTTGAAACAGCTCATAGAGCTGTCTCTGGGGAAGAGAAAAACTTGGGTCTGGGATGGAGAGGGATCCTATCAGCCCATTGGTAACTGCAGGGTATTCAAAGAGAGATCCTTTCTCTAGCTATGGTGCTTTCCTTCGGCTACGTGCCCCAATCAGAGGCGGTGCCAGGAGAAACTGCTCTCCTGCTCCCCCTACTCAATCCCCAGTGTGCAGACTAAGATCTGTAAATGAGGCGGGGCTTGGGAAATACAACTCCGCCCACCTTGACTACACCCATGGCACAGGGAGATTGAATCTAAAAGAGTGAGTTGCAACCCTTGGTTCAAGAAAGGACTGGGGCGCTGCCATTTTTTCCCCACAACCACCAAGGCGGGGCCTCAGGGAGCAGCCCCTGGACCCAGGAAGGCAAGACCTGCCTACACCAAACCACGCCCATCACACTGGAGAGCTGCCTTTCAAACCTGGGCAAGACCAACACTGATGCATTGCCATGATTAACTCTAGATCAATTCTTGCTATTCAGATATATTTTCCTTTATCTCATTCTTATCTCTCCCTTCCACTTGACTGGGCACTCAGGTCATTGGTTTGCTTCAACAGTCATATTTAATCCATTCTCTTGATGCATATTCTACACTTCCGTTGTTACCTACCTTCCTTTCTCTCTGTGGAATAATGAGACTATATAGTTACTTTGGGTGACATCATCTTCGTTTTATTCTCCTTGTCTCCTACCATATTCTCCTCTTTCTCTCTCTTAATTAAGCCTTTTACTCTCTCTCTCTGCCTGGTCAATGTTCAATTTCACTTCCTCCACACCACTGTCACTTCTCTCTTTGTATATGCTCTTCCATCAGCACTGCCTCCATCTGCTCTTTATTTGTAGCTGGAATTTCTGGTTCTATGCTTTTAGACTGTAATTGTCTTTTGTTGTTTTGTTCCTTTTTTTGTTTTTTCCATTTTGGTTTGCTTGTTTGTTTGATCTGTCTGTGTGTTTGTATGCTTTTGTTGGCTGTGTTTGTCTCTCTATTTTCCTTTTCAGAGCTACCTGAAGAAACAAGCCAAACTACACACAATGGAGAGTCCCAAATATCAATACAAGTAGGGAAATAAAATAACCAAAGGCACAACAAGAGAGACCAAGGGACACCATTAAAAGAACACCTCCTGAACAGAAAGATCCTGGACAGTCAATGAGCCTCCTTTAATATAGCAATACTCACATGTGCAGAGCGCATAACAAGCTTTTAAAACTGACAAGAGATAGAAAGCTAGCCAAAATAATGAAATGGAAAAAACTCTTCTCTAAAGAAATTCCAGGAAGAAGTCACAGCTACAGACTTGCTAAAAACAGATATAAACAACATAATCGGGCAAGAATTTAGAACAATTGTAATAAAATTAATTGCTGGGCTTGAAAAAGGCATAGAAGATATTAGAGAAACTATTGCTACAAAGACTATGTACCTTAAAAATAGTTGTGATAAGAGGTGCTATAAATGAGATGCAAAATAAAATGGAGGCAGCCACTGCACATACTGAAGAGCAGAGAGGAGAATAGGTGAATTAGAAGATACAGTTATAGAAAAAGAGGGAAAAAACTGATCCAGGAGCCTGAAAGGAGAATTCGAGAACTGAGTGATATAATCAAATGGAACAATATCTGTATCATAGGAATTCCTGAAGAAGAAGAAAGAGAGAAAGGTGCTGAAGGAGTACTTGAACAAATTATAGCTGAGAACCTCCCCAATCTGGGGAAGGAAACAGACATTGAAATCCAAGAGGCACAGAGAACTCCCCTCAGACGTAACTTGAATCGACCTTTGGCACGACATATCAGAGCTAAAATGGCAAAATATAAAGACAAAGAGAGAATACTGAAAGCAGCTAGGGATAAACATACAAAGGGAAACCTATCAGAGTAGTTACAGACCTATCTACTGAAACTTGGCAGGCCAGAAAGGAATAGCATGAAATCTTCAATGTGATGAACAGAAAAAATATGCAGCCAAGAATCCTTTACCCACCATGCCTGTCATTCAAAATAGATGAAGAGATAAAGGTTTTCCCAAATAAACAAAAATTGAGAGAATTCATTACCACCAAACCAGCCCTACAAAAAATCCTGAGGGACTCTATGAGGGAAATGTTGCAAGGAATGCAAGGTATCAGAAAAACCACTACAAGCATGAACCCTACAGAGAACACAATGACTCTAAACCCATATTTTTCAATGGTAACACAGAATGCAAATGGACTAAATGCTCCAATGAAAATACATAGGGTAGCAGAATGGATAAAAAAACAAAATCCATCTATTTGCTGTCTATAAGAGACTCATTTTAGACCTGAAGACACCTTCAGATCAAAAGTAAGGGGATGGAGAAATACCTATTATGTGACTGGAAGTCAAAAGAAAGCTGGAGTAGCCATACTTATATTGGACAAACTGGACTTTAAAGTAAAGACAGTAACAAGAGATGAAGAAGGACATTATATAATAATTATAGGGTCTCTACATCAGGAAGAGGTAACAATTATAAACATCTATGCACCAATATAGGAGTACCCAAATACATAAAACAGTTAATCACAAACAGAAACATCCTTATTGATAAGAATGTGCTAATTTCAGGGCATTTTAATACTCCATTTACAACAATGGTTAGATCAACTAGACAGAATATCAATAAGGAAACAATGGACCTGAATGACACACTGGAACAGATGGATTTGAAGATATATATTTAGAATTCTATATCCTGAGGCTATGGAATTCACTTTCTTCTCGAGTGCACATGATACATTTTCCAAGATAGACCACATACTGGGTCATAAAGCAGCCCTCAATAAATATAAAAGAACTGAGATCATACCAGGCACACTTTCAGATCACAATGCTATGAAACTTCAAATCAATCACAGGGAGAGTCTGGAAAGCCTCCAAAACCATACAGGTAACAGCCACCCAATAAAAGAACAATTGGGCCAATCAGGCAATTAGAGAAGAAATTTAAAAATATGTGGAAACAAACAAAAGAAACCCATGAAAACACAACAATCCAAAGTCTTGGGATGCAGCAAAGGCAGTTCTAAGAGGAAAGGTATTGCAATCCAGGCTTTTTCAAGAAACTAGAAAAAGTGCAAATACAAAATCTAACAGCACACCTAAAGGAACTAGAAGGAGAGCTGCAAGAGCATCCCAAACCCAGCAGAAGAAGAGAAATAATAACGTTCAGGGCATAAATAAACAATATAGAATCCAAAAAGTTGGCTGGACAGACCAATGAAACCAAGAGTTGGTTTTTGAAAACATAAACAAAATTGATAAACCTCTAGCCAGGCTTCTCAAAAAGAAAAGAGAGTGTACCCAAACAGACAAAATCATGAAGGAAAATGGATCTATTACAACCAATCCCTCAAAAATACAAGAAATTATCAGGGAATACTATGAAAAATTATATGCCAACAAACTGGACAACCCAGAAGAAATGGACAAATTCCTAAATACACATGCACTACCAAAATTGATATGGTAAGAGATAGAAAATCTAAACAGACCCATAACCAGTGAAGAAATTGAATCAGTTATCAAAAATCTCCCAACAAATAAGAGCCCTGGGCCAGGTGGTTTTCCTGAGGAATTCTACCAGACATTTAAAGCAGAGTTAATACCCATTCTTCTCAAGTTATTAAAAAAATAGAAATAGAAGGAAGTCTTCCGGACTCATTCTATGAATCCAGCATCACTTTGATTCCCAAACCGGACAGAGACCAAGCCAAAAAAAAAAAAAAAAAAAAAAGAAAAAAAAAAAAAGAGAGAGAGAGAACTACAGGCCAATATAATATCCTTGATGAATAGAGATGCAAAAATACTCAACAGGATACTAGCAAATCAAATTCAACAGCATATAAAAACAATTATCCACCATGATCAAGTGTGATTCCTTCCTGGGTTACAGGGCCGGTTCAATATTCACAAATCCATCAATGTGATACATTGAAGATAAAACAAAAGAAAAGATAAAAACCATATGACCCTGTCGATAGATGTAGAAAAAGCATTTGACAAAATACAGCATCCTTTCCTAATAAAAACTCTTGAGAAAGTTGGGAGAAGGAACTTATTTAAACATCATTAATGCCATTTATGAAAAGCCTACAGCTAATATCATCCTCAGTGGGGGGGGGGGGAGGACCGAATTTTCCCTCTGAGATCAGGAACATGACAGGGATGTCCACTCTCACCACTGTTGTTTAACATAGTGCTAGAAGTCGTAGCATCAGGAATCAAAAGGAAATAAAAGGCATCAGAATTGGCAAAGATGAAGTCAAACTTTCACTTTTTGAACATGACATGATACTCTACATGGAAAACCTGACAGACTCCATCAGAAGCCTACTAGAACTGATCCAGGAATTCAGCAAAGACGCAGGTTACAAAATCAACATATAAAAATTGATTGCATTTTTATACACCAATAATGAACCAATACAAAGAAAAATCGAGAAACTGATCCCATTCACAACTGCACAAAAAAACCATAAAACACCTAGGAATAAACCTAACCAAAGATGTAAAAAAACTGTATGATGAAAACTATAGAAAACGTAGGAAGGAAACTGAAGACAACACAAAGAAATAGAAAAACATTCCATGCTCATGGATCGAAAGAATAAACATTGTTAAAATGTCATTATTACCCAAAACAATATACACATTCAATGCAATCCCAATCAAAATTGCATCAGCATTCTTCTCAAAGCTAGAACAAACTATCCTAAAATTTGTATGGAAGCACAAAAGATCCTAAAGAGCCAAAGTGATGTTGAAGATGAAAACCCAAACGGGAGGCATCACAATCCCAGACTTTAGCCTGTACTACAAAGCTGTCATCATCAAGACAGTATGGTATTGGCACAAAAACAGACACATAGACCAATGGAATAGAGAACCCAGAATTGGACCCACAATTGTATGGCCAATTAAATTTTGACAAAGCAGGAAAGAGTATCAAGTGGCAAAAAGACAGCCTCTTTAACAGATAGTGCTGAGAGAACTGGACAGCAACCTCAAAATAATGAAACTAGACCACTTTCTTACACCATACACAAAAAATAAACTCAAAATGGATGAAGGACCTCAATGTGGAAGGACCTCAATGTGAGACAAGAAACCATCAAAACCTTAGAGGAGAAATCAGGAAACAACCTCCTTGTCCTCAACCAGAGCAATATCTTACTCAACACATCCCCAAAGGCAAGGGAATCAATAGCAAAAATGAACTATTGGGGCCTTATCAAGATAAAAAGCTTCTCTACTGCAAAGGAAACAATCAATAAAACTAATAGGCAACTGATGGAATTGGAGAAGATAGTTGCAAATGACATATCGGATAAAGGGCTAGTATCCAAAATCTTATAAGATTCTCACCAAATTCCACATCCGAAAAACAAATAATCCAGTGAAGAAATGGGCAGAAGACATGAAAGACACTTCGCCAAAGAGGGCATTCGGATGGTGAACAGACACATGAAACGATGCTCAGCGTCGTTCACCATCAGGGAAATGCAAATCAAAATCACACTGAGATACGACCTCACACAGGTCCAGAGTCCCTAAAATGAACAAATCAAGAGACTAGAGATGCTGGTGAGGATGTGGGGAAACAGGCACCCTCCTACACTGTTGGTGGGAATGTAAACTGGTACAGCCACTCTGGAAAACAGTGTGGAAGTTCCTAAAAAAATTAACAATAGAACTACCCCATGACCCATCAATAGCACTGTTAGAGATCTACCCAATGGATACAGAAGTGCTGATACATAGGGGCACATGTACCCCAATGTTCACAACAGCACTTTTAATAAGAGCCAAATCATGGAAAGAGTCTAAATGTCCATCAACTGATGAATGGATCAAGAAGATGTGGTTAATATGGAATATTACATGGCAGTGAGAAAGAATGAAATCTGTCCATTTGTAGCAACATGGATGGGACTCAAGGGTGTCAGGCTAAGTTAAATAAGTCAGGCAGAACAGGACAGATATCATATGTTTTCACTCATAAGTGGAACAGGAGAAACTTAACAGAGGACCATGGGGGAGGGGAAGGGGAAAAATAGTTGGGGAAAGGGAGGGAGGCAAACCATGAGAGCCTCTTGAATACTGAGAACAAACTGAGGGCTGATGGGGAGGGGGAGAAAGGAAGGGGGGTGATGGGCATGGAAGAGGGCACTTGTGGAGATGATCCCTGGGTGCTATATGGAAACCAACTTGACAATAAACTATAAAAGAAAAAAAATGTAAAAACTAATCTTGTTGCAGAGACATCTGTTATCACTATTATTACACAGCTTAAATATATTCCTTTAAAAATAATATATTATCACTGCACAAAGTAGTATACATGCAGTATTATTAAAACAGAAAGCTGTGTATGTATTCCAGGTTATCACAAAAATGTAATGGAACTTCTAAAAGGAATGAATATTCAAAATGGTGCTTTAAAACATCTCTCTCAAAAATTGGTTAGATGCCTGTACTGGAGAATGATTTTGGTCAAGTATCCAAGGTTTTTTCTCATAGTAATATTAATCTTATTTTGTAGTCTTTTCTGGTGTCTCCCTGCATGGTGCCGAGACTCCTTCCCTACCATAACCTCAAGCCAACAGATGATCTCTTTCTAGTCAAGGAGATTCATGTGTGTTGTCTACCTTGGATTCCACTTCCTCTTCCTTTTGTGACTTTTATATATAAATTCTCCAAATGACCAATGTTGATCCATTGGTAGGGACATCTCTAAGTCTCTTTTCATCAGAGCTAAGTTACAAAGCTAAGACCTTCCACCTTTAGTAAACTTAAAGATGTAAGGATCAAAATGGTTCAAAAGGGGGAATATGATGAGAACAAAGGCAAAAGAAATGAGGATAAAATCAAATTTCCTTACAACTTGCAGCCCATTGATAAATATGTAAGACAGGCAAGAGGGTAACACTCCTCAAGGAACTCATGGCTGCCTTAATGTTGATATTTTGCTAGAGAGTAAAAGCAACCTTAGCTAGACAATAGCCAAACCTCCAGGATTCTGCAAGTCTTTTTTTTTTAACCTATGGAAATCCCTTTAGAGACTTGTTATCTCGACTCTACCCCCCAACTGAAAAGTATATACAATGAATTGCTCCTCATAATCACAGAGCAGCTCCTTCCGCCCATGGTTCTGTCCCTGTGCTAAAATAAAAGGATCTTTTTGCACCGAAAATAAAAATAAGGGTCATACACTGGAGTGTTCCAGGTACTCCCTATTGTCAAAGTGTCCATTTTTCACAGATCAGATTCAATCAAATTCAAATTATTTCCTTAAATATTTCTAATGGGAGGAAGTTCCTTTGGTCATTTCAGCTTGGACTCTTTTGGGGAGTACAAACAGGGGTCACTTGCTCTCTGTTAGTTCCTCTGTGTTCACTTGTAAGCATTTACTGCATCATTTCCTCCTGTGACATTTCTTTCCACTTTGCAATTCCTGTTTTTTTCATACGAGCAGCTGCCAAGTTTTTGACTACTTAGCACCTGCCATCCATGGATCTCAACCACTTTTTAAACATTTTAGTTTCACAGAATTTATATATATAATAACATATATTATCTATAAAATATGTTATGTATAAATTACATATACATTTTATATAAATTATATATAGAATACATATATATACAAAACTTTTGTTGTAAAGTAACATATCACTTACCTTTTTAACATTTTTTAAGTATTCAGTTCAGCAAAATTAAGTACATTCACAATCTTGTGCAACTCTATTTGCACAACTTTTTCATCATCCCAAACAGAAACTCCATATCCATTAAACAATAACAGCCCATTCCCCCCTCCCTGTAGCCTTTAAGTCCCTGGAAAATCCTATTTGGTTTTCTATTCAAACCACTTTTTGTGTATTTACTTGACAGAATGAAAGGGGGAGTCTCCCCTTGTTCATGAAAGAACTGGCAGCTGGGACCAGGCCCTACGCCTGGGAAAGACTATGACCTCAGACCCTCGCTTCCGCATGCCCCTCTCTCCATGGCACTCTACTCCCTCATGCTGCCTTCTGTCTGCTCCGGACCAAGACTAGAGTGTTCCACTCATGCCCATGGTTCCAAAGCCAGCTCCCTCTCCTCTGGGTTCTTCTCCACTGCCACTCAAGCTTCCGCTCCTACTGACAGAAGAATAGGATGAAATAACTCACCCTGCAGTGTGGACAGCTTGCTATGTGAGCAGGTAAGAGCCTACCTGAAGCACATGAATCTTCCAGGGAGTTTGTGTTTTGAGGAAGAATGTTTATGAGCACCAAGCAAAGGGCTCTACTCTCAGGACACACACTAGGGGCTGAGAAAGTGCTGAGAGCCCTTCAAATCAAGCAAAAATAAATCATTTCTGGATCAGTATCTTCAGAGTGCTATTTCTACTAGCAACACTAGTAGATGGGGGAGGCTGAAGGTATAAAGATAGCATTACTCTGAATCCCTGTTATGGGTGGAGTGAGGGAGGAGTTCACAGGGGTAGTTTGAAGCTTCTTCCTTGACAGCTGTGGATTTCACTTACATCTTCCTGCCAGGAAGTCACGTTTTCACCTTCCAGTCACACCATATTTTAAAGAGAAAATTTCAAATTATGAAAATCTCATTAAGTAAAAATTAGAATACCTATGTAATAAGGACAGTATTTTTCTTGCAATATTGTAGGATAATTACATGAGATATAAATAAGATTATTGATATATTCTATCAACATGGTAAGAATATATTGATATATAATAGCAACATCATATTGATATGTGTGTATATATATATATATACATATATATACACACATACACACATATATATATATATATATATTGGGGGGGAGGCATTCTCACACATAAAATCCAAGGATGGGATTTTGGTGCTCAGAGGTAAAGCAAAATACCAGCTAGAAGCTCCAAGCTACTGCAAAGCTCTGTCAAAATCAAAACTTTATTTTTTTATTTTTTAATGTTTTATTTTTGAGAGAGACACACAGAGCGTAAGCGGGGGATGGTCAGAGAGAGAGAAAGACACAGAATTAGAAGCAGGCTCCAGGCTCTGAGCAAACGGTCAGCACAGAGCCTGACGCAGGCTCAAGCCCACAAACTGTGAAATCATGACCTGAGCTGAAGTCGGATGCTTAGCCAACTGAGCCACCCCAGTGCCCCAAAATCAAAACTTTAAAGCTAGGTTTTGTGGGAAGAAAAAAAATGATTTTCTACATTCTTTTGGCAAATTAAAGACCAAGTCTAAAAACCTGTCATAGTTTCTTCTATTAATTTTTTTTAATTTTAGTGTTTTGTTTATTTTTGAGAGAGACACAGGACAAGAAGGGGAGGGGCAGAGGGAGAGGGAGACACAGAATTCAAACCAGGCTCCAGGCTCTGAGCTGTCAGCACAGAGCCTGACATGGGGCTCGAACTAGTGAAATCCTTGAACTAGTGAAATCCGAGATCATGACCAGAGCCAAAGTTGAACTCTTAGCTGACTGAGCGACCCAGGCTTCCCTATTTCTATTAATTTAGATAAGATCATTCTTTTGCCCAGAAAGCCTCTGGCCACACTATTCCAGGGGAGGAAAAGGCTCTCAAAAGGAAGAAGAGCCCAAAGTTGGCCCTATCCCATCCCTAGATGTCATGTGAGCAAGAAGAGTGAGAAGAACTTGAAAGTCAGGGCCAGGGTGTGGCTTCCTCCTCTGCCAATGGCGGGTGCAGGGAATTTTAGATGGCATCTGCCAATGGGGAAGTCATGCAAAACAAATTCCAGCCACTCCTTGCATTCTCAAACTTTCTAGGTGCTACAGAAAAAGATGAAAAAAAGCACTTGGAATTGTTATTAATATATTTTACTCAACCAATAAAACTCATATTTTGACATATAATCAATATAAAATTACTAATAAGACATTTTACATCTCATTGCTGTCTTTGAAATCCAGTATGTATTCTTTTTTAAAGTTTATTTATTTATTTTGAGAGAGAGAGCGAGAGCGAGAGCGAGAGAGAGAGAGAGAGAGAGGGCCTGAGCAGGGAAGGGACACTGAGAAAGGGAGAAAGAGAATCCCAAGCAGGCTCTGTGCTATCAGTGCAGAGCTCGATGTGGGGCTCAGTCTCATGACCCATGTTATTAAGACCTGAGCCAAAACCAGGAATCAGATGCTAAACCAACTGAAAAACCCTGTGCCCCAGATTTTTTTTATAATACAGTACTGGTTTTTTTTCTTATTTATGATATTTCAACACTACTTTCTTTTCTCTAGTTTACTTTTTTATGAGAATACAGCACATATGATACATTAATATGTAAAATATGTGTTGATCAACTCTTAATGCTATTAGCAAGGCTTCTGGCCAACAATAGGCTGTCAGTAGTTAAGTTTTAGGGAGTTAAGAGTTATACACAGATTTTCAACCGCCTGGTGCATCAGTAACCTTACCTGCCTCTTGTACAAGTGTCAACTGTACTCAACAGGTTCATGTAGCCAGTGGCCATAGGACTGGACAACACAGCTCTAGAATATCTTAAGATGCATATGAAAACACTGGGAAGCACAGCCCTCAGTTTGATTCCATGACCAAAATGACACAGCACTAGGAGTGTGAAGGTTCCTGAGGGAGGAAGAGAATAAAATGAGGCTTAGGCAATGCTAAGCTCTCACTAGGGCTTGCTGGTGGTTTCTACAAGATCCAGAAGCTTCCTTGCTCTAGTGACCAAACAGACATAATGAGTTTTGAAGAAGAGTCAGAGCTTGGGCCAGGAAGAAACAGGCATTTAGGGTTGTGGTTTCAAGGTGAGGACAAATAGTCATAGGCTGAAAAAAGCAGTCCTACTTCAGCAGAAAAGACCATACAGGGCCCAGAGGACAGAAAGGTGGGGCCTCTTTTCTCCTGTGTAAGCCAAATCCCTCCCTAGCACCTCACTTGCTCATTTATTTAAAAAAAAAATGGATTTAGGGCTTGCTCTGTAAACACCACTGATCTTGGGAGTGGGGACTTAGAGGTGAAAAAAATTATAAAAGTCTCATCCCTGATGGAAATTACATTCTAACTGAGGAAGAAAAATATTGAAAAGGAAAAGCAATAGGCAAAATATGCAGGGGATTAGATAAAAAATAAAGTTGAATGGGAGGAGGGAAATTGGGAGATACATAATTTACGTTGATCAGGGAAGAAGGTAGCCAAATAAATGAAAATCTTAGAGACAATGTTTATTTTCTTTCTTGCTACCCAAGGTGGAGGCAAGGTCAGAGGAGGGCTCAAAATGGGGATCAGAACACTTAGGAGAAATAAATCGCCTTATTTTGGGTACATTTGTGTACAGTATGATTCAGTTGATTTCTTAAAGTCATATATTTATGTGGGAGAGAATAACAGTATGTATTGCTAACTATTAACTGTGCTTATCTCTGGGGATTATGGTGAATTTATCATGATTGTACTTTTGTTCATTTTCCAGATTTTCTACAATCAGCACAATCTAATCAAGGTGGTGGTGGGGGCGAGGGAGCCCTCAATAATGTTGTCTATGAAAAAAAGAAATAAAAATAAAAATGAAGGCAGCTTCCTTGGCCATCTGCTAATATCTGTATAATTGAAATATCACACCATAATGGGAAGTTCTGAGTTAAGTACATGTTTCTATATTCTCTCAGGAACTAGCACTCGAGCAATCCATTCTCTAGATTTTTACTTAGTTTGTTTATTGTTTTAAATACGTATTTGTTGAACTTGAATCTCCCCGCTGCATTTTTCTGATATTCAGCATCTAGCATCTTACTGTGCTGACGGTAGCTTTTCAGAAGTGCTGACAGATTTCCATTGTGCTGCGCATTCGCTGCCCCATATATAGCATCCCAGTCGGCCCCACCACCTCTTGGTGTGCTTTCTTCTGGAAACTTCTTGTGTGGATAAACTCCCCAAAGAACTGCCATCTGGAACATTGAACACTGTCAGCACATTGCTTCATATAGATTTATTTGCAAGTGCCATCAATGGTCCCAAAGAAATAGAACCCACTGAGAGAGGCCTCCAGAAAAGGTTTTTTCTTAACTTTTTGAAAGAGAAGTTCTACACAAACGGAAATTACCAGGAACGCCACTCCTTTGATGTGATATCATTTAATGCTAACAGAACATCTTGGTCTTCAATAAACCTCTGAGAATAATACAAATATTCTGATTAATTTGTAAGCGTGGACTGACATCCTATTAACCCATTGATCTTTACATTAACGTCTGTCATTATATAGGATTTTCAAAAGCTCATTTTGTTAACCAGGTTGAAAATATATAGAAGATATGTGTAGCTACAAATATATAACTAATATTTTAATAAGAACTTTAATATAGAAGGTATTGATAACGTATACTTGAAAAATAATTATGAATAATTGGCAAAGAGTTGATCTCTTTCCTTTGTCCTCTTTTTGAGATACAATTTATATATAACATATTAGCTTCACATGTGCAATATGATTTGATATTTGTATATATTGTGCAAAGTTCCCCATAATTAAGTCTAGTTAATGTCCATCTCCATATATATTAATTTTTTTTATTTTGAGAAATTTTAGGATCTATTAGAAACTTTCAAATATACAACACAGTATTATAAACTATAGTCCACCCTAGGTACACACCCTCAGGACTTACTCATTTTACAACTGGAACTTTGTACCTTTTGACCCCCTTCACCCATTTCACCCAACCTGACCCACCTTAGCAATGTGTCCTTTTTTTTAATTAATGTCATTTCATTTCATTTCATTTTCAAATGAGAAGAGCATGTTCTACTAGGAAAATACACAAGAGTGACATATTTTGGACAACTGAGAAATGTTTCTTGTAAATATAATGTAAAGGCCTCAAGGGGTTTAGAATCCTGAATCTTCCCACTAATCCCTTTTCCCATTCAAGACTTCATACCTAGGGACCTTGTATACAGGAAACATTAGCCAAATGGAATAGAAATTAGGACTTTAACAAATAAGGACCTAATGCAAGGGAGACTGGCTGAAATCATTCAGAATATCTTTTACCTTCACAGTGGAATTACTCTAGAAACACATAACAAAATAGAACTAGACAAATCCCCAATTACGGATATTTAATCTTTTAACAAAATTAAATACCCATTCATGATTAAAAACGACACTAAAATTTAAAAATTCTAAAAGCTGGAAATAGGAAGAAACTTCCTTCAACTGATAAAGGCTATCTATAAAAACAGCTATTGCAAACATCGTAAGTTATTACTGAAAGCGTTCCTTCTGACGTTGGGAAGGAGACAAAAATGTCTACTGTTAATACCATCCTGGCACTCCTCATCAGTTCATATCTTTAAAAAAAATTCCCAAGGAAGAATTAAAAATAAATTCTGTCACTATATGCCAGCAAAAACCAAAGTATAGAGTTTAAAATAATGTCATTTGAAAGTGACAAAAAGTACTGTGCTTCTAGGCATAAATCTAACAAAAGCGTTAAGATAGCTACAAAGAAAACCACAGAACACTACTGAGAAAAGGAAACCTAAACTAATGGAACCATATGAATTTTCACATTAGAAGACTTGTAAAATTTTCAATTTTGCTCAAATCACTATATAAATTCAATTTAGCTCCATAAAAATCTGAGCAATTTTCTGTGCTAATGAGGTGATTTTGAAATCTATATGGAAATGAAGAGGACCTGGGATAATCAATACAGTTATAAACAATAACAAGCAATAATGAAGTCAGAGAGCTCAGAATACCAAAAATGAAGACTTTTTAAGCTTCAGTAATAAGAGCAGTATGACACAGGTATAAGCTTGGCCAGACTGACCACGGGACAATTTATAAACTCCAATAGTAGATCTGTCTAAATACAGTCACTGATCCATGATGCTGCAGTGCAGTGAAAGGAAGAATGATCTTTCCCATGAATGACAGTGTGTCGTTCGGATATCCATATGGAGAAAATAATGAATTTTGATTCCTCCCAGAAATAAGTTACAGGTGAATTTTTAGGCTCTACATATAAGAATTAAAACAATGAAATTTCCAGAAGATAATAAAAGAGCTTATCTTTCTGAACTTGCAGAGGCACAGTTTTCTTCAAACACACACACACACACACACACCACAAGCTATAAATCAGAAAATGGATACACTAGACAATATTAAAATTAACACTTTCTATTTATCAAAAAGAAACTATTGGCAGAAAAATTGCAAGGCATGAACTGGAGAAAGTGGCATGTGATATCACTACTCAAAGAAGGACAGCAGAACAAAGGGAATGCTCATATATTGCTGGTGGGAGAGTAAAGTGATACAACC
Organism: Suricata suricatta; assembly: GCF_006229205.1. NCBI lineage: Eukaryota > Metazoa > Chordata > Mammalia > Carnivora > Herpestidae > Suricata > Suricata suricatta. The sequence continues at coordinate 34,325,411 of NC_043701.1, forward strand.
AACCACTTTGGAAAACGGCTCAGCTGGTTCTACTTTAACGTTCAAATTCACTCCAAATACCCAGCAGAAATGTGTTTTGGTATGCAGAGATACATAAACTCATGCTTGGGGTAATGTGGTTCATACTAGCCAAAAATTGGAAACAATCCAACTGAACATTAGTAATAGAAGGGATAAACAGTGGTGTATTTATATAATAGAATAATGTACAGCAATGGAAATGAAGAGCTGTAGCTAATTTAAAAATAAAAATGCTGCCTTAAACAATTATGGCCTTTCTAGATTTTATCAAACATGAGGTATAGATTAGGAATAAAATGATCGGGTAATTTTTTGTGTGTTTAATAATAACTTAGCATTCATATATTTTCAGTGATATTTAATCCACTCTAGAGTAGATTGCTCTTATAAAGAACTGTATCTTATACGCATCTGTACCATTGGAGTAAGAGAGGTGCTCTTGAATGTACAACTACAGAACTTTAAACATTTTAGCTTTGTTATGTCTTGATGAGATTTGATTTTTATTTTAAATAATTATATTTTTTCTGTGTGGTCTGCTTTTCTATAGGTTCATTTCATACATTGAGATTTAAAAAATAAAAGAATTTAAAATATATAAATAACATTTTTTCACATATGTAGTTTCTCTTCTACATAGTGACCAGATCAATATGTGTCCCGCCAAGAGGTAAAAAAGATAAAACCCATAATCTCACAAAAATCATTCAAAAAAAGACCACATTAAGATAAAATTAAGCAGGATGATTCTCTTGTACAACTGCCTTAACTTTGCAAGAGTACAGAAGTCAAAAGATTCCTTTAAGGTCCCTTGACCTTTCGTACTCTCTGTCTGAAGAAAGAAGCCTACCTCAAGGCAAGTAGGACCTCCAGGTATCCTGCATAGCGCCGCCACCCTGCATGAAGTGGGTGAGGAACCACTGACTTGTCCCCCTATGACTTCCTCTGGTTCTAGCCTCATAGGTCTCATTGTTGCTTAATGAACAAGCCAGCTCCAGCCCACTTCCTGCCCCTTACCTATGCTCTTACCATGCCTTGAAATGCTCTTGCTTTTTCACTGCTTTGCTGTTGGTGTGAATCTATCCTTCCTAGGTCCAGTTTAAGTCACCTTTCTGCTATCTTTAGAGTCTTGGCCGCCTGGATGTGCAATGTCCAAAGCAGGACATTGTCTGAAAAGTCTGCAGGAGCAGTAAAGGCAGTAAAAGGACTTTCTCTTTTCTGTGTTTCTTCAAGATTAAAAAAAAGCCCTTCCCAGAAACACCAATCCCACTCCATTCTACCCTTCTTTAGTCAACTTGGCCTTGTACCTCACTGACCCAAATTGCTTCATATCCCCACGCTTCGATAAATCAAGGGAACAGGGAAGGCTTCAGGGGCTAAAGGGGTCCTTCATGCCTCCCCTGAGAGGCATGTCTACAAGGAAGGGTGTGGATCCCAGACAATCAAGAGTCTTCTAAGGAAGGAAGGAGGAGCCATGACTGTGCACAATCAACCTGGTCTACCATACTTTTCAACCAAGTTGTGCATATATCAGCATGATGCAGCACTTCTCTCTCTCTGTCGCTTTGGCACTCTACCCTCCCAACCCCTGCCCCCATCTGTCACCACACTCAGCATCTAGGGCCTTGCTACATCCACTGAACACCCCTGGAATCAGCCTTTATGCCTACTTGCTGAATTGAATGGCAAGAGACTGTTTATCATTATACTTCTCAGGAGTGGTGAAAGAAGTTTTTCCAGAGTTAATCAATATACAAACCCATAAAAGGCCAGCAAAAGACTTATTATAGCAAGAATGCACCACTCTAGACTGCTTTTCTTCTGATCTGTGCTTTGATAATTAACCTGGGATCCTGAAAAGGGCACATATGGCTCCTTTGAGCACCCCAATTCTGTGATAGTAAACTGGCTCTTAGTTTCATTTCTGTAGCCAAAGCACACCATGAAAAAAAATTTCATTTTTCAAAACATTCAGTTCAACTCAATTGTTCTAGTTACAGTATTCCTAATTTTTATCTAGAAAAATCCAAATACATTTCAAATTATAAATCTTTCATGATTTGGGAGATTTTATACAAATGTACATTTGACAGTGCTAATTTAGAGCAAATATCAAAGATGATTAAACATTCTCAAGATAAGAGGGAAAAACTGCTGGATTATTTCACAGATTTAATCAGTGAACATCATAAACTGCTATAAACAGAAATATTTTGATGTTCATCTTTTTTTTTTAAATCATTCTTTGGGAAATGTCCAAGAAGGACTATGGAAGTGGGTCAAGAATGTGTGCACAAAACATTTGTATTCTTTCCTGTGTAAACACTAATTTATTTATTGAAATAATACACTATGAAATATTTATTAAATAAATTAGCATTTTGCTGAGCTTCTCTCCCAAATCATTAATATGATTCGTGGCTCCTGATACAGCCAGGGCTATGACTGTTTCCCATGTCTGTCTTCCAATTGTTTGCTAAGTATTTATTCACCGAGCACCATCCCCAGAGTTTAAACTCTCTGTGCAGTTATTCTTTGGAAAACTCATGAAGTAAAAGGTTTTTAGAAATCACTGAACTTTCACTGAACCACAGGGCTCATGCTGTCCAATCCTCTTATTTTACACTGAGTCTGAAAACAGGTTTAGTGACTTGCCCAAGACCTTGGAACTAGCACTATCTTTTACGTAAGTAGAAAAAAAAAAGTTGGTTTTTAATGTAGAGCACAGAGTTGTTCACTAGAATTTAGCCCCTGCGGAAAGAATCCTGGGGTCTAAGGACAGGTTTCATAAATCTAAAAAAGAAAAAAAATATATATCCTTTAAATTTTGTTTAAATATGCATGGCCCTTTAGAAAATTTCATCAAATTGAGGAAAAGTGATAAAGAGGAATGAATCTCCACAAAAACCCAGTACAAAAGCGGAAGAGAACGAGATTTATTTGTAAAGATTACTGTCTGCAAAGGTATTGTCCATCCACCCTCCAATGCTCAGAACCAACTGCAGGGCAAGCTAAGTGCAGACAATAAATAAGCAAGAAGACAGGTAAACAAACAGCGCAAGCGAAAAGGCACACACTGCCGAGAGAGCGTTCAAGCCGTCCTCCCCACTGGAAAATGAGCAGAACACATTCAGCGGCTGAGAACGCGCAGCCGCGCGGTGCTCTCCCAGGTAACGCGGAATGAGTGGCAGCGTCCAGGGATGACACCCTCTGAAAAGCTCAACTGGTGTCTCTAGGTCTCAGATTTAAAGTAGAAAGCATATATTTTCTCTCTGATTTCTCTACTTTGGTTAATATCGGATAACAATTCTTTCTCTAGTCATCTCATGTGATATACAAATGAAAGTGTTTTCCCTATGTAATTTAATAATATTTGCATATTTTTCATATTTATGCTGAAAAGAATTGTGTATTTCTGTGGTCCCAATGGCCGATGTACCCCCAATTTTTGGTGTTTTATTATAGGAACTCTTTGTGAGACACATCTTTATTCTGTAGAACTCAATAAACAAATAAAATATGAATGGAGCTATTCCAGAAAGTTATGTTTTCACAAAATTTCCAAAGAATTAGGGGTGCTGATTTCTAAAAATGTAACTAAACACTTACAGTAAAAGCATAAATAATACCCAAAGTTCATACTTATTGTCTTAGTGGTTGCATAATATCCGAACACATTTTTATACCATAATTTTAAATTACCATAAATTTAAATTATTAGCCATTTTGTGACCAATAAACATTTACACTGAATTCCATTTTCTACCATGAGTCTCCTATAATAAACATATACATATGTAATAGTACTCATCTCCAGATTATTTCCCTAGGACAGGTTTCTAGAAATACGATATCACTGGACCAAGGAACATTTTGTCTCTGAAAATATTCTGTCAAACTGCTTTCCATTTTAAATTGTCAGCAGCAATTTGTGAGTTTGCTAGTTTTCCCACATCTTCATCAACACTGGGTACTGTCATTTTCAATTTTTGCTAACAAATCTAAAATCTTACTGTTCTTTTATGTTTTTATTACATTATTTAATAATTAATGAGAATAAATTTTTTTCATATCTTGGATAATTATAGCCCAGGGTATTTTCATATGGGCTTACTGAATATTTACTATAAACCAAATGCTGTGCTGGGGGCTGAGAGGTACAATGATAAAGACTCATGATTTTTGACCATGAGGTCACTAAATAGAGTATGTTTTGATGTCCTTTAATAATTTATAATGGAAAGATATTTCTTTCCCTTCTTGAAAAACAATTGACATTTGCATAATACCTATTGTTTTTGGAAGAATGTCTTTTTACATTTTTTAATGTTTATTTTTGAGAGACAGAAAGAAAGAGCAGAGAGTACACGGGGGAGTGAGGGGTGGCAGAAAGAGAAGGGGACACAGGATCTGAAACAGGCTCCATGAAGAAGTCTATCTTTTTTATTTTATTTTTTAATTAAAAAAAAAAGTTTACTTCTTTATTTTGAGAGAGAGCATGAAGGGGGAGAGGCAGAGAGAGAGAGAGAAAGAGAAAATTCCAAGCAGGCTCCCCACTGTGAGCACAGAGCCAGATGTGGGGCTCAAACTCAGGAACCTTGAGATAATGACCTGAGCCAAAACCAGGAATTGGAAGCTTAACCAACTGAGCCACCCAGACACCCCAGAAAAGAATCTTTTTTAAACATTAGTCTATATATACATGTTTTAATAAATGTTTAAAATACAGATACATTCAAAAACATATACAATAAGAGACTATGTACTCATTACCAAGAAATGTCAAATATTAACCTTATTTATATAATTGTGTCAAGCCTTTTTAATGAAAAAATAAATCTGAAGTCCCCTTTTTTTGTCCTTTTCCTTCCCATTTCCAATTCTCCTTTTTCCTAAACAACTATTATTATGCATTTAGTTTATATTGTTCCAGTTCATTGAATAACTATAGTTTTTTGGGGCTTTTTATTTACATAAATATTTTACAACTTGCTTTTTCACTGTTTTTGAGACAGACCCATTTTGCAATATAGCTAGTTCATTTTTCTTAATGTAATACATTAGTCCATAATATAGATTTATATTTATCTATTCCCCTATTCATGGACATTAATAGAGTTTCCTTTTTTCTTAAAAAAAAAAAAAAAGCACATGCCAGGGGGTCTGAGTGGCTTAAGAGTCCGACTTCGTGGGTTCGAGCCTCTATATTGGGTTCTGTGCTGACAGTTCAGAGTCTGGAGCCTGCTTTGGATTCTGTGTCTCCCTCTCGGCCCCTCCCTTGTTTGTTCTCTCTCTCTCCCTCTCTCTCCCTCTCTCCCTCCCTCCCTCTCTCTCAAAAATGAATAAATGTTAAAAAAATTTAAGAAGCACATGCCATAATAAATATCCTTGAACATAACTTCTTGTGCTTATGTATGAGTTTTTTGTCGTATATACATACTATGAAGGAGAAATAATGTATAACAAATTATGAGCATTTGCAGGTTTTTCAGATACTGCAAGGTGATTGCCCGACTTTGCACTGCTATGGTAGTAGATGAGAACTTCTGCTTTCTGAAATCCTCTGATGTTGTCGGACTTAAATTATTGCCAGTTGCATGCATGATAAATGGTATTATTATCTTATATATTTATGTCCCTGATTATTAGAAGTGGGGTTTCATGTGGTTTCAAATGTTTATTCTTGAGTTTTCCAGTCTGTAAATTGTCTAGTTATATAACTGAACCAATTTTACTATCATGCTTTTTACATAATGATGATGATGTTTATCGACTTTTACTATACAGAGCAAATGTTCCTAGTGCATTATATGTAGTAACCTCAATGAATCTGCAGAAAAGCCGTATCAGGCAGGTCCTAAAATTATCTTACTTTTGGGGCGCCTGGGTAGTTCAGTCAGTTAAGCATCTGACTCTTTGATTTCAGTTCAGGTCATCATCTCATGGTTTGTGAGTTCGAGCCCCACCTCGGGCCCCATGCCAACATCACTTTTGAATCTGCTTCAGATCCTCTGTCTCCCTCTTTCTCCCCATTCCCCACACTTATGCATGCTCTTTCAAAAATAAACAAAAACATTTCAAAAATATTTATTAAAATTACTCTACTTTTACAGATAGGAAAACTAAGGCCCAAAGAAATTAAATAACTAATCCCAAGTGAGAGGGCCAGTAAGCAGTAGAACCAGAATTTAATATTCAACAGTCTGGTTCTTGATTGTTATACCTGTGGTCAGTCTGACAACTTGAAATTGTCTCATAAAACAGGAGAATAGAACTAACTCACAGAACTAGCTCATATAATTTATGTATAGTGGTCACATATCAGTATTTATAAAACATTTTCTGGTTTTATAAAACAAGGTATATAAAAAGGTAGTCTAGATATAATGATAATTACAACTATAAAATATATATTTATGCCCACAAAGGCAATATCTTCTTTTTGTAGAAATAAAAATGTACACAGAAGTATTTAGAAGCTATAAAAATTACTCTGTACCTCAATACCTAGATTGTTACATTTTGGTTTTCTTTTAAAATAAAATAATAATTACTTCATTTTTAGTGGCTGTTTTCCTTCCTTTTTAATTATATCTAGGATTAAAATATTTGGAATAAAAATTATTTTAATTATAAATTAAGGAGTCAATAGTATATCCATTTAAAATACATATCAATACGGAATCAGTAGAGCTAGTTAAACCAAACTAGGGGGGAAAACTCCACTCAGTTCTACTGGTACTAAGAGAACAAACCACTGCAATACTTGAGGAGAAGGCAAGTCAGTAAAAAAACAAAAAAGTAATATGTTTTTGCTAAAGTGGACGTAACTCTAAATTTCTAGCTACAGGCAGAATCAAGAGTGAGTTTTAATGGTTGGCAAAAATAAAACTATTTGCAGATGAATTCTGTCAGCCAAACAACCCCAACTGAAAGCTTAGGGAAGAAAAGATTCCTACATAGACATGTTGCATAGAAAGCAATTCTTCCCTGCTGGGCATGCCCATTAAGGTCTAGATCTTGCAAATATTCCCTTGTTAACGGAAATGAAGTGAAGGTAGATAAAAAAAGGTAGGAGGTACATACTGCCCCTTAGGATGATGTAACAGCACTGTTATTCTTAGTGAGTCAAGTTCATGCTTCTCATTATTTCCCACACTGAGCACCCTCAGTTGGCTTTGGAAAGAACCTAAACCAGACTTCCAGGGTCTCTTCCCTTTGGCAGTTTAACCTGTGACTGAAGCTTCTTCCGTCACCTCACCGCAGCACACATTTCTCTCTGCCAGCACAGTGCCTGAGCTTACATCAGTCATTTTCAGTGCAGTCCTGCTAATTCCTGTCAAAGGAAGTGAGTACAACACATGATGCCCTTATCATCCATTAATATCATCTGTGGGTGGGATTTCCAGGCATTTACTTAACAAAATGTGAAGTAAAGTCACAGTTGACTGTTAAGCTTTCAAAAGATAACCAAGAAAACAAATATCTAGAATGTAGTTTCCCCAAATTCATTTTCTCCAGAAATTTCTAGATGCTCTTAGTAGGATTCTATTAGGAATTGCAATGTACAGTAGCTTGCTCTTTCTTAAACCTATTTTTATTTACTTATTTTGAGAGAGCGAGAGCGTGTGCATTCGAGCAGGGGAGGAGAAGAGAGGGAGAGAGAATCCCAAGCAGGTCCCACACTGTAAGTGTAGAGCCCAAAGCAGGGCTCAATGAGGAATCCAACTCACAAACTAGGAGATCATGATCTGAGTCAAAATCAAGAGCTGGACACACCTGATTGAGCCCCTCAGGCACCCCCTGGTAGCTTGTTCTTTATATCATCAGACGATACTGCCATTTTAAAAGCTCTGAGAAGTGTTCTACTAAGACTTAACTAATTTTTTTTGCCAAATGTACCATGAATGAAAATTATGCTAGCAGAATGTCTACCAACAAACAATAAGAAACTTCATTTTTGGCGGAATGAACTGTGTGTGAAAGGGGTAAATGCTCTTCGATAGGGTGATTGGCAAGGCATGAGATAGGAAGGGTTGAGACCCACTGACAAGGGTAGGTCAGAATGCATATGCAACTAATTATTTCTAATTAGAAAAACTCTCCAAAGTAGAAGACACGGCTTTAAAAATGTTAAAAATTAAACACACTTTGTCATAAGCAATCATGTTGAGTGTTGCTTTTCCTGATGAGGTGTAATCAGGATGTGATGGGGGAAATACTAAAGTTAGCATCAGAAGTCCTGCATTTGAGTTCCTGCTTTGCCACTTAGTAGCTATGTGATGTATGTGAAATTTGTAATTTTCAAGTTCTGTATAAATGTAGGACATTATTAGAATCTAGGACACTCACAGAATAGCAGAATCATTATATGTCCTTCCAAATAAATGAATAGTGCAGAGTATCTGAAAGATTGTTGTTATTTTTTCCCCAGTTTGGGGCTCTAATGAATAAGGCTGGTATGAACACTTTTGTGCACATTTTTGGGGGGACCCATTTTTTTGTTAGGTACATTGCCAAATTTAATAATTTTTCCATTTCATTAGATTTTCATGTTTTTCAATCTCTGACAGGATGCTGACTTCTGGCCTACTCTTCAGTTAGGATTCTCATCTACCTCTTCAGTAACAGCCAATGGCATTCTGATTTTTTATTATTGCATTTTTAAGAACTGAAAAGATACTTCTGAACATCGTAAGAACACGCTGAATGAATTTTTTTCTTAATGAAAGGGGAAAAAACAAGTGTTCTTTTAACAATTATATGTCCACAGAAAATCTGTATAAAAGTGATCATTGTATCTTTTTCATTATAGTTTCAAATTGGGAAAAAAACCCCACAAGTATCCATCAATAGTAAAATAAATAACTATCCCATGTGATATTTATATACTGGAACACATAAAACAATAAAAAGCTACATATAACATGGATACATCTCACAGATATAGTGTTGAGTGGGAAAAAGCAGGCTCAAAAGAGTAAATACTGAATAATTTGTATTTACACAAAATTTAAGAACAGGCAAAAATTAAGTGAACATGGTAGAAGTCAGGACAGCCCTTCTACCTGGGAGTGGGGATAACTAAGAATGATCATGAGGGCAAAATGTGGGGTGCTAAAAGTATACAATATCTCATGTGGATGGAGGCTAACCAAATATATGCAAATGGAAATATTCATCTAGTTGTACACTTACAATCAGTACATTTCACTGATGTCATCTTTCAATTTCATAAGCTTTTCTTTAATAAGAATAAAACTTTCATCATTCCTACCTGCCTTTTATCAATATTATGTCTAAATTCAAATTTATTTTCTCATGTCCTACTTAGTCCATCAAAAATAAATGATCAATTCCATCGCAGCCCATACCATGCCAGGAGCTAAAGACTTAGCACTGAACGGGGGCATCCCTGGCTGCTGCCCCCAGACATTTCTCAGCCAAGTGGAAAGGCAGCTGTGAAGAAAATCATTGTAAAATGACATGTATGCCAAAGGAAGGCTGAAACCCAAGGTACCAGCCTAATCTGGGAGGTCAGGGAAGGAAGTAACATTTAACTGGCACGTGAAGAATGAGTTGACTCTAACTAGATGAGGAATGTGTGCTAGAGGAAAAGCATGTGCAAAAGCCCTGAGGCAAGAAGTGTTCCCAGCATTGAAACAGAGGCATCTGGAGCCGGAAGAGTCAGGGGAAAGCGAGGGCCAGAAGGATAGAAAGTCAGTCAGTGAGACTACTGCAGCTGTTCTGATACTCATGACAATTTCAAATTAGAGATTATTTCAAATTTGCTTGGAGCTCCTGCAGTCTTATATCACTGTCAACACCCGATTGATTATTTTATTGTGGTTGTCTGGTATTGAAAAAAGTCCAGATTAATATGGACAAATGGTTACAAACGATTTTTAACAGCCTAGCGAGCAATCCCAGGGGACCTCATGATGAACTAGAGATGGCAGGGAATGTTTTACTCCAAGTTTGAAATACAACAGTGACAAAAACCAAGCTAACTGACAGCCTAGGCTAACCTAGTTTGTACAGTAGGGATCACATGGTGTCACCTCCTGATATAGGAGAAAATTACATGTGTATTGTATCTCTAATTGCGTTTTTAAAAACATACCTAAAAGAATTTTAAAATATTCTAATAAAGATGTTTGTAGAAACCCTGAGGCACTCAGTTTGAGTGGTGTAACCACAAGATTCTGACTGGAATTCTGATCTTGATCCTGTCTATGCAAATTTGGGCAAGTCACAGATTTCCTTCTGGTCATTGACGACATGGTGTCTGCTCTGCACTCCAGCTGTGCTGGTCTCGGGAGCTCATGCAGGGCAGACTCTGTTGGTCACCTACCTTGCTTGAAGAACATCAAGTTTCCTTCTGGAGGTACTGAGGCCAGCCCTGGAGCCTGAATGTTGATTGGTCAAAGCCCATCAAGCTAATCCCATTCCCTTTGGCCATGTGTTCATTTCCCGCAGCCTCCTTTGCAGCTCAAGATGTCCATGTGTCAGTGTTCTTCTAGACAAGGAATTACAAGGAGGATATGGGAGGATGCTTCTAGGGATCTTTTTGTCTTTTATATAAAGAGAACACTTTAGAGGAGGAATCTTTTTCTTCCTTCCTCTTATACTCGCTGTCATGTGAGGATTTGGGGGGGGAGGGGTGCCAATACAGCCATCATGTGAGCATGAAGGGAAAGGTAAGACAAGTACCCACCTCATCCTGGAGCTGCTGAGCTGTTACTGCTACCACCCACATCCAGCATTCCTATGTGACAAAACCAATGAGACCTTCCTGTTGCCTATGTGACTGTTAGGCATTCAGTGAATTTCAGCCACGGCCATCTCAAATGACACACTGTGATGTGAAGCTTTTCTGAATTGAGTGGCTGAGTGAAGCGTCATGAGCCAGTCCCAAAGGATCTCACTATATTCTCCTCCTCTGGATCCATGTGATGACATCACCTTCTAGATCACATTGCCTGATAATAAGGAATTTAAATCACTAAACTTCTTTGGGGATAAATGTGATATAACAGAAAGCACGCAGATCTTGAGCCTGACAAACCTGGACTTGAATCCAAACTCTACAACTTACTAATTGTATGGTTTCAGACAAATACCTTTGTCTTTCCAAGCCTCAGCTTCCTCATCTGAAAAATGGGGATAATAATAAATCCTACCTCAGAGGATTGTTAGTGGTACGAAATCATCTAAGACCTATGAAGTGATGGGATCACTGGCCCAGGCACTGAACATGTAAAATGTCTGCTACGCTGTGTCTCCTACTCATTATTATCACTTCCTTCTCTCCCACTTCAAGATGGACTTTACTATGTCAAATGCCATTCTATATCAGTTTTTATGATTCACTAGAAAGAGGAGATGGGAGTTAAAATTGTGCATTACGTACTATCTAATAAGTAGAACTATTATTTTATTAGGTAATGCCTTTACAGGGTTTCAAAGTCATCAGAAGGAACGTATATAAAAATACAAGTTCTAACACATTAACTCATATTTCCTATGAGAGTTTAGTTTTTGAAAGTATGAGCAGAATCTTCAGATGTATTTTCATTTTTACTTATTTTTTAGGTATTTTCAGTTTTTAAAAAAATTGTTTTCAAAAATACAAGTAAATTCTTATCATTATACTTGTTTATGCATGATTAAGAAGCAAGAGTGACTGGACTTATTTTCAGATTTATCTTTTTTCTTTATTTTTGTTTATTTTTGCAAGAAAGAGAGCGAGCAAGTGAGCACACAAGCAGCGGAGGAACAGAGAGAGGGAGATACAGAATCTGAAGCAGGCTCCAGGCTCTAAACTGTCAGCACAGAACCCTACACAGGGATCGAACTCATGACCATGAGATCAGGACCTGAGCCAAAGTCTGACACCTAACAGACTGAGCCACCCAGGCACCCCTACAGATTTGTTTTAAATTGATGGTTTATGGGGTATCAAACACAAGAATTTTTGTAACTCATTGCACTAACACAAAATATACAATTTCATAAGTAAATTCCCATGTGTCTACTTTAATTGCAGCCCTGCCACCAGAAAGTTGTAAACAATCATAACTTTGGTAATTAAATGGCCATGGTGGAGGGTTCCTTTATATCCCAAAAATACAAATTTAAAAAATAATCTATTAACTCAACTAAATATGGCTTGGCCCCAGTACACAAGGTTGACTGGCACTATATAGTAACAGTCACTGGGTTGAATAATTCAGTCCAAGGCTTGGACTAGGATGTTATTCAAAGGAAAAACTTTTGCTGTCTGAAATTAGCTGATAATAATATCAGGACACATTTTCCTCTTATTACTCTGGAAGGCTAACACAGGCAAAACTCCTTCATTCATTCACTATTCAGTAAGTTTTTTTTTGAGAATGTACCATGAGACAGGCATTGTATTAAACCCAAGGGACAGAAAAGTGAACTAAAGGGACAGGGTAATTGTTTCTCACAGAGCTCACTTCAGCCCCATGGGGAGACGGAAAGAAAACAGACAGTTTCCATATGTTCGAGTGCGATATGGCCCAGTGGGCAGTACAATGTACTGTGGAGAGCGTATTGGGGGCAGGGGGCATGGCAGCTGAGGTCTGTAGAGTGTCCATCAATGAATCCAACTGGGGAAAAGGGGGATGGAGAGAGTGGGGAGGCAGTTTTCCGGGCAAATGAGGCAAATGGTTTTGGGAGTGCAGGAAGGGCTGTGTACAAACCGCCCAGGGAGGCAACAGCCTAGAGTTTCTTGCTGATTTTATAAGAACTAGAAAGCACCCTCTTAGACATCAAACCAAGGATGCTGCATAAAAGAATCTCTCCCTTTTAATTTCCTCAAGACAAGTGAAATATATAATCGCCAAAGAGAAGAAGAGAGATTTACTTGGTACTGCTGACCAAACACAGAACTCCATCTGTGTGGTAAACATGATTAAATATAACTAAGCATTTATGTTCTAATAAGGGAAATTAGAGCAAACCTATGCACAGCTGCACACTCTATCTATGCTAAGGATAAGTGGCATATGGATAGGGTGACCATACCTCCCAGTTTTCCCATGCCCATGTCCATGCATTAGTATTAATAATGCCTCTGTTCACTCTCAGGAGTAACCTAGGGTGGATGATAACTTAGATCCAATGGTTCCAAAAAAGGGATGGTCTCTATAGACAAGGCTGTTGAGACAGGTTTCACAGAACTAATGGGATTTGCAGTGTGACTTGACGGCAGGGTGGGCATCCGTAAGAACACCCAGTTACGGCTGAAGATCAAATTCAAGCCAAGAGATAGATACCTGCTGCGTGCTCACCATTTCTGTGAATGAGAAATCTATTCATTCATTCCCTTCCTCATTCAACAAATATCGATAGAGCACACACTGCATAACAGGCATTTCCTCATAGTGTGGGGTTAGGGGGAGAAGCAGAATTAAAAAAAAATTAACAAATAAATAAGCTGGACGTTTTGAGAGTGGTAAGTACTCTGAAGAAAATCCAAAACAGTGATGCATCCATGAGTGGCTGGAAGGTGACTGCTCTAGACAAGGCTCTCTGTGGAGCTGGCCTGTGAGTTCAGACCTGGATGAAAAGAAGCAGTCCCCCATGAAATGATCCAAGGAAGCATTGATGGCATGGAGAAAGATGAAGGCAAAGGCCCAGGTGCAGGGCTAAGCTTGGTCCCTGGCTGGCAGGAGTGATCAAGGGGGAGAGTAACATACTCGCAGGATTAGGCAAAGCAAGTGAGGCCTGGCACTGGATTGCAAGTGCAAGGGGAGGCCACCCGTTCAGTAAACAGACAAGTAACTTAACATGGATCATGTTTTAAAGAGATCACTCTGGCTGCCTTGTGGCAAACAGAATGTCGGGGAGCAAAGGAGTAGGGAGCCCATTAGGGACAAAGAGATGGTGGTGGTGGCTGCTTAGACCAGACCATTGTAGAGGAAAAGGTAACTGGATCCCAAATATCTTTTGGAAGTGAGCTGCCAGGGTTTACTGTGGGTTTTCCAAGGCTGAGAAGGTAGGGAGCGAGTGGTAGAGAGAAATGAGGAATATTCATTCCTGGATTTGGCTTAAAATTGGGTGCATAGTTCTATTACTACAACCACTGAAATGTAAGCACCATCCTACCTCCAAGCGCCCATTCATTCTTTGATCAAAGAGCAACTAACCTTGACAATGAGAAATGCTGATTCAAACTCTGAACTCTTAGAACAAAGCCCATGTCAAATTCATCTTTCCATCTCCTATGGTGCCTAACTGTGCTATTGCCCAATAAATGCTCAGGAAAATAATAATGAATGAATGAAAGCATTCTATGTGAATTATTAGAGATATTTCAGGAAAACATCTAGAGAAATACAGGGTAACTCAAATTGCTAAGCAACTAGTTCATCTGTTCTCTCATTTGCTGTTAATTCATGCCTTTAACACATATTCATTTACTGGTTACTTTGTGCCGGGCATTGTGCTAAGCACTGAGTTACAGAGTGCCCGTATCAGGGCAGAAAAAAATTTGATGACAGCGAATGACAGAGGACTCTGATCTGGACTGAAAGTCAAGGAGGGCTCCCCTGAGGAAGAAATTCTGCAACAAAGTGCTGAAGGCATAAATCTGGCAAGAGTTAAGTTCATGTAAAGAGAGGACCCGAACAAAAGAAGCCCTTTTGGGTGGAGCAGAAGGGCCCTGGTGGCCAGTGAGGAGATGTAACGTACAGGAGCCAGAGGTAGCCTCACGGGACCTTGTAGGCAGGGACCACTGAGGAGTTCGGAGCAGGTGAGATGGGACCAGACTGCATTTTGAAGAGACCAACCTGACTGCTGATGGTAAACAAGGAGGCTGAGGGAGGCCAGCCAAAAGGTGACACCTGGTCACATCCTTTTTGCAGCCAATTAATACTCTTTACCCGATCTAGAAATGTAAGAGAGTCTGAATAATTGTCTTTGGAGAGCGTGAAAGGAGGAGGAGGAGGAGGAGGGAGAGGGAGAGGGGGAGGAGGAGAAGGAGGGGAGGGAGGAAGGAGAAGAGGGGGAGGGGAGGAGGGGAAAAGCAATATAGCAAGAAGCTCAAATATTTGGCATGGAATTTCGAATACCTAGGTAATGTATCCGAGGCTTCTCCAGACATCCAACCCCTGGATAAACTTTTTGCAATTTGATTATCAAAGAAACAGCTAAGAAAATGCCATTACTTTTTTAACTTTAATTCTAAACTAATGGCCTTTCCCCCCGTTTTAAGTGTAATGCATGTTCATTATTAAAAAAATTTAGGAAATGAAGGAAGAAAATAGGGGGAAAATACTTTTAGTATCTCTCCAAAATAGCCGCTGTTAATATTTTGTTATGTTTTCTTGGCATATTTTTTACCAAGCTTTTTCCTCCTCTTCCTACTCCCCCCCCAGCTTTGTTATCACACTATCTATACAATTTTGTTTACTAGTCTTTTCACTTAATATTGTAACACAAGCATGAGAAATGAAAAATGTCTCTTCCCAACTGTCCAAGATTTCAGGTAACCCTGTCTCTCCTCTTTAACCAAGTATGTGGCCTGTGGGTGACACAGGATGAAATCTGGTCCCCTGTGAGTCTCACTCAGCCTTGGCAAATCTTCCGAATATTTATTTTTTTCCATCACTGATAGAACTAGCTGATTACCTGTTACCTTCTCAAGGGATTGCTATTCCACCGAGGAGGGAATGTCAGAAGCTGCTGAAAATCTCTGAGGCCAACTTCTTTTACATCCCTGAGCTGGGCATCCCTGTGTGTGGCATTCAAACAGCTGCACTGCGATATTCCACAGACAGAATCTAAGTGTGTCCTCATTTCCAAATGTTAGAATGTTAGTGAATCCATAACGCTCTACATACTTCATTGTATTCACTAAAATGGCTCCAGTTTTAAGAAAGTGTCGTCAACCAAATGAAAGACATCCTAGAAGCCCTTTTCCGTGTTGGACTTGGTGGACTGAATAACAACATCATTTCCTTTGCCTTAGAAATAAATGAAATCACAGTATGCTAAGTTGCACATATTTTTCATTAGCACTTAGCTACCGTGTCTACACTAAGATCCATTTATCTCATACACTTTTTTTTTTCCTTTTCAGATAAAACTTCCAAATGCTTACATTTCACTGCATATTGGCTGATTGGATAATTTGAACATCAAAGGAAACTTTCGTTTAATATAAGCCGTAAAGTTGTCTTTTGCTTTATTAACTCTCGATCAATAAACAAGCAATTTGGAAATGTAATCAGGAAATGCTTCCGATTGGCTGACAATGTATCAAAGCCAGGCTTCAAGGCAACAGCAGGCTGTAACAAGCAGTTTATTACCAGTAGCTGTTACTGACATTAGTCAAAACCAAGAAAGATAAAATGGAATAAGAAATGTAATGCTGGAGGAGCCTTGGGCGCTGTGTTCTCTTCTTCCTTTTGAAAACTGCAAGCCTGTCTTTGATATGATAACAAATATAAACTGTTTAAAAACACCAAATGCAGAAAAACTGAGCCTAGCCTGTCATGGAGTTAATCCATTCCAGAGTGACACACAAATAGTGTAACATCCAGCAGATATATGTTATGGAAATATTTTGAATTGGATTTACATGTAGTGAGCAAATTGGAACTTTTGATTTTTGCCAGATATTGTAATATGCATGTTCTCATATTAACAGAATGTAATCCTATTTGAAGATAATGAGTTTTCAACAGGCTCTGCAATTGGAAGCTACGTGAAAAAAAATTGTTTGGTTTTTAACTAGAGATGGGAGATGAGAATTCGACCCTAAATTCACTAGGTAGCCTCACTTTATATCAGTCAGCAGCATGTTATTTTGCCCTCGGTTACTGCTTACCAAGAGATTTCTGGGATTGATGCGTTTTAGGCTTTTCCCCCCTTTATCTCTGGACTGTCCATCACCATAGGCAAATAGCAAGGAGTTAGGCACTTGACAGGGATTTTTCTTCCACACACCACTTCTTATAGTCATTCTAAACAGTCTATGCATATCTTTCAGACAATTAAAACAGGAGAGAGAAGGGGAAATATCCTTTACTTCTGTTGGTTTGAAAACTCCTTTAGATATTGAACACAGATTCACAGAATTATTTTTCATTGCACTCAGAACATGATAAGCCACACTGATAGCAAAATCAAATAGACTTAACACAAAGGGGAGATAAAATGAACCAAGAAGGGATTCTATTTTTTATTGCTTTTGGAGGCATCTCTGCCTTGGCACGTTGGGCATGCTGAGCCCAGGTGCCTTTCCGTCACTATGCGAGGAGTTTCCCCTCAAAGAGCACTCAGAGATCTCCATATTTCAAAATAAATAAAATATATATTGTTTGATGAAGCTTTCCTTTAGGGGCCTATATAGATCAAAATGAGTCTGTGAGACCTGGCTGGAGGATTGTCCCAGGGTTACTGACCATAATTCCCATCTACTTTTTTTCTGGTGTTGAGGCACATTAGATAGTCATTTTCTCTGAATCACTAGCTGGCCACCTGCCCAATTTGCCTCAACATCTGAACACACTGAAGCATTATAAAAACTCCTCTGAGGTAAATGGTCCTTAATTTGGTGTATGGGTACTTAAGACTTAGTTTGATTACCTCACTATTGAGCCACATGCTATGCATCTCAAAACATTCCTTCAGGTTTTTTTTTTTTTTGCTTATAGGTTCAGATATATTTTTTAATTTAAAAAAAATCTATGCATATGCAGAGTTACAATTTTTTCTATTGTTATGACTCCTCTAATGATGAAAGCAAAACCCCTGAGCTGATTTGGTCACTTGGTTTCAAATGACAGCTGTATTTGAACTGATTTAAGTCTGCTGAAATTTTCAACCATTTGGCATATTACAAATATTAGGAAAAAATACTTTAACGAATGGCTGCAATTCAAGATTCTCATTAGATTTGACCAAGCAATTTCAAATTACCTTTACTTAAAGTAACCTTATTTCCCCCCCCTCCCAAGGTACTTTGTAGGCTTTTGAAAATTACATTAAAAAAAAACACGCTGATTTTTAAAAATCAGCTTCTTATTCACAGAGAAGGGGAAAGTTTCATGAGTATTCTTATGACCTTACCAAAACTTAAAATGTTTGTTCTTTCAGAAGTATCAATAATAGTCTACCCAGTTTTGCAATACAAGACTGAACAAGCCATCCAGACTTCGCCAAAGACATCGTGAGAAAAAAGTATGTACCACCAATGATTAACACAGCCAGAAACAGAGATAATGCCAACATATATGATGCTTATTGTGCAGATCACTTAACATACATTATTATCAGTGGGAATACTGGAAGTCAGAAATTATTTTACGTAGATTTATCATTCATCTAGTAATACCTGAAGACTAAATAAAAGAAGTCAGCAGCTTAACAATGCTAGAAGATTTCTTTTGAGATTGCTCCAAAAAAATCTACGTGAGGTTATTTCTATCACCTGCAGCTTTGCGCCTCTACCCAAAATGTGGGAATATCAATGTTGAAACAAAACTTGAGAAAAGAAACATTAGACATTGTGAAAAGAATGAAGAATGTCAATTGTTTCAAGACCAAGGGCAGTGCCTTGCTGGAGAGAGAGAAGAAGCACAAATGGTATCATTTATTAGTTCTAGAAGATTATGTGATGTTTCACTGCTTTCACTATGCTTAATAGAGAGTGAAGCAATTTGCTACGAAAGTAGTTTGGGCTACGCAGGAGTGTTGGGGCAGTCGCTATGATTACTCTGTAATATTCTCACTTGTGTATGTAAGAGATAAAGAACATCATCAGTAACTGGAAAAAGTACTGAAAAAGCATCAAAGTATTGTTTTGTTTCTTATTTATGAAAAAAACATATATAATTATTGGCATGATCACTTCACTTGAAGGAAAAGTCTGGGAAGCGGCCTGTTGTA
This sequence comes from Suricata suricatta, assembly GCF_006229205.1. Lineage (NCBI taxonomy): Eukaryota > Metazoa > Chordata > Mammalia > Carnivora > Herpestidae > Suricata > Suricata suricatta. Next base: position 34,344,356 of record NC_043701.1, read on the forward strand.
AAATGTCTTGTGACTATATCACTGGTTTCATTAATTATGATGCAAAGGTGCCAATGGTCAATGGGGCTGCATATTTAAACTCACATATCAAGTCGGAAGGGTCTAGCAGATAAACAAACAAAGAAACATGTCAAGAGGATTTACACTACAGGACACATACAGTACAAAACCTGACATTTTTCTTTTTTAAAGTTTATTTATTTTTGAGAGAGAGAGAGAGAGAGAGAGAGCGAGCGCAAATGGGGGAGGGGCAGAGAGAGAGGGAGACACAGAATCCGAAGAAGGCTCTAGGCTCTGAGCTGTCAGCACAGAGCCTGACACGGGGCTCAAACCCATGAACCATGAGATCATGACCTGAGCCAAGTTAGGCTCTCAACTGACAGAGCCAGCCAGGTGCCCCACAAAACCTGACATTCTAAACCTAGATAATAACTGAATATGCAAAATTTAAAAATATTAAAGGTCTGGGTCTGAGGGTCTGAAGATGCCATTCACTGTAATAAAGAAGATGAAGCAAGAGAATAGGTTTAGGGGAGAAATAAAAATTTACATTTTGGACATGCTATTTTAAGAGACCTAAAGTCACTGAGGTCCTAATGGTAATGTCATGAAGGCTGTTGAAAACATGAGAAACGAGAAAGGTAGTCAGAGGGAAAAGCTGGGATAGATATATAGATATGGGATGATCAGCAAAGAGCTCAAGGATGTCATCAAAGAAGAGAGGACAGAGAGAGAAAAGAATTCAGAATCAGGCCAGGAAGAACTCCTTATTTAGAGGTTGATAGGGAAGAAGAGCCAGTAAATGAGAATGAGGAATGAAGCCATGAGAGAACAAGGCTGCTAGATTCAAAAGAAGAAACCGGAAAAAAAAAAAAAAAAGAAGAAGAAGAAGAAGAAACCGGGAAGAGAAGATAGCGTTGAGTGGTCCTAAGAGCTCAGGAAGAATGAGGACAGAAAGGTGTTTACTGGCGTTGCTGGAGTGGAAGTCTTTGGTGTCCCCGACGAGAGTGGTTTCCACAGCCAGCCAAGGTGAGTACTATATTAGAACAAATTGACTAGAGTCTCAAGGGTGAGGAAGTTGAATTGCAGAGAAATTGGTGAGAAGGCAGAGTTCTCTTTCTTTTAATATAGGAAACAGAAGGGAATGTTTCTATGTTGGTAGAAATTAACCTGTGCACACAGATTGATGCTACAAGATTTAGACAGCTACAGAAAAAGAAACATAACAGAATGTGAGGAAAAACGGGATTTGACTTGGCATTGATAGGAATACTACTTGCTTCAGACTTGCTATGAATAGGGGACCGTTTGCTTCATTGTCACAAGAGGAAAGAAGGCCATGATTGATGCAGGAACACTGAAGATCTTTATTTTCAAATCACCACCAGCATCTTATTGAAAAGGGGCTTTTTATCATTCTTTCATCATTAGTACCTGTTATTATCACAAACCAGACATTCTCAAAGCGTGGCCACAGATCCCATTTTGAGCTCGAATAGTCGTTTCCAAAGGGTAGGTCAAAACTATTGTTATAATAATACTCATTTTCTTGGGTCTTTTTCACAATGCTGACATTTTGCACTGATGATGAGTAAAACCGCTGGCACCTTAGCACAAACCAAGGTAGCAGCACCAAAGCGGACCCACAGTCTTTGTCTTTTACCCCACACATTCCCAGTGTATCACACAAACAAAAAAGCCAGGCTCACTTAAGAAGGCTCTTGATGAAGCCTTAATTTAATCAAATCTTTAAGTTACATTATGAGTTTTAAAACTGAATAACTTGAGCACACGGCTTTTTAATATTCCATGTGATGAGCTGGGAAATATACACACAGCACTTTTGCTGCATACTCAGGTATGACATGACCTCGAAGAAAAGCACTTGTGTGATTACTGTGAGCTTAGCTCAGTGCCTTTTCATGGAACGTTTTTACTTGAAAGTACAATTGTCAGACTGAATATAGTTATTCAGAGGTGGATATTTGGTAGGTATTTTCTCAAGAATGCCCTAAATACCCTGTCACTATAGGGAAAACATCTGACAGTATACTTGTTGGCCATGATAAAATTCAAGCTTTCAAGTAAACTTAGAATTTTGGAAATTTTTCATTCATTACTGTAAGCTTGAGAGTTTCACAATGTTTAGTCTTTTCTGAAGAGCATGGCATCTAACATCATTTAAAAACACTGATGAGGATATATACATATATACAGACATATATATAAGATATATATATAAGATATATATGTCTGTATATATAATTATATATACAAAAATATATACAATATATACAATGTATATATATTATATATAATATATGTGTATATATAATTATATATTTATATACATATATATTTAATGAAAAGTGTTAGCATTTAGAAGATCTACATAACTCAATGATTCAAAATTTTCCAAATGACCAATGTGTGATGATGTTACAAAATTATGTATGAGTAAAAGATCCATTTAAAGTATAAGACTACCAATTTCCATGTAACAGAGAACAATAATTTCACTGACATGTTTCCAGGTTACATATTGCAATTCAAGCAATTCAAGACACTGCCACTTGTCAAGTTTCAGTGCAATATCAAAGAATATTCACAATTATTTGAAAAGGCTAATAAAATATTTCATTCTTCTTCAACTGTTTATCTGTGCAAAGCTGAATTTTCTTCATTTAATACAACTTATTCCAAGAGACTGAATACAGAAGCATTATATAAGGTCTTCTATTCAGCTAGACTTGAAAGATACTTGCAAATCTCTTTGCAGATGATGACATGATGCTATTCTCACTAGTTCTGTTTTGTAAAATACAGTTGTTTTTCATAGCAAATATTAATCATATATACATGAAATAGAATTATTACTTTTGTAAAGATTTATTTATTTATTTTGAGAGAGAGCGAGCAAGAGAGAGAGCGCACACGCACACAAGCAGGGCAGGGACAGAAAGAGGGAGAAAAAGGGTGAGAGAGAATCCCAAGCAGGTTCCACACCGTCAGTGTAGAGCCAGATATGGGGCTCAAACCCACAAACTGTGAGGTCATGACCTGAGTCGAAATCAAGTGCTAGACGCTTAACTGACTGAGCCACCCAGGGGCCCCATGCTTTTAAATAAACCAATAATGAGCATCTAAAAGATGTCTGCTTTTAACTTCTTTCATGGTAAATATTGATAGATATTACCCAAATTAAAAAAAAATAAGCTCTTTGGGGGTCCTTAAAACTCTTATGAGTCTAAAGGCATGGTAAAACCAAGAGTTTAAGATCCATGGCTATACACAAAATATGTAAACAGTGTATCTGGGTGGTGGTACATGAAAGATTTTTTTCCTTCAGTTTTTTTGTTTATTTTTAAGTTTATTTATTTGAGAGAGACAGAATGTGAGTGGGGGAGGGGTAAAGAGAGAGAGGAGCTACAGAATTCAAAGCAGGCTGAGGTGTCAGCACAGAGCCAGACGCAGGGCTTGAACCCATGAACCACGAGATCATGACCTGAGCCAAAGTCAGACACTCAACCAACTGAGCTTCCCAGGTGCTTCTTTCCTTCAGTTTTTTAATGTTTGGTCCCTATGCCCTCTATGTTTAAAATCGTGGTCCCACATTAGTTGATTCTAATGTCCAATTTTCAATTTGATCACATTCCAGATAAATGCTTGTTGTAATTAAGTTGATTAGGAAGATGGGCGAACACTTCAATTTTTACTTTCATATGTTAACCATATATATGTATGTATGTATGTTAAATTGAAAATTAAAGTCCTTCAGAAGATCTAAGACCTATAAATCTCAGTGCTTTGGCTGCTGCTTTGCTGGGTTATGAGAACAATGATAATGGTGCAGAGACAACGTACAAGGGTTTGTGCCAGAAAGAGTTCTGCTCTTAACTTTGATCAAATCTCTTAATTCTAGTATTTATAATATGGAAATGTGATTACATTTTCAGTAATCCATGTAACTCTGAAAAAGATGCTAACATACAGTTCAGTCTAAAATAGCCCAATAAAACTGTTAGCAATCAAAAGCAATTAAAGAGAACTCAAGTTCTTAAACTCCATTTCTTGACTATCACAAAGACCACAGTAATAATTCTCACCACAATAATTTTGTCCCTCTCCTCTGCTTCTATCTCCAGGCTCCCCACCTTCCCGTGTACATTTTCCTTACAATTCTGGATTGGAAAGGCTAAAGAATAGGTCTAGCAAATAGGTCTAAGAGGGCTCCTCCGAGAACCCTCCCCTTGCAAAAACTTTATAGTTTTGTGTATCCTTCATATTAGTCCACTGTATAGGTGTCCCATAATATTTTAATCATTTTGCCATCAAAGGATATATAGAATGTCTTCAGATTTTTTATCAGTATAAAAAGGCCTTTAAATAACACTTTTACACATGTAACTGTAAATATCTTTGCGATTACAGTTTTGTAGTAAATTCTTTTTTTTTTTTTTGCAAATGTCTATTCAAGATTTTATTTAGAAGCAGCAAATGAATTCCAACCACTAGACTTAAAAATGTAATAGTAATCTCCCAGCTTGTACAAAGATTGGATTTTGTCTACCATAATTGGGGAGTAATTTACAAACAGCAGTTAAATGAACAATTCTGTATCATCAACTTTCAAAATTAAAGAGTTTAAAAAGGTAAATTTAATC
>NC_043701.1:34349119-34354119 GCF_006229205.1 Suricata suricatta
TGTCTATTCAAGATTTTATTTAGAAGCAGCAAATGAATTCCAACCACTAGACTTAAAAATGTAATAGTAATCTCCCAGCTTGTACAAAGATTGGATTTTGTCTACCATAATTGGGGAGTAATTTACAAACAGCAGTTAAATGAACAATTCTGTATCATCAACTTTCAAAATTAAAGAGTTTAAAAAGGTAAATTTAATCTTACTAGACACTTAACCTGTGGCTGTAACCTCATGTTTATATACAAGTACATATATGTAAAATAGTCTTAACATATATAAATATGTAATCAATGTAAAAGCCCAATTTTAAATATTAAATTTATTAAAGTTCACCTCCATGCTCTTTAAAAAAACTTAATTATGAATGTACAGAAATTCATAACTCATTTGATAGTCCTAACTGAATCTAAAAATCTTCAAAAATATGCTTTTTTAATGTTTAAAATTTCATACTTTAAATTACAAAATTTAAAATTTACTAAATTTTAGTAAATTTCCAATTTAATTTTAAATTGGATATCTAGTAAATTTTACTAAAACTTCCAAGGTACAGGATATGGAAACGTTAACTTCGTAAGTTAAGATTCCATCAGGAAATCAAGTCTCTGACCTTCATGCTTTCCGTTTCCATATCCTGTAGTAAATTCTTAAAGTAGCATTATTGTTGTTGTTGTTGTTTTTTAATTGTCCTACCAGAAGTCTGGACAGATTTTTAATTCCACCAAGATGCAGATCAATGCCTGTTTTCCCAAACCTTCATCAATATCAGGTTGAATCAAACTTTAAAAATTTTTGCCAGACTCACAGATCTTAAAATGATATATCATTACCCATACTAATTTTATTTTTGGTAACTGTTGCTTTTTATTAATTAAAAGGCATGCTTTCTATATATGTTCATTGCCCATTCATATTTTTTCTGTAAATTACCAATTCATGATCATTTTCTAATGGGTTGCTAGTCCTTTACTAAATGACTTCTAGAAATTATTTTCTTTACCCTATGACTTTAAAATATTTTCCCTAGTCATTTTGTTTCTCTTTTTACTTTATTTGAAGTGTTTTGCCTAGGAAAATTTATTTTATTTTTTTACTTAACCTTTGCCTTCTAGTTTTGCCTTCTAGCTTTGCCTTCTTATTTTTTAATCAGAAGCTTATTTGAAACCTTTAATGATTTCATTTTTCTGTTCAAATTTTAAACCAACTAGAATTCATTTTGATTAAGGAGATAAAGCTCCAGTTTCATTTCTCCCCAAATGGCTAGTCAGCTGTCCCCATACGCTCTATTGAATGATCCATCCCTTCCACAATGTTTTGAAAAACCACCTTTATCATATCCTAAATTTGTGCATTTGTTCCCTCTCTCCCACCTCTCAGCATAGGGAGTTATAGGTGAAGGCTAAGAAACTAAGAAAAGGATGGAATAGAAAACATAGTAGTTAAAAGAAATCAGAAGAAAAAAGAAAATAATTGTAGAAGGATACTATGAGCATCATATTCTATTTCCCGTGGTTCCAAGAGAATATTCTGTAGTTGTCAACTAAGCCGTAGAATATTGTAGATATCACTATCCTACTCATGAGACTTGGATTCTTATTGCAAAATAGTGTAAAGATATAAGCGCTACCTTTCATCATTTTTCTTAACCTAAGACCACTGGTAATTCGGTGGCACTGGGACAATAACGGGTCATTAAAAGGTCTTGTCCATTTCCGGTAAACCATACATGAAACAGTGTCCCCTCGCAGAGTATACAACACTCGCCCCGACATCCCACATGACCATCTCTCTCATTCCGAGCATCTCAGTCTCTGTTTTCAGGGGAAGGGACTATCTTTAACGGAAGGAGGAGAGAAAAAGATTTTATGGTGGATATGAGGGAAAGGAAAAGTAGAGGGAGACACAAAGGCATTATCCATTTCCAAGCACCAATGGACTACTTTTGACCTTCTTGGAGATTAGGTTTAAGATCCAGAAGTGGATGAAGGGCTGGGAGTAAGAACAGCTGCCTCTGGGGATCCCAAGACCATGTGAGTTCAGAGTTGAGAGGACCACATTCTTAGCACATTACAGAAGCCCACACCCTGTGTAGCTACAATAACTGGAAACCCTGAGGAGCACCAGAGGGCAGAAGCATTCATTTCTCACAGTCCATCTTGTCCAGGGTTCGCTGTTGGCAGCATTTGTAGAAGAGGGAAAATGGAGTGGCAGAAACAACAGGACAAAGTTCAATGACTGTAACTGAATTCTGTCTTTTGGCCAAGTGCGAGGCACCTATGTAGGACCTAGGGGGAAAGCGTGGGCAGGGGCCGAGGCCCAGTTATCTCTTGTGTGGAGGCTCCCAAGGCAAGAGATATTCACGGTCATAAATATTTGGAAAATGAATGAATGAACCAATCAATGAATAGCCTTTACTATAAAAATAATCCTTTTTAGACACTCTGAGTGGCTGACCTTGCTTATACTGAACATTAAAAATCTGCCAATTTAGCCCAAAGTACAAGAAATACAGTCTTTGAAATTTAGAATTTAGAAACTGTTAGAGAATAATTGGCTATTTTAAAATCCTTCTGGGGGCATACAATTATTTTTGATCACACTTTTAACCTCCACTTTTGGGATTTGATCATTTCCTATCATTATCATCTCTGAACGCAAATTTTCTAGTAATTATAAAACAGGAGGCTCAGAGGCGTAGGTCCTCAGCTCAGACATCCTGAGTGAGGTTCAGGGCAAACAGGACACGCATGTGTTAGTAACTCAGAGTCGATATTATTTGATATATGCAGGAAGGGACTTAGGGGGAAGACATCTATTCCTTCATTTTGTCTTGGATCCCTTGGTGACTTGATATATAAGTTAATTCTCATAAGGGAAAGAAGTAAGTGGATGAGGGGATCACCCCCAGGTTGGTGAGCTGAGGAAGTTCTCTGATACAGAGCTCCTTACAGTTACTCTGCTGACTCTGACAAACACGGTGTGGAGAAATAAAATCCAGGGCTCCTTTCCTACACAAAGTACTCTTCAATAATTCTTCATACAATGTTAAATAAACATTATTATCCTGGAAAAGAACTAGGAGTATTTATGCAACTTAAAAGAGTTATGTAGGATGACAACCCTAGAGAAAATATTCTTAACATAATTTTATGAAAATATTGATAAAATAATGAGGTCTTTAAATAACATATTTCTGAAGTTATATTTTACAAAATACTCTGAGTTAAAATAACTAATACGCTAACTGACATATAGGACACATTGTAATGCTAAAGTATTGAACAAAATGTTCCCAAGGGGAGTGAGCATTTGATTAAACCATGTAAATACTCCATTCTGCCATGGACAGCTGGTCTAGACACAACTGGCTGCAAAATACATTTGTTCTTTACGTGATTTATGTGAATTAACATGAATTTCCTCCTGCACAAATGGTGAACGGAAAAGAACTGAGACAGTATAAGTCAGAAAGTGTGTTGGTACATTTTTTCCAGCACGAAGTTTTGAAGCAAGCATGGGGGAACTCTGATACAACCAAATAGAACATCTTGGCAATTCATAAAAGATTTTAAGAAGAAAAAGGCTGAAAAATTATGAGATTTGTTGGTTTAATGGCTTCAAGATTTGAGGGCTTTCCACCATTTTAAGCTACTGGCAAAGCCACAATGTAGGTGATGAAATTATAAGGCTTCTCCCCTGTACTAAAGCAATGGATTTACAAAAAGCCTACAGTGAATCAGATTTTAATGAAAACAGTCTCTCTTAAAAGCAAATGTCCTCCACGACATGCTACCTGGAGGAGAAAATACAAGCTCAATATTTGAAGGGTGCAAAGAACAAAAGGACTATGATGCTTGGTATAAATGCTCAGAGACATAGAATTATGCCAGAATTTTAGTACAATTATTTCATTTTGCTTTTGGTATTAAATTCCTGTTTTGAGTGTCTGCCCTAATTCCAGTTTTCCCACAATCCCCTTAATTTTTCGGGTCTTATTCCACAGACCCCAAGGTTTTCAGAGCACGTATGGACTTCTAGCATCCATGACTATGCTTCCACTTGAAATAGCCTTTTACAGTCTCCTCAAGTAAGTTAATCCCAGGCAGGGCTACCCACATTTCGACTATGGAATTTCCTTGCCAGGAGAAAGAGATTTATTTTTCCTCACAATGCGGACGCCATGTGGTTGCCAGTGCTGTGCCCCCAGAGCTGGGCGTACGGGGTGTGGGAGGCCCCTTTTTGCTAACCTGCCCAAAGTTGCAGTGTACGGTACCAAACTGCCTTGGTTGTGACAGTCATTCGGATGCTATGGGTGTGTCACAAGTTAATTCTCCGTCCTCCGTTCTGATTGTTTTGGGAATGCAGTATATAGACATGGAGGGGATAAATCTGCACACTAGGAGGGTTCCCCCGCAGGCACTGTGTGCTCATTCAGTAACCCTCAGAGAAACGCTGCCTTCCCTCAGTCGGGATGGTCCACTCGCCCTTCCTTCTCATTTCTGTCCAAGAAGGACAGCCAGTTTTACACGTGTGACAGACTGACAAAAACGCTCTACATGAATACAGCAACAAAAGATTTAGGATGTAAGATTTAATATAAGATATTAACAAAAATACCTCTCTTTTTAATTTCTATTAGAGATGTTATACTTAGCCACAAGAAGCATGGGAAAGAACAAATGTATATATGTATTTCATAGGTGATTTCTATGGTAAGGCTGGGGTCTGCTCCCAAATATAAATGTAAGATGAGCAGAGATGGTCCCTTTACAGGCTTGCTAGGATCACCATCAATACACCCTCCTAAATCTTAAATCATTTATAGAGAATCAGCATAAAATAATTCATTCTTTATAAATAATATCAAAGTTGTTTGTTTTCTTTTCCTATTGCTTTTCTGAGCCATGTCTGAATATCTGATGGAAATAATTTAAAATATACTGAGGATGTCTGTAAGTTTAAAGGATAATATAGAGATGGTTATTGAATCAGCACATTAG
>NC_043701.1:34356619-34384119 GCF_006229205.1 Suricata suricatta
CATAAACTATACCTTATAATATATGAACCAAGAAAGCTCTCAAAGCTTAAATTCCCTCCCTTTCTGGAAAACAAATGCACGGCCCTCACCCTCAGAACCATCTAGGCTTCTAAGTGATTCTCCCTTGGGCACTCCTTGTGCGTGACTTCAGTGAGTCCCTGGCCTCTGTGGGAGGAAGTCGCAAGTGGGCACGGTTAAAAGAGGGCACGGGAGAGCTGAAACAGTGCCAACTCTCAACAACATAAAACACGGACTCTGAACACTGACTCCCACTTCATAAATCCAGGAGCCCGAGTGTAAGAAAATGCAACCAAAACCACAGTACCTATCACACTGCCTCGGTGCCCAGCAGGAAAAACAGTGCTTCTCAGTGGCAAACAAATAAATTACGCACATGCTGAAAGACCAAAAGAAATATGCCAAGCATTTCTTCCCCTTCCCCAGGCTCTTTGTGAAGAACTGCAATTATGCTTAACAAAAAACACCATAGAACTAGTTGGCATCACTCTGAGACATAAATGTGTTTCTGTTCCAAATATGTAGCATTTTCAGAATGTTTGTATGTATTATGTGCAATTTGTTCAGTGTATCATTCTGGGAAAACCAAGTCCTGGCTGGGTAATTATGGGAAGGGTAAACAGTATTTTCTGACTGTGAGCTTCCATTTCTAAAGTTGTAGCAAAAACTCTTATTATTTACCTTTTTGAGGAAACATTACCAACACAGGCCTTGCCTATTTGCCTTCGTCAAATTTGATTTTTACAAATGAGATCCCTCAGTGCTTAACAAAATGGGCCCCCTAGAGAAACGTAAGTGGAAAACGGATGCCTTTCAAGGAGACTGAATGAGTACAGGATATCCTAGCTCATGAGGGTTCTATAAAGGTAATAACACAGACTCTCTAAAATCCTTATTAGAAAATCCTGGGGGTTTCTACTGAGTTAAATTTTGTTCAACAGGTCTCTGTGCTGTACCAGAACAATTTAGTGCAGGACATGCACATGTAGCCAGACTTCATGATAATATTTTAAGGGCCAAGAGAGATATGCCCATGGTGCAATGGGAGCATCGGGAGTAGACCACTTGAATGAAGAGGCATCTTGGAGGATGAAATGCTGAGCCAAGGATGGCCAAGATGGGTGGTGACACAGCAAGATTACAAGGGCACTGTAGGCAGAGGAAAAATCATGACCAAGATTCAGAGCCCTGACCCTGAGCAGTATGTGTTGTAGAGACATTGGGGATGGCAAGTGGCAGGGGTGGGAACTGAATGCAAGGACCTTATTAGCACACAGGACAAGGTAGGAATGGCAACAGAATGAGCAAAAAGTAGCTGTAAGAGACAGATCCTGGAAGGCGTTATAAATCTTGCAAAGCAAATTAGACTTTATTCTGTAAGTAATGGACAGCCATTGAAGGATTTTAAACCCCAGAAAAGTGTGATCAAACAAGAACTTGCGGTCAATTACTCACTTTCCTGCCTTCACCTTTACTTGTAGAGCTATGCCTCTTGAATGCCCTTTCTCAGATTCAACAGATTCAGTTTCCGGGAGTTTTAGGACTCTAATGGAAATTCAGCAGTGTTTCTTCCAAAAATGAGTAGCCTTGTGAGCATTACTGAGCTATCATAGGTCCTCATAATGATGTTCTGTTCATCCTGCAACATTGCTCTAGCTTCTTTAATACACTTTCCATTCACAACTATTTTAAGGATTTTCTATGCTCTAAAACTAAAAACAAACCTGAGCTATGCCAAATTCCAAGACAGTGGATTTGGAAAAAGCTGAAATCTTGCCACTGAAGCCAATTCTACAGATAAGCCTTTGCTTTGTGCCCTTTGGGTACACAAACATTTTTGCTCCAAAACCACTCCATAAAGGAGGAACACAAGAGGCTCAACAGGGAAATAGCTATAAATTTGCAGAGCTAACTTGCTCATGCCCTTTCCTACCATAATCATCTAATTTTAGCAAGATCGCTTCCCAACACTGACCAGTTTGGGAAGTTGGACAGGAGGACAGACAGAAATGAACAGAAAACAGGGAATAGAAAAGACAAAAAGAAATAGAAAAGAGAGGCACCTGGGTGGCTCAATCTGACTGAGTCTGACTATTCTTGGTTTCTGCTCAGGTCATGACCTCATGGTTCAGTTCATGAGATCGAGCCCCACATTGGGCTCTGTGCTGACAGCATGGTGCCTACCTAGGATTCTCTGTCTCTCCTCTTGTCTCTGCCCCTTCCTCCCTCCCCCTCTCCCTCTCTCTCAAAAAATAAACGAACTTTAAAAGAAAAAGACAACACTAAGAAAAACAGAATTTAAACACCAACACAGTTTAAAGAGCAAAATCCAACTATTAGCCAATGATCTTCAAAAGGTCATTTTTGAGATCATTAAATGCCTAGGCTTTTCAATATGAAGTATTTTCTACTGTCTCCTAATTTTCATTTTATTGATGGTTAACAAGCTAAGAAGTATAAGAACGTTGATTGCACTTTATTTAGAAGGAAATGATCTATGGTGGCCTATGGAATATACTTCAAACCCTTTTCTGCCACTGGAGGCTTTTCTAGATTCTGCTGGATTTTCCACCTGGTCTCCTTGTCTGGAGGTTCTGTGTAAAAGTTCTCAAGTACTTTCTTGATGGTGACAGAGAGAGAGGGGATAAACATAAAGAGGGAAATAAACATAAAGAGGGAAGAAGGGAGAGGAATGAGCAGAGCCCCTCACCAACAGCTCCAAATGAAATAGTCACCTTCTCCATCATCCACCTCCTTCCTTCCTTCCTTCTCCCACTGAATCAATCATTTATTTTCTTGAGGAATTAACTAAGGAATTGTAGTCCAAGGATATCTGATTTGGGAACTAGAAGATCCAAGAGAGAAAAGGTAAGTTGAAGATATATTTGGAACTATATGAACAATTTATTTTCAGATATATATGTATAAATATATATGCATATAAATATATACAGAATATATAAATAATATATATAAATAGATCAAATGCAACACATGCAGATATATAGGAGAAAAGCATATTCTCAAAACTAATTACCGCTTGCTTTTCATGATAAAATGACATTTCCTACTCATTTACTCATTTACTATTTACTAAGTGTAAAATATGAATTTATAATTTCAACAATAATCATTTTGTCAGTAATGAGAGCAATTAACATTTTGCACCAAACTAATAATATTAGTAAAAAAATAAAGGAGATGTGGCCTATTTAAATTTACCTTAAATTCACCCATAGAGAAAGAAGCCCAGTAGGCCTACTGTATACACTGCAAACCAGTCTTTACTTCATTGTCTTTTGGCTTTTACATAATAGTCCTAAACTGACCTTCTCTTACCTTTTCTTAAAATTCTTTAAATGTTTTTCATTTATTTTTGAGAGACAGAGAGAGACAGCGTGAGCAGGGGAGGGTCAGAAAGAGAGGGAGATGCAGAATCCAAAGACAGGCTCCAGGCTCTGAGCTAGCTGTCAGCACGAAGCCCCGATGCAGGGCTCAAACCCATGAACCGTGAGATCATAACCTGAGCCGAAGCCATACGCTTAACTGACTGAGCCACCCAGGGGCCCCGACCTCCTCTTACCTTAATGGAAATGACATTTTTATTCTAAGGAAATGACGTCAAATGGAAGCAGCATTAAATCATCAGATATCAACTAACAGGAAAACTCAGTTAACCAATGTTCCCAACATTGACAAGACACTAACAAGTGGCATCCCCTCCAAAAACACATTTCTTACAAACGTGTTTCCTCATCAATAGGTACTGAGTGCTGATCATGTGTCAAGTAAAATTTTAGAAATTAAAGAAGAGGATGAAAACATAAAGGGACCTTACATCACAAAACAATGCTATATATTCATTATACCATTTCTTCCTAGGCACCCTGGAAGAAAATGACATTTCTCAATCTCCTTCACAATTATGTATGGCTGTGTGATTGAGTTTTGTCCAGTATGCTGGCAGAAGTCTTGTAAACAGCTTTCAGTCTTGGCCCTTAAAAACCTCCCTCATGATTTTTCAGCTCTCCCCCTCTCTCTGGGAGGCTACTATTTCAGACGGTAGAGCTAGGAAATAGAAGAGGTTCGCTCTATCTGCATCAGACCGTGAGACAAAAGCAACCCTTGTTGTGTTAAATCACCGAGATTTGGGGGTTAGCTACCAACAAACAGCCTTTTCTAATCTCATAATCTGGAGAACAAAATGGTGACAATGGAAATGCATAAGACAACATGGAAATGCAGAGGTAAAGTATTATCTATAGACAGAAAAAGAGAAGGTACATAATGCCTGGCTCTGTCAGGGATGGCATCAACAGGAGGCGCTACTTCACACTGCTCTTGATTTCTGGTAGGAGTTTGCAAAATAGAGCAACACAAAATCAGAGATTGGAGTAATGATCTACCATTGCTCTAAGGTCCTTCATCATCAAGTGATGCCTTGATGTTTCTTCAAAGGGCAACCAAAAGTGAAGGAAATAAAAAACTATTATAAATGCTAAACCTAATATTGTGCCAAAGCAAAACTGGATTACCAGTTGGCTGGCTTAACCAGAAAAGTGATTTGGCCAGATAATACAGTCTTTATATAATCTGAAGGCACTTTTAATATGATTTCATGATAAAAAGGACTGAGCATGTTGCTTAGAAATGTCAAAACTCTCTACAAAGTAGAATGTATTGATCAGTAAAGGATCCTTCATGCCTAGTACCTAACAAGTGCTATTTTAAAATGGAAGCTATTTCCTGATAGCTAGGTGGGTTTCAAGGTTAATGTAGTAATATCACAATCTATAGTTGCCGGGGGCAGCTGGAGCCATTTATATATGGAATATCTTAATGTAGATGTACAAAGTTTCCCCCAAGATGAAACAAAAACTAAGCAGCAGAAAATTTGAACTCGTTTACTATGCAGAGAAAGTGGTGTGTTCTGTACTGGTCTCTTCTGAGAAGGTGTGAGGTGAAGGCTTTGCTGTGAATTGTCAATTCTGCTTTTCTAGAAAGGATGTTTGAATTATAATAGAAAGAAGAACCTGCAAATTTGGAAAAAGTGAAGAAAACCATATTAGGAACATATGAATAATGTGTCAAGGGTCTTATCACTGGAGGGCAAAGGATAACCATCCTCAAAGTGCAACATATGAGGGTATTGAGTTATAGGAACATAAAGATTGCAATGAAAAGATTCAGAGCATTGGAAATTCTTTGAGGAGCTTGATCTGTGGATACCACATTATAGTCTATAAATTCAAGGCAGAAATGAATGGCAGTTCTGCAAGTCTGAGGCATAAATCATTTCTAAGGGGGACTTGTAGGGATGCAGTTAGTTCTAAGCAGTGGAGATGAAGGCAATGGCTTTTTCCTGAATGAAGTGGACCAGGCAGAAATGTTACTTACCCCTAGTAAAAATTTTTAAAGCATTAAAGTTAAATTTATGGTTATGACTTTGAATTGAATATTTTCAACATAATGACCAACCTGTGCACTTATGAATATTCCTACTTGAATGGAAGTGTGTCAGGTACTTCCCAGAAATGATGATAAAGACTAGCCCAGGAAGAGTTTTCTCTTGAAAAAAAATAGCAAAGTGGCCCCAGCGACTTAGGTTATAAGAAACAGAAAGTTAGCAACATGATTAGAATAGTGTGTTTGACTCCAGGACTTTTGTGGGCCTCTACTTTATAATGATCTTCAATTTTTTTCTTTTTCCATAACTATCACCTTATTAACTATGATATTTCTGCAAATATTGCGGCTGACTTCCAGTAGGTTTATTGACACCAGAGACACACAATCCACCATTGGTTTGGAAATTAGGAAAGAAGGCAACATGAAGGCTGATGACTTTTACCAGCTTTATAAATAAAGAGAAATTCAAATATTAAAACATATTCTTCCATTTTTCTTTTTAGTATACATAGATCATCAGGAGTACTTGTGCAGTCTGTCTTGATCAGGGTCACATTTAATTGTTCTAGGACACAGAAATGGCCCCCCATGTAGTTCTCTTCCTATTTAAGTTTTGTTTCTTTTGTTACTTTTATTTATTTATTTTATTTATTTATTTATTTATTTATTTATTTATTTATTTATTTATTTATTTTGAGAAAGAGACACACACAGTGGGAGAGGTGCAGAGAGAGATGGGGAGAGAGAGAATCCTAAGCAGACTCTGTACTGTCAGTGCAAAGCCCTATGCCGGGCTTGAATGAACTTTGAGATCATGACCTGAGCTGACATTAAGAGTTGGGTACTTAACTGACCAAGACACCCAGATGCCCCATATTACAGCTATATATTTTTAAAGGTAGATTTCCTCATTGACTGTCTCAACCCCACTTTCCATTGTACACCAACACTGTTCCTTTAAGGATCCAGGAGAGGCTTCTAGTGTTCTGGGCTATTAATAAAGGGCATTTTCATAACTAAGAAGGGCACACTAACACCTGTGAAGAGAGGCTCAGTAACGGCTCTAGGCGTGGGGAGGTGTCCTATTAAATGGGTTGGAGTCAGTGCTGGCCATGTTCCATTAGGGCCTTTGATTAAAAGCAGTAACATCAGTTGGTGTGGTTTGACTCCAAGGGCAAGAAAGTCCATGGACTCTAGCTCAGCTTCTCCATGATATTTGATAATCCTTCCCTACTATGGTAGAAAGCCTAAATGCCACATCCCTCAAGGCTTTCCCTTTTAGTTTGCAAGAGCACAGTTTGGGAGTCGAAGGAAACCAATGCTCCACATTCCTGTTCTAATGATTGTAATTCCCCCAACACCCAACACTATGAGGAATCTTCTGACTAGGGAAGGTTATGGGAAGAGAGAGGTACCTGTAGATTAGTATTTCCATATTTATCTCCCTATATTTTTATGATGTGATGCAAAGTATGGCTATCCACTTCTCTTGGGGTAACAGCATGCACTGAAGACTGTGGAATGCCAGGTGTTTTGAACAAGTAACTCCTTTGGGTCAATGCTATTTATCTAAGTAGGATCACTTCTTATGATGCTAAAATATACTCCATCAGAACAAATAAGCTTTCCCTTTCTCCTATACCCATGGTCCACAAACTTTCCACACATTAGAATCATCAGGGGAACTTTAAAATTCCTCCCTCATACCAATTAAGACAAAATGTCTGTGGGAGGAATCTGATATCAGCAAGTTTTCAAGATCCATGGGAAATTCCGGTGTATAGCAATGGTCTAGTAGTGGAAGGCTTTGGTGTGATCATCAGGTGCGGGAGCTTTCTGATAAAGGGATTAGTGGTAGAAAAATCTAGAGTAATTGGGACTGAGGGAGACAGAGGAAGAATTAGGTGAGGAGGCAAGGCTTTAGTGCCGGATGGTCCTGGAGAAGTGTGGGTAGGGGATGGGAGTAGTACCCACTGGTAATCTTACTTCATGGGAGGACATGCTCACCTTTTGCCCTGGCTGTAAATACGTGACTGGTAATCAATGTTAAAATACTGTTACTGGTTGAACTATGTCCCTCCAAATTCGTATGTTGAAGTCCTAACTCCCAGTATCTCAAATGTGACTGTATTTTGAGACAGGAAGTTTAAAGAGGTGATTACATTAAAATGAACCCCTAGAGTGGGCCCTAATCTGATCTGGCTGGTGCCCTTATAAGAACAGGAAATCTGGATACACAAAGAGACACCAGTGGTGTGTGTGCACAAAGGTATAACTATGTGAGGACACAGCAAGAAGGCAGGCTTCTCTAAACCAAGAAGGGAGGCCTCAGAGGAAACCAACCCTGCTGGTACTTTGATCTTGGACTCCCAGTTTCCAGAACTCTGAGAAAATAAATTCCGTTGTTAAAGCCACTCAGACTATAGTATTTTGTAAGGCAGCCCTAGCAAACGAACACCCACAGTTTAAAATGTAATGGCATAATAAACATGTCAGGTGCTTTTAAGTATAATTACCAGTGCAACTCATCTTCATCTACATAATTTTCCTAATGCTTTTCAAACAGTCATAGAATTGTGTTACCTAGCAAGCACAAGCTATTTCTTAACTGCCCTATGTTTTGCCACGCTGCACCTAAGTAAATCCTGTCCAGACCTCAAGGCACAGTTCTAAGTTGTTCTCTCCCAGGAAGTCTTCCCAGATCACCCAAATGCTCAGTTCTCCCTTCCTTGTCTGAACCCACAGGACTAGCGATGTAGATCATAAAGTTGTCTCCTAATCATAAGCTGATCTTTGACATCTCAAGTGTTGATACACATCTGTAATTTTAATTTCCATACTTTTCGATCTTGCTTCACCTACCAAATTATAAACTCCTGTGGCATAAAGACCACAACTATTAATTTTCTCTATCTCCTATAATATCTGACAAGGTTCTTCCAGAAATATTGATTGATAAGTAATTAAGAGGGTTTCTACAGACACTATCACACTTTGTACCTGAGCTTAATTAAATCTCAAAAGATCAAAGACAGGATAGAAAGATATTCTTTCTATAATGGCTGTGTCACAATCAGCTATCAGCATTTTAACACTGATGAGCAGTCACAAGTGACTTTGAGACCCATAAATGGTTATTTTCTAATTCTTAGTGAAGCTAAAAGATGATGGATAAAAAAAAAATAAAGGTTATGGTTAGTGATCTTTTTTTTTAAACCTGGACACACTTCACTGGGCAGAAAGGAAGCATCTCCTACAAACAATACAGGGACTAATGCTAACGACTAGATTTAAAACTTCAAAATCTTCCTAATTAGATCTTATTCTAGTACCACTTGATAAAGTTGTGTTGGAGAAACACTGTCACTGCACATTTTCAGATGACATAATCCGTCATAGTTCAGTGAGTCATAACATTAGCTAAAAAATTCTAGAATTAAGTCACCATATTTTATTGAACAATAAGGTAGAACTGAATTATTCTTACCATGATGTTTAATGATTTGCCCATGGGTCTCTGTTGTGTGGCGTAATTTTAAACATTGGATGATGATCCAGACAAAACAAAACGATTTGCTAGGGGTCAGAGTAGAAGAGAATGAGTCAAATTTTGAATATCTAGCTATACAATTCTCTTCATATATTTTTAAAAGAAAGGTGCCACCATATGTGAAGCAGGAATCGTGACAATAATTGGCCCTCAATTTAAAGATTAGCATCAAAAGTTGCCTTCCATGCAATGTATGAGCTACTGTTCACTCTGTGTACTTGTCTTTTTAAGTTTGCTTTAATAACAAAGTTTTGGGGAAGGAAAGAGGGTACGGAAAGAGTGTCAGTCCTGACCCATATTTATTTTCCTTCTCTGTGTCTGTTAGCCATTGCTGCATAACGATTCTGTCCCTACACATTCTGTAACAATTCTGAAGCTCTGCAGTTACCACGTTCTCACTGTTTTCTATTCTTTACCAATCTATTCATTTAAAATTTGCTGGGCTTAGTAAAAATCTATCCTATTCAAGGTGACTCTCTCTTTTATTTGCCTATCATTTGATAAACAGCTTTTCTATATCTTGGGGGGACTGTATTCAAATCCCCATTTGATATGGCAAGACAGACAAAGCAGGTGCTTCATGTGGAATGGTGCCTCCATCTTGCTGGCCAGGGGTGGGCAAAGAACACCTGGAGGCCAGTAGCAGCAGGGGCTTTCTAGTGGCTGCCGGGTAACCTGCTCAGGCACAAGGTTCACTGAACTGTGGCAAAAGTAAATTTCTGTTATTTATTTTAATTTATTTTTTATTGCGATAAGAACACGAACATGAGATTCAGCTTTGTAACAAATATTTAAGTGCACACCACAGTCCTGTGAATGCCAGGCACTGCCATACGGTAGATCCCTAGAGCTTACTCAGCCTGTATAACAGAAACTTTATATTCATTGAACAACTCGCCATTTCTCCCTCACACCAGGCCCTGGCAACCACCATTTTACTCTCTGTTCCTATGAGTGTGACGATTCTGGGTACCCCATGTTAAGTGGAATCATGCAATATTTGTCCTTCTGTGATTGGCTTACTTCACTAGCCTAACGTCCTCCAGCTTTATCCACATACAGCACGAGTTCCTTCTTGTCAAGACTGAGTATTATTCCACTGTAGTATGTACCAACACTGTTTTTATCCATTCATCTGTTGATGGACATTGATTTTGTTTCTATGTTTTGGCTATTATGAATAATGACGTTTTAAATTTTTTTTAACATTTATTTATTATTGACAGACAGAGAGACACAGAGCATGAGCATGGGAGGGGCAGAGAGAGAGGGAGACACAGAATCTAAAGCAGGCTCCAGGCTCTGAGCTGTCAGCACAGAGCCTGGCACAGGGCTCAAAATCACAAACTGCAAGATCATGACCTGAGCTGGAGTTGGATGCTCAACCGACTCAGGGACTGCATGAATAATGATGTAATGAATATGAGAGTGCATATAGATCTTAAAGATCTTGATTTCAAACCTTTTAAACATGTACTCAAAAGCAGACCTGCTGGATTATATGGCAATTCTATTTTTAATTTTTTGAGAAACCACCATCCTGTTTTGCATTGCAGCTACACTATTTTACATTCCTATCAACAGCATATAAGAATTCAAATTTCTCTGGAATCCTGGGTGGCTCAGTCGGTTGAGCATCCGACTTCAGCTCAGGTCATGATCTCGCGGTTCAGGAGTTTGAGCCCTGAGTATGGATCTGCGCTGACAGAGCTTGCTTCAGATTCTGTGTGTGTCTCTCTCTGCCCCTCCTCCACGTGTGCTCTGTCTTTCTCAAAAATATAAAACATTTTTTAAAATTAAAAACAAAAATTCCAATTTCTCCACATACTTGTCACTTGTTACCTCTTGCTATATATTTTATGGCTATGACAGCCATCCTACGAGGTCTGGGGTGACATCTCATTGTGGTTCTGATTTGCATTTCCCTGATGATTAGTATTGAGCATCTTTTGATATACCTCTTGACCACCTGTATGTCTTTTTTGGAGAAATGTCTATTCAAGTACTTTGCCCATTTTTAAAATCAGGTTGTTTGCTTTTAAGGTGTAGGAATTCCTTGTATGTTTCGGATATTAATCTCTCATCACTGTCTTTAACACATGGTATGGTAGAAACTGGATGTCTATACCCAAAAGGATGAAAATGGATGTTTATCATATACCATACACAAGAACTAACTCAAAATAAACTAAATATTTAACCATAAAACCCCTAGAAGAAACATAAGGGAAAAGCTTCTTGACATTAAGTTTGATTATAATCTTTTGGATCTGACAGCAAAAGCACAAAAAACAAAAGCAAAATTAGACAAGTGAGACTACATCAAACTAAAAGCATCTGCACATCAAAAGAAACAATCCACAGGGAGGAAAAGCAACCAACAGAATGGGAGAATTATTTGCAAAGCATATCTGGCATTTATCATTTGGCTGTAGGGGCAGGCTTCCTTACCTGAATAGTTTTGCATCAGGGTCTTGCGCATGTTTCTACAGCCTTCTCAAACGTTCTGTGAGCTCTCCAGAATTCTTTCTGTACTCTAAGTACTCAGAGTGGATTCCATCAACCCTCACTGCTATACATTAAGCAGCTTCTTCATGCAGAGCAATTAACTGGGCTTTGTGAAGATATGAGTTAAAATTCTTTGGGTGCCAGTGATAGCAATCTGAATTTATTTGAAGGCTCTGGGGTAGAATGATGGAATGTCAGCTAAAGAACTAAGCCTGCCTAGAGAAGGAATTAGAACATTTCCAAGTCTATATAGAGTAAAAACTCAAGGTACCAATACTTGGATAAATTTTCTCAAACTCACTTCTATAACTCACATCATTCTATTGAAAGTTCAGTTTGGGGATAGAGAATCCAGCTAACTTCACTTGGATCTCATGCCCATTCCCTGAATAGAGAGGAGAAGGAAAGTTTGTTGATGTCCCCCTTTAAGACTCCACCTATTGGGACAGTGGTAATTCCTCAAAAAGAAATAGGGACAAATTATTGGAAGAAGAGGAAATGACTGCTGTGTAGCCAAAAACAAACAAAAAGGAAAACAGAAACTCAAAACAGAACTGAAAGAATAACAAATCAAAACCAATACCCACTATAGATCAAAGATGGATAAGACTCCATATCTGTCTTTGGAAAGTTTATAATTCTAGTCAAAAAGAATAGACACGCAATCTTCATTTATCATTCAATAATAAGAACACAAGTCATTGGATTCAGGGTCCACTCTGAAGTAGTATTACCTTACCAAACCTCATTATATCTATAAAGACCCTATTTCCAAAGACAGATGCATGCTGAGGTTCTGAACTGAGATGAGTATTGGGAGGATACTATTCAAGTTACTACATACCTTGATTGAGACTTTAGAATGAGGTTAGATTTTCACCTCAGGTAAAAATCAGCCTCCAAAATAATTTCCTCATGCAGATCCAACATTATGTTATTCTTAGATGATCTAAAATTATTGTGACAAGAATATGCATGTGATCATTGTTAATAAGCAAGGATGGATATAATATTGGCAAATCTTAATTCATATGTGAGAAAAATATCTACTTTAGATATATTTTCTCATATACATATGATTTTTCCTATAACTGCTCCCAAAGTCTATTATCTGAAAAACTGCTTTTCTTTGGGCACTGTACAGTTAAATAAAGAATGCATTATCCATATTAGTTTATATTTCGGGGGTCATAGAAAAATTAAGTAAACCTAGGCAGTGATTCTTCATAGGCTTAGAAATTCTACCATGCCTTGACAAATTAAGCTGTTTTCCACTGATTTATGTAAAGTGTAATTAACAAATTAATACATATGAAGATAAGATAATAGAAAGCACCAAGCAATAATGGAGTTTTGTTGTGTTTTTGAAAATTACTGAAAGTAATGGCAAAGCTAATCTAGCATAAATTTCTTTTAATTAAATAGTGTTCAGAGTAACAATTTTTTTTCTTAAATCTACTTCATACCATTCTTGTATGTTTTTCATCTTTACATAGTCAGGAAGTGTTCTAATATTGCCTCTATTTTCTGTATAGCATCACATTTATTAATTATAGAGCAACTGGACTATGGAGTTAGAATAATGTTTTAAGACTTGTTGCTTTAAAATCAAAAGCTATTTCCAGGGGCGGCTGGGTGGCTTAGTCGGTTAAGCGTCCTACTTCAGCTCAGGTCATGATCTCATGGTTCATGGGTTCGAGCCCCGCATCAGGCTCTGTGCTGACGGCTAGCTCAGAGCCTGGAGCCTGTCTTCAGATTCTGTGTCTCTCTCTCTGACCCTCCCCTGCTCATGCTGTCCCTCCCTCTCTCTCAAAAATAAATGAAAATGATACAAAAAATCTTAAAAAGCTATTTCCAAATGCTATTCTGTCCATTTAAAAGGTTAAATATTTCCATTGTATTAACTAGTCAAATATGTTCAAGGTGGTAAAAGCTAATTATTATAAGGCAAATCATAAAAGATTAGCAAATGTAGGCATCATAATTCAGGATACTGTTTATATGGAGAAGTGATACTATTTATTAATTTGTTGTAATCTGTATAAATATACTCGACTAGATTATAAATATAAAAATATAATAACTAATCATTAAAACTTTCTTAATAATTGTTTATTTAAATGCACCGAAAGGCAAATGTGATAAAGTAAGTCTTCTGCACATTGTATGTTTTACTTCTGAAAGACTGAGAGCTGAGGTGGCACAGCTTCCAAAATCTTACATTTGACAAACGCCATATTGAACCACAGGTGAACTGCCTTTTTCTATCTAATCCCTTGTCTCAGTCAGTTGTGGCCCTACTTGGTGCAGAGGGCTATCTCAGCCACATTAAATTATATCTCCCCATGATTTTCAATGACCATAAACAACTTTGGGTGGTCTCAGGCCCACTTAGGCTTCCAGGCCTGTCCCTGAATTGATGTTCACGTTCATTCTTCCTGGGTGAGACTCAGGACTAGCATAGCCTGACCAGAACGCTCCCCAGCTTGACTTCACTGAATTTTTCCAACATACTAGTCTTCTGGAGCTGTTCACTCCATGACTCATGACACCGTAGAACATGGCCTTCAGATCTTTCATTGTCTTGTCAAATGTCAGGGACATTTTCTCCACTATACAGATAGCTAACACATCCTCTCTGGACTATAGTGGTTTGAGACTCAGAGAGTAAGGTGACCATGCATAGAGTTAAATGGGCACCAGGAACAATAGTGAGAACATTTTTAACTCAATACATCTACCATGAAATGCCTTCGGCTTTCACCTGTGCCAATAAATCTTTTTTCTTAATCTTTTTTCTAAGTTCCTGCACAGATTTCTGGGTTTGTCCTCAATAGTTCTCTTCTCCTGCTACTACAGAAAGGAATGGCTTTTCTAGAAATTAATCAGAATATTCCTCACTAAATACAGGGTGAAACAAGCGTAGAAGCAATGGAAAACAGAGAAACTAGCTTGTTCTCTTTCCTGATTTCTCCTTCAACATTTTAATATGAATTATAGAGATCTTTGACTTCTGTCCTAGAAGATTTACAATTCAAAGCAAAGGAAAATCATCTTCCCTTCCCTGTTTACAAAACAAAAAGAAAACAGTTCTAAACTTTTCTTCTATCTGTTGAGTAATTTTGTATTTATTTTAATATACAATCACACATAAACATCAAATATTTTATTATTTCTTGTTTTTATGCCCTTGAATTTTAAAAAATATTTTGTATCTCCATCTCACTTTCTCATGTCCTCTGTTCTGTGTAATTTGCTCAGCATTTACTTTCCACCTTTTTGCTGGTTTATTTTTGTAATTTGGGTTTTAAATTTTCATCAACTTTTTTGTATTCTATGATTGAATCTTTTTCTTAGCAGCCTGCTCTTGTTTATTTTCTTCAATCTCTGTAGGATAGTAATGTTTTGAAGTAGATTTTCTTTCCTAACTTATCCATTTTTCAGCATCTGTTGTTCCCTGCTTGTTCACCTCTCTCTTTTATGCTGCCAATTGTCCTCAAGTGATTGCTAATGCATGGTTTTGCCTTCATGCACCTGAATGAAGGAGTGGATGACCAGTCTAAGTAACTATCACATGGTTTCCATATCTGACTCACATTCTTCCCAGAAAGAGAGAAATTACTACCAGTTCTGGCGGTAAGGGCAAGATGTGGGGATTGGCAGACTTTATACATGAGAGTATATGGATGTTTTCCCAATTAGCCATTACTAATATCAGGAAGGTCCTGATCCAAGATGGCAACTCCAATACTAGCCTCCCTGGTAGACCATCCAATGTCTTTAGAAAGGAGTAATCTCCAAAAGTGACAATTTCACCTCAGAGTACACCATTTGTTTCATTGGGGTAATGGAGGAAAATATACGCATGTTTCTGCAGTCTGCAGAAAGTGTCACTAATTAATATTTTCCCAATAAAATGTTTCATGATTTCTATATCCAATCTTCATAGAATACTCATCTCTATCAAATCAACATTTTTGGCCAACATTTTATAGAAAAAAAATTATATCCCTAAAACTCAATATCTTTTAAACCAAATATCCCAAAATACATTTAAATATAATTGGTAAAATCTTAGAATCACATGTAGATTTTTTTAAAAAGCTTTCAAGTGTCAACAAAAGGCATGTGTATCTATACTGAAGCTTAGAGTGCATGTTACCGCACTCAAAGCAACTATCTGTTCGTAACTACACTTTTTCAGATATCAGGAAATGATATTTTTAGCATTTTACATTTTAAGAATTTACTATTCATATGTAGTAAGTTTACCATGTTTTAGCTACATTGTAGTAAACTGGTTGAAATCTCAGTTAAATAAGAAGACTGCATAGGATTAATATTTTCACATGGAACATCAAATTCTTTAGACATGTATCTCAAAGTTAATTCAAAGAGTCCTGTATTAGAATTTATATTTGGATTTTTTCTCATCCTCTTTAAGAATTTCTATTTCATGTTTTATAATGCAGATGATCTATTAGTATAGTATACAAATATGTAATTCAGAAAACTAAATAACAATATATCTGTGAGCTAGGCTAAGAAAATGTTTTTGTTTTTTAAGCTGTGTGGTAGAAATGGGTGTTGGATTATTATGCTGGAGGTTTTTTGTTTTTTTAATGTTTATTTATTTTGAGAGAGAGAGAGAGAGAAGGAGGGAGGGAGGGAGAGGGAGGGAGGGGGTGAGGTGCAGAGAGAGAGGGAGAGAGAGAATTCCATGCAGGCTCTGACTGTCATCACAGAGCCCGATGCCAGGCTCAGTCCCAGGAATTGTGAGATCATGACCTGAGCCGAAATCAAGAGCTGAATGCTTAATCCAGCGAGTCACCTAGACCCCTGTGGAGGTTTATCTTTCTAAATTTAACCTGAGACCAACAGCGCTTTGGTAGAAGCAGAATTAAAAATGAGGGTGGGCAACAGGGGACATGGGAGACATTCTTTAGTCTATTACATGGGTTTCTGCCCTTTCTCTTAGTCCTGTTTCCCTCATCTGCCAACTCTGGGAAACTCTGCTGTGAAAATTACTTTTGCTTCCTCTGATGTTGTCTCTCTACGGTTCTTTCTATTCTGATTCATCCATCATTATGACCCTTTCCAGATACTCAGTTTTGGTTGACTTCTATTCTCAACTCACTCCCTCACACCAACTCTGAAATTTTAGTGAGTTTACAGACTTACGATCCCCTGGACGACTTTAGTGTTATTCAAGGTCTTTGGGGAACTGAGGAGACGTGATTGTGTGGCTTGTT
Source organism: Suricata suricatta (assembly GCF_006229205.1). Lineage (NCBI taxonomy): Eukaryota > Metazoa > Chordata > Mammalia > Carnivora > Herpestidae > Suricata > Suricata suricatta. The sequence continues at coordinate 34,373,357 of NC_043701.1, forward strand.
CCCCTCCTCAAGACAGATTCCTGGACTCCAATGAATCCAACAAGATATGGTCATAGCTTACTTTGCAGACCCTGAACCTGGGCTGCCAATAGCTATACACACCCAAAGAGCCAGAAAGACTCCCCACCAAAACACTCCCTTCCTAATTTGGAGGCACTATTAATATCAAAGTTATGTTTGCCAAAATGTCCCTTTATGCTGAGGAAAAATTTCTACTCCAAGGGTGGGCTGCTGAATATCACTCTTATGCAAATAAAAATATTCTTAAAGTCAGTCTACTGCTAAAAGGAGTACATTTATGGCAATGGGGGTATTTGTAGGTAAGTTCTATGCATGCCAAATTTAGGAGTAGGCTTCAACCTGAATGATTGTAACCTACTACATACAGAATCATCTCAAGGAACTACAGAAAGGTTGAGGATACCAAAATATATCAGGCAAATCCAAATCTGATGCAGTGAAAAACAATCAGGAATCATGCTACCTTTGATTCTCCATCAGGATCTCTGAAGAAAGAGATGGTATCCATTTTCAAATAAAAATCTATGGCTAAAAACCTTCTCCCATAGTTTACTCCCCACCCTAGTGTTTATTTGTGTAGATACAACCTGAATGACCTGATTCATTTCTGATTCATTTCATTTGAACAACCGCATAATCACAGCACAAGAATAGAGCCTTGAGGGGTTAAAAGGTGAGTGGAGAATGTGGGGGAGTTGCAGCTAATTTCAATGTAAGATGGGCAATTAAATCAAGTATGACTTGGTCAGCAGAACCGCATGGAAAGACAAGTGACTTATAAATAGAATTTCAAGGTGGGGGAAGCTAAGGCCAAAATCTCTTTTCCTATGACTGCCTTCTCAATGATAATTTGACAAAGGCACAAGGGTCCAAAAATTATGGAGGAGAAAATGTCTAACCTTTAGCCTAATGTCTAATTACAATAAGAGAATGCAATAAAATATTCCAGAAAGCAAAAATACACTCAGAGAATAAAAATCAGGGGAGATTTTTCCAGTTCTGAAACAATTACTAATGAGACCAAACTAGGAATATCACCCAATTGTTGGAACCTTGTTAAAGCAAAGGAAGTTAAAAGTACTAAGAGAGTAGTGACATGATTGAAATGATATGGGCTCCAGCCACATAAAAAGGTTAAAGATAAAGACCACAATTTCTTTTAGTGGAGAGCATCCCATGAAGATATGGGACGAAGAGGCAGACTGTGGGTTAATGGAACATGTTTCAAAGCATCATGGTTTCTGCTTCTGGATTCATCGTGGCTCTAGATCATCACTTGGACACTGAAATCAGTCATTCTACATGAGATACAATGACCAGCGAGGTGGATTAAATAGAGCAATCGAAGTTTAAAGCAAAACATCCAGATGAGCACTGGGGACAGTTTTCAGTTGCAAGGACAAACCCAATTGTTATACAGGATGGCTCTATAAGTCTTTGAGACACAACATGAATATACTCTGAAAAAGAATTGTTGCCCACCACTAAAGGTCCATGTTTTCTAATTAACATGTAAAGAAAATAGTCTCAAAGGGTTATTTAGAGATGGTTAGCATATCTGTTGTAGCATGTCCGTTTGACTCCATGAAGCCTGATTAGCCACAGGTGTAACTGGGTCATTTGAAGAATAAGGGAAGCACCTGCACGGGGCCAGAATGAGCATCGTAACAGGAGAGAGTAAGAAAACCAGGGGAGGACTGCATTGAGACTAGTTGGTCAGGAGGTTCTACATAACAGCCACAAAATGTGTTAACTCAGTGGAAGAAATCCTTTCAAATGCATACATATATTAATCATCACATACACTTAAAGTATCTTACAGTACTATTTGCCAATTATATTTCAATAAAGCTGGGTGGGGGGACACAAAGCAATCACTGACTATTCAGTCCATCAGGACTTGGGATATACAAAAATGCTTTCTGTGGGTCGGTGAGCTGCAGACCCCATCTGGACTGATGCTGAGGCCAAGTTAGCTTTGCGAATAGCTCTGACAGTGACCATTCTCTTTTCTTCTAAAGAAATCATTGGGAGCTTTGGGTCACTGCCGTCCCTAATGCAGATTCATTCAGTTCGGCAGATCCAACTTGAACCTGCTTCTGGTTTCAACCATCTCTGACCACATCACCTACTGCTGTGCTCTTAGGCTTGCCATCTCTAACGGAAAGGCCCGGGAGAGAGCAGCAGAGCTGTACAATCACACTAATGCTTCCATTTCATGTGTCCAAAACCTAAGAACGCAATTTTATCAAGGCTACTCTGTAGGCAAGGATCCTGGGGGTCTCTAATACGCTACCCATTAGGTGCAACAATTCTGCTAGAGATGCAACATTTTCTGGGATACTTCCAAAAGCAGTTTGATTAGAAGGGGTCCCCCTGTGAGATGGTGGCCAGGCTAAAGGAACACACTGGCCACATTTAGTTGAACAGTCATTGGATCTGTAAAAACAGCTGCACTCCTTGGTCTGAATGTATTTGAAATCCCTGGCCTATTTTGCATTAGCATGAACCTCTAAGAAGGTCTGTTACATGTTGTAATTGGAACCTCAATGCATTTCAGGCTGCAATCTGACAAAAAGTATTTACTTGGGCAGTGCTGAACCAAGAGTCACATCCTCTCACCTCTTCCACTGGGAAGGGAACTGGAGTTAATGCTTTCAGGACAGGAATAGCATCAATTTGAGTATCACATCTCATACATTGATCCTTCAGAGCTTTGAACAAAGAACAGAATATTAGTCCCCTCATTGCCCAAGGAGGATGTTAACCTGCACCCCTGCAAGAGCGAGGACACCACTAAAGTCACCTTCCCCCGCTGGATGGGCCAGCTGCCAACTGTGAACGGGAACTTGGTTAGAGTAAAAGATTCTTTGTCAGGAATGTGGAAATTGTGACATTAGGGACTAGCCTGGGCTGGAGGATAAAGCTTCAATGAAATTTGCAAGTTCATTTTGGTTTATATACCTGTTGGAGCTGAGACATTAAATGCAGAAGGCTTTTAATCTAGGTATTTTAAACACTACTTGATACCGTGGACTAGTGCCACTCAACAGAGAGTACTTCAAGGACAGAGCTATCTCTGAACCAGAATAAGACCCCAGGAAAGCTGATTCAGCCCAGAGCATTTGGGACGGGGTTATTTTCTTTTGTTTCAACATTCACTTTTGACAGAACTGGCTTTTCTCTTCGCCCCTGCTGGAGAGCTAATAACTTCCTTCAGGTTCACCTTACTCCAGTCCCCCACACAGGCGAGCGCAGCTGACTCAGTGTGCAGGTATGTGTGTGTGCTCTATTTACATTTATTTTTATCAGTCATTTACCATCAAGATATCCAGATAGATGCCCTGAGAAGGCAAACACAGGAACGGGTCAGGTAAGTTAGCTTGACAAAAAATATGGAAGAAATAACTATGGAGCACAGGCTGCAATTCAGTATTTAGAGCAAGTCACAGGCGATACAAAAGGAAGATTACAGCCAAACCCTCTCCTGTCTCAGGCAGCGCTATTTGTTCCCGAGATTTCTAAAGATGTGTTCAATTCCTGCACACATCTGAGAGTTCTACAGCTGTGGCTAACATTGAAAATAAATAATCCAAATCAGCTTGGCCATATTAACTGTGAAATCCACTTTACTAGTGAGACAGAATTTACTTCAGGCCATATAGGTCAATAGCTTTGGAGAGGGAATTCCAAAGATGAAGGCCCTTCATAGAAAATGCTCAGCCTTCAGACCTGTGTAGTTCTAAATCAGAGGGCTTAGCACCTCCAAGCCCTCCAGCTGCTGTGAGGGCAAACCCAGGAAAGAGGTGGTCATTGGATATAACCCGAATCCCCTCTCCGCTGCCTCTCCTCAACCCCTGAACAGAATGCTGTTGAGGTCTGCTACCTTGATTCCCCTGAAAGCAAAGAGGCAACTCATGAGGTATGGAAGCCTGGAGGGAACAAAGGCAAGTGTGAACGTGTGTGAGCTCATACGTTGGCATGATGAAAAGTAGGTACTCTTCAAAAGGTCTGCTCTGTGGCAGAGGGGCTCGTTACTGAGAGAAGAGCTTCACTGCCCACACAAAGGCAAGTAGAGAGGGAAGGGGCTCAGTGAGTTTAGAATGCAGACAATATGGAACCAGAGATTGCTGAATCTTAAAATCTGCGGGGTACGAGCAAAGTAATTTCACGATATTGGTAAAGGCAAAGAGCAAAGAAGGGACTCGGCAGGAAGATGTGTTTTCCTGTTTCCTGTGTTCAGGTAGCTTTTGGAAATTTTAGTTGAAAACATTTTTATCAGCTATAATGAAAATGAATCAGGAGTAGGCAGAATAATGGCCCCTAGAGACGTCTTCATTCGAATTTCCAGAACCTGTGGATATGTTAGGTTACATGGCAGAGGGGAGTTAAGGACATAGATGGACTTAAGGTAGATAATCGGCTAAACCTAAAATAAATATATTATTCTGGATTATACTCATGGTCCTAGGATAATCACACTGGGTCCTTATAAGTGGAAGAGGAAGGTCGAAGAAAGTGCTGGCTCATGCTGGCTTTGAAGATGAACCGCAAAGGCCACAAACCAAGAACTGTGGTGCAGGCCAGGAAGCAGATCCTCCCCTAGAGCTTCCCAAAGTGAACACAGCTCTGTCAGTATCTGGACCTTACTTCACTGAGCTCATGATCACCAAGTATAAGATGATAAATTTGTGTTGTTTTATGTCACTTGGCTGGTGGTAATTTATTAGAACAGCAATGGCCAACGAATACAAAGCCAGAGAGTTGCTTGACATGTAAATGTGCAGTTTTTGCCTTAAGCTCTGGCTGGGATGATGACTGCCAGGAAATCAACAAACACGTGAGGAAAAGAAAATGGAATTTGTTGCCTAAATGGAAGGCATGTTACTCTTTCTGCTTTGCTGGCTAGGTAGCATCCTGGTTTAATCTCCTGCATTTTATGTGGTAAACAGCTGGGAATGGGAATAACATTTAGCATTTAGTTATCCCTGGAGAACTAATTTCCAACACATAGTTGATCCTAACGCCTCTAGGTTGATCCTAAGGGAAGACCTGTTAAGGGATCAACCATACAGCTAAAGGCTGTCAACCAAAGGATGGGACAGTCACCTGTCATCCTGAGTTTTCTGAATACCTGAAGCCCAACCGGTGCCAAGGATTTCTCTCTGCACTCCCGGGGGGTGGGTGCAGAAGACGGTCCTGTTTTACTTTCATATTCAGGACGAGACTAAGAAAAAAACCACTGGCTAGACCACATTCAAGGTCATTCAGAAAAGTCAGTGTTATAGCTAGAAAAGAATTCCAAGACATGCAAAGCTGGGTTTCCAAATCACCAAAACACATTCACCTGAGAAATGAAAACTAAATTAACTTTAGGTGGCGAGATGAGAATGGAAAAATGTCCCTGAGATCAAATATCCAACATGACCCTGCTTTTCTTTTAATTTGAATGACTGTTCATGTGACATGTAAGCTAAAATATTTAGGATCATAGGATCCATCTCTATGACATCATATGTTTTTAAATAAAATGCACTGTTCACAGCACATGGCACGTAATGATTCATTAATGATCTGTATCCTTTCATAGACACTACGAAAGTTATTAGAAAAGACTGGAAAGAGACTAAGGTGGGGTTTATTAAAGATATATTCATTTGCACCCCAATGATTCTTACTACCCCTAATGGTGGCCCCATTATATTTTCAACAAGTGGGTAGTGGAAATGGTCTGGTGCTAACTGAACTTCGGGACTGAAGAGGAGCGAGTGGTGAGCCCGGGGGCGTGGTCTTCTCTGAATGAGCAAGCACGTTTTCAACACAATTGGCTGCCTAATCGCGTGTTGCAAACTTGGCTGATGTATTTGGATGTGTAAGCAATTATGTTTCTGCTAAAAGCCCTGGTTGGTAATGCTTTTGTTCTCCATTTCTTACAACTGAAGTAACAGAGGAAAGAAATTGTATGAAATGGTTTTCAATATGTTTTGTTTTGCTTTTTAACTTTTCTTTTCAAAACATTTTTCAATTAAGCTAGCCAATGGATCCAAGGTTTATTATACCTCCAAACACCACATAAAATAGATAACAAAGAGAAAAAGAAACACAGTGGAGAGTAAAAATAGTTTGGGTAATAAAACAACTTCCAGGGAAAAAAAAGCCTACATGCTTGCATTAAACCCCATTATTTCCATGTGATTAACTGTACCGAGTATCTCTCTGTACTAGCCACGGGGTTGGTTCTGAGTGTTGAGGAATAACAATGTGGTCCCTAACCTCAAGAAACATCTCTTCAAGTAGGCCTTTCTACTGGCTAAACGTCTTGAGTCACCAGAAATTTCATGAGATGAGACTGTTCATTTCCAAAAGAATGATAACCCAAAACCATAGGTTCTGAATATTTTGCATTTCAATAACCAGTCCATACCACAGCATCCACTAAGATTTTTGTAGCCCATCTAACACATCATGTTGCTAATTAATTTCAAAACTGTTGCCCATTAACTCCTGGGGTGCCAAGAAACAGTCGTCATGTTGTTGCCTCAAATCATTCGGGAAAGTAAAGAGACCACAAAGAAAAAAATAAATAAAAAACAACCGTATGTTTCACAGAAATACGGAATTCAGGTCTCCAAAACCAATCTTGCAATCCTTCCTGCAGACGGTGCACACAGAAACGCTTCAGTATTTCATCTCAGTGAAAACTTATTCTTTCATCAGAATGTCTCCATGTGCAAAACCAAACTCACACTTCCCATGTAAGCAGTTGTGGTAAAATATACACTCGACATATGAATTCCAGCTCTTTTGCTAATTCTGCAACATTAGCGATATCACTGTCTCCCATTCCCATCGGACAAGTGGGGAAACTTCTCATATCACAGAATGGTTATGAGCATCAAGTATTACACGTGGGAATTTGTCTAGGAGACTGCCTGGGCGTCTCTCTGAAGACCTACATTTGACTAGGGAACCCCGGAAACATCCAGCTTCAGAAATCAACAGGCCTCCTGGCCAACGCGCACAGGCTTCTCAAGCCGAGACTCTTAAAGGGCCCGCACCCCGCCTTGTGGCCTCACCTGCCCGAGGATCCAGCACAGAAGCAGCCAGGGGAGATGCGCTTGGACTGAGAGACGTATTTGCGGGTCTTGGCGCGTCGGTCTGGGAAGCAGGCGTCTCCTTCGGCGAGCATCCTCCGGCCCGCAAGACGCTCAGCAGCAGCGGCTGCTGGGAGCCATCTTTCCACATACCGCATGCTTGGCTCCAGCGCGCAGGCGTCAACTTTTTAAATTTTTTTCCAACCGTAGGGCCTTTAATTAAAGGGTTGAAATAAGTACGGACAGTAACATTTTCAAAATATATTTGTAAACTCTGACAAGAAGATTTGAAGTGGCTTTCTATGACAACGGAGGTTTGGTATTGAAGGCGAGTTATGAATTCCTCTGCTGTTCAGCATTAAACATATAGTTTATCTTATCGAGAACTGATAAGATGATGTCACCTTGCAGGACTTTTCATGACCATCCTGGTCCTATGTATATCTGCATGACTTTGAAGTTTGGAGTTATCCATGAAAAGAATAACGTTTAACATTCACTGTCGCACTTAGGAAATGAACATATACAATGGGCTTAGATTTGATTTATGCTGAAATTCTTCCCAGTATATTCAATTATTCTCATGAAAATAAACACCAACTTCTTAATCATTAAAGTGCTCTTACTCTTCTAGAAATAGCCCATGGTTTTCGGAGGCACAGAAATCAACAGAGGAAGTGTTCATGCAGACTTGGCTCTTATTCCCACTGCCAGACAAGGTGGCTAATTTTCTTGGTTGACCTCATATCATATTCTTCCTTTTTGAGTCAGAGCAATTCCATGTATCACCAGGGCTCGGGCAAGGACATTTTGGATTTTATAAGAGACAGACTGGGCCAAAAGCCCAGTATATACCAGGCGCTGACTGATAACCAGTGGTTGGTGATTCATGTATGGGCATAGACCAGGAGTCCAAAGAGTAATTCTAAGCCCAAAAGATGCACAGTGGGAAAACCAGGGGCAAGAATAACAGGGGTTACTGTAGATGTCAGACAACCAGAAGTGTGTGTGTAGGGAGGAGGGGTGTGCAAGCACAGGGAACTTCAGAAACAAAGGCAGACTCAAAAGGAGCAATTGTCATATTAAGGTTTGTGATTTCTGGGGAATTGATTTGATGCAAAGCCAGAAGACTACGGAAGAAATTTTTCTTATTTGTCTCCTCTACCAGACCATATGTATCTAGGAGGTTGAGAAGTCTGATGAGGCACTGAGGCAGGCTGAACTTTAGAGTGAAAAGCTGATATGCCTGGTGACAAAGGACTCTGGGACTCCAGCAGCTGCTGTAACCCATCCAAAGTGGGTTAACCACTGATTGCTCTCAGTTGTGTTCGTGAAAAGTATCTGTTTCCACAATCAGCTCCTCCGCTAGGAATCTCTATTTTGGTTAATGTCTCAGAGTGCTCCTCTAATAGGATGTTCAGGTTGAAGTGTTCATCAAGAGATCCTTTAAGGAATTTTGGCAGGGGGGGAGGGAGGGGAGTAGGGTGGAGGGGGTAGACAATTGCCTTTTGTGGGGAGGAATGGGGAGGTGGTGCTGACTTCTCATCCCACACCTAGTAAGGGGGCTTCTGGGAGACAATGCCAAGAACTTTTAAATGTGTTCCCTGAAGTTGGGAGACCAGAGGACTGGTGCCTGACTCTTTAATTGACAAAATTTGGGCTACATTGGTGAGAGAGCCAGTGTGGGGGTTGGTGGAGTCCTGCCTGACTATGGCACTAAGAGGCTGGAAAAGAAGAGCCTGCGGACTTGGTGAGAGAAGCAGAAAGCAATTGCTGTGAATAGAGGCTTTTTGGTTATTGTTTTTTGTAAAAGAACTACAGAAGGGAGTCTTCCCAAAAGGATTCCCCCCTTAAAAAAAAAAAAGTCAACTTATATATAAGCTAGGCCCAGAATGAACCTCCACATCAAGGAAAGGCTGGAGCTTCATGCCTTTCCTGCCTCAACCCTTTCAGATCCATCCCCTAGCCACTTACGTCCCCCCAGCCATTTTGATCCTACTGACCAGAACCTGCAGCTGTGAGTGGGGAAATGGGCAGGGCTACGAAGCAGAAGGGAGCCGTGGTCCTCATCCTACAGCACAGCTACAGCCTGCAGCAAATCTGAGCTAGAAGAGGGCAGAGGGTGTCGTCCAAAGTCAAAATCAGAGTTTTGACTAAAACATGAAACTGTGCTCTAAATGTTCTAGGGGGGCATTTTGTGACCTCAAGTGATGATAGAAATGTTTACTGCCAAAAAGTAAGCTGACGAACCATGAGACTTGCTCAGGTTCTAATCTGGTGCAGCAGATCATCCCACTAAATAAAGCTTAGAAAGTGATCAAAATGAATTACCTTTCGATCATATTCTTTTAGTGATCACCATCCAATTTACATTTCATACACTTAGTCAGCTAAGTTGGACCTCTAGGAAGAATCCTAAACTCCTCCCTTTATTTTCTTCCACATGTACTCTGCCAATCAAAATCTAGAGATATTACTTGCAGAACATTTTAACTTATTCCTTCATGTTCATCCTAAACTCTGTTTTGGTTGAGGTCTTTATCAAATTCTTTATGTTTCCTTAAGTGAATCTGAGCCTCTATGTCCCCATTAAATATGCCTTGAAAAGTGCAGCAATTCCAAAGGGGGAGAGTTAATGTTTTATATTGACTTCCCAACTGGACTCTTGAAAAGAAAAAGGGAAAACTCAGTGAGGCATAGGAGGTCTAAGCCATTAACAGTACTTTGGAAAGACATTCAATGGACCACCCTCTCCATCACCTGCAGGTAGGGTGAGGTGATGGTATTACATTTTTTCCAACCCAATTCTCATTTGTATCTCTTTTTCTTTATAGTAAGGTCTTTCTCTAGTTTATTTGTAAATTTATTACCTGTTTGTCAGTTGACAGTCAACCCAAGTTCGTTTGAAATCCTGACCTGAACCAAAGCTGGACACTCAACTGACTGAAACACCCAGGTACCCTAAGTGGGAAAGAAAATCTTAAGCCGGCTCCACCCTCAGTGCAGAGTCCAATGCAGGGCTTAATCCCACAACCCTAGGATCGTGACCTGAGCCAAAATCAGGAGTCAGACTCTCAACCAACCGAGCCACCCAGGTGCCCCGGATTGATAGCTTTTACATGTTGCATTTTACAAAGCATCATTGATATATATTTAAAGGAGAATTAAGCAGGGAAGGCAGGTCAGGAGTTCCCAACCAGGTGTCTAACACCCCATGATACTCAGGATGTCGCCAGCCTGTGAAGGTAGGAGGAGAGTGGTGGCTTAGGGGCTTTGCCTCAGATCAGCATCCTGCGTGGTGTTACGGGAGGCAACAAGCTGGCTGCTCTGTGCAATCACCTCAGGGCAACAGCAAATTGTTACTGAACACACAGATCAAACTGCAAGGGATTGAGAAGAGAACCACAGAGCCAGTCAAGTTCCAAATTGATGACTCTTCTGTTTTATGATTGTGACATGAAGAGGTGAACAGTTACGTATCATGCCAGGTATGTAGCGGGCATATTTTCTTCAGCAACTTTTCAGGATCTCTTCTCTTTTCTTTGCACCTATCCTCTATCTCTGAGTGTTTTCTGTCAAACATTTTGACTTCACTGATCCTCAAATATGAAGAGAGGGACAGCCATTTCTCTTATGAAGATGTTTTTA
>NC_043701.1:34394119-34406233 GCF_006229205.1 Suricata suricatta
TCCTTGGAACTGTTTGCACATTTTGCACGCATGGGCAAAGAACATGGAAGTGCCCCCAGTGTTTCCACCGTATCCAGCTTCTACCCGTCTCCTCGCTCAATTCTCAGTATGGATTGTTCCCTAGGGGTAGGTTAGAGACCATGGGAAGTGGCCATTATAAGACCATTATTGCACTCTGTGGGGTAAATCATGAAATTATATTGTAGCCAATACAAATAAAAAGCCAAGGAGAGAGTTTGTCATTGATATTTAATGAAACTGATGTTAACGGGCATACCTTTTATGTGTGTAAAAAGTTATGTTAAATCCAAAGCACAGTACAACTGATGTAAGGGAGCCACTGTAGTCTCCAAAGTATTATTTATTGTCCTGCACAGGATATTATTAAATAACTGGAGGCCCTGAAATAACTAACGTTATTTGTTAATGAATAACTTACAAATAAGAAAAGTAGGGCTTCTTATATATGCATACGACCAATTTGCAGATACTTCTTTATGTGATGAATAAACAATTTGGTCCATGTGCATAAAATGTGCACCATGGGAGTGGTGGTGGGGAATCTATATATAAGCAAGTACTTGTGTGTGTGCGTGTGTGTGTGTGTGTGTGTACAAATGATTTCAGGATTTTACTATCCTGAAATCATAAAAGCTGTTTATGAGGATCATTTCAAAGACAAAACCAATTATTTTGACTAAAAAAATCTACCAACTGAATTCAACAACTACTTTAACTAAATGTTTCATTGAAATAGCCAATAGTTCGAGTAGAATGACTGATAAACCAACTCGTTAGTATGGTATCACATAGACATGTCCAGGATTTTAAACACTTCCTAAATCTAATGTTAATATTCCCAAAGTACCATCTAAAATATACAAATGAAATCTTCTAATAAGATTACTTGTGCAAGTTCATATTCATTTAATGACTTTTATTAAAAATGAAGTTTTGATTTAATAATCACTATAAGTTGAATTTATAATTTTGGATTTTCCAGGTTCAATCTGGGATTCAGAACAATTTAGTAAGTGCTAAACTCTATGTACTGGAAATAATTAGAATAAATTCCTAAGGTTAATATGATAGCACCCTTTTTCCAATTAGGTCCTCATAAATGACCTATGAATATTCAAAACTTTCAAGCTTAAATAGCTGAATATTTCTAAACAGATACTTTATAGCTGACAAGATATACATAGATATCTAGCACTGTTCTATGGGATTACCCCCAAGTCAATCAATATTATTTTGGGCATCCTATATTTTAGCTAAAGATGTGAGCTCTTACGTAGTTGGTTTGTCCGAGAAGACTTGAATGGTCACCCTACTCTGACTCTGTCCCTGCCGCCCTGCCTCACTTTCACTGTCCCCTCTGCTGGAGTGCTGCCACATCACGGTATCTATTTTTTGGGTTTACTTTTCTGGATAGAATTTTAGTTGAATAAAGAACCTGTCAGAAAGTCTCAAGTTCTGGATAAAGAGGAGAATCAAACAGGATGCATTTTAAATCATGCACACACAGATAATTTTTTTTTAAAACAGTAGCTATAAAGGTATGTTCCGTTACATTTTTGAAGAATTTTAGTTAGCAAGGGCTAGTTATTTCATTACGTCACTGCCTTGTACAAAAATCTGTCTGAACTGAGACACAGGATGAGATGGGATTAAAGCCAAGATCTCAGCCATTCTCAATAAGTAGGACCCAACTGACCTTTGAACAACAGCATCTCTGAAAAAAACCTCTATTCCAGATGCCAAACATCATCCTTAAAACATCATGCTCAGTTTGCTACTCCAAACTACTTTATATATATGCTGACTTAGTCTAAATGTCCTCTTCAAACCTCTGTGTGGACACAGAACCCCAAATTCCATTCTGCTCTGTTTTACCCACACACATCCTGTCTACTACTTACAGACCAACTTTTATCTACTTCTAAAGATTTTGTTTGACTTGACCAGTTTGCACTGCTCCCCCACTTAGCCCCTCCAAAGCATTTTTTGGGTTGATCATTCTGATAAACTACAGAACCTTTGAATCCTAAAACTGTATCATAATTTTATTCAGTTTTAGTCAATGCTCCTATTGCAAGATTAGAAGTCACTTTCCAAGTGTTATAAGTGCAGGCAAAGCCAGGACTACTATGCATGCTGGCCTCTGCAGTGTTTTCTGGAACTTTGTTATTCCTGTTACCCCATGTTGCCTCAATCAGCGCACCTACCTCTCAGAGAACTTAACTCTTTCCAGTGGTGGCTGTACCATATCTTGCCAACTAGGCTATGAACTTCACAGATCGGGAGAGCTATGCATATGGCAAGCACCTAGTAAATCTAGTAAATATTTGTTGGTTGAATAAATGATGTGCCATCAAGTCACTAAGAGTTTCATTTGTACTAATTCTAGAGATTTTTTAAATGTTTATTATTGATAGAGAGAGAACATAGGGGAGGAGGAGAGAAAGAGGGAGACAGAAGATCTGAAGCAGGCTCTGCACTAACAGCTGTGAGCCCGATGCGGGGCTCGAACTCACTAACCATGAGATCATGACCTGAGCTGAAGTTGGACACTTAATTGACTGAGCCACCCAGGGGCCCCTCATTTGCACTAATTATAAAGGAGAAAATTTCAGGGTGCTTGGCTGGCTCAGTCTGTACAGCATGCAACTCTTGATCTCAGAGTTATGAGTTCAAGCCCCACATTGGGGATAGAGCCTACATTAAAAAAAGAGAGAGAAAGAAAATTTCTCTCTGGAATTAAGTATTCTTAGAATCCTTTCCATCCAGAATTAGTTCACAAACAAGGTATGAGACCTGGGAAAAATGTAAATAAAATTTTCCCTTAAGGCTATAGTATTAGACTGCTAACTTATTACAAATAAACTAAAACCAAAACTCATCATTATTAATACTCAATTTTTAAAATATTTATTGGTACCAGCACATTATCTAAGAAAGAAATAAAAAGTAACAAGAGACATTAAGCATCTTTGAGAATAAAATTATTTGAAAGTTATAGGACCTATGCCTATAAGTGGGGAGAATTCTTTTCAATAAAAATAAGATTCCATCATGATTATCCCTATTCATATTCCACTTCTCATGCTTGGACCCCATGCTTCCACTGTTCCTGTATGACACTTGAAGGGAAACGGAACACAATGAAACCACATGCATTTGGTAGGTTGTAGGACAAATGGGACATTCATCTCTTCTGTGGCCATTAGCAACATCTTTCACTTCACTATTTTCTTTTTAGGAAAGAACGTAGATATTTCTGTAACGTTCATTTTTTTAAAAATGTTTGTTCATTTACTTTGAGACAGAGGAGCCCAACCTGAGCCTTGATCCCATGATCGTGGGATCATGACCTGAGCTGAAATCAAGAGTGGGGTGCTTAATCGACTGAGCTACCCCAGGGGCCCCTTGTAGTGTTCATTTCTTTAAGGTACTGTGTGTTAACACCGCTGTAGGACACTTAATTTTTCTTAGGAAAATACTCCTTTCCACCCTAGAAACATTTCTAACAATGCAAAGAAGATAAAAGAATCCTTTTAAAGAAACACCCTCTCTGTTCAGGGCTCACCAATTTCTCCTTCCATATCCTCTTCTCCAGTGAAATTATTTTATAGGTTTTAATTACTAGGGGTGTAATTTAATATAATAAATGATATGTATTTGATATTTTGATTAACTTATAAGTATAGAATAAAGCAATACCAAATAGTTTAGGGACCTCATTTATTTATTTTTTTAATTTTAAAATTTATTTTTGAGAGACAGAAAAAGAGAGCGCAAGCAGGGGAGGGTCAGAGAGACAGGGAGATACGGAATCCGAAGCAGGCTTCAGGCTCTGAGCTTGTCAGCACAGAGCCCAATGTGGGGCTCAAACCCATGAATTGTGAGATCATGACCTGAGCCGAAGCCAGACACTTAACCGACTGAGCCACCCAGGCACCCCTAGGCACCTCATTTATAACCTTTGGTCATGTAGTAAAATGTTTGAGTTTGAATCCTGGCTTCCTTACATCCTGGCTATGTGACTGGGGAGTTAGTCTATACCTCTTTTTCTTTACTCATAAAGAAACAGTAATAAAGTACCCAGTTTACACAGTTGTTAGGAGGATTAAATGATTTTTTTAATATATGTGAACCACTTGGAATAGTGCCTGGGCCATAAGTGATCAATGAATGTTAGATACAGTCATGATATAATTACAACCTTAAACACTTTTTGGGAGAAGATATGGTATAAATACATGATTTAATTTTAAGCACTGTAGGAGCTTAATTAGCTCTAAAAATATTTTAGTCCTTCTCCCAATGTGAGATTTTTATTACTATATCAGAAAATTCATAAAATAATGATATATGTGCCCCATATATCAGATGCCAGGCATTAGGGTTATGAAAGTAATCCTAATAACAGCTGCCTTTCCTTAAAAGTACATTTGAGGTAATAAAATCAAGGGAACAAAATAACACAACATATTAATGTAATTATTCCAAAGACTTATTTACTAATAATTTCCTGGACACTGAAACACTAAACCAGAAGCCTAGGTCATATCTCAGATCATTTTTAGATCAATGGAGAAAAACAAATTTCAAAGTGGAAAGGCCATCATTGGAAAGCTCTGTACACAGACCTCCCACACTTATTCCCCTCAGCCATTCATGCTGGGGCTCATCATTAGCTTGCCATTAAAATCATTAACATGCGTGCATTGAACGGTCCAGGCCTGCCTCACATTTGCTGTGTGCATTAGGGTTTATGGAGTCTGATGGTATATGTTTAGCTGAAGAAACCTTAAATAGATTAACTCAAAGTTGACTGAAAAGTGGATATTTGCAGAGATATAGCAATAAACATACACTTGTTAGGAACATATTTTTTCTGCCAAAATTCCATTATGCTGTGTTTTGAGCCAACTCCCCTATGTCTGTAGTGATGTAAAGAACATCAATCTCACTTTGACAAGAAAAGCCAATAACATAAAACTATTATCTCTTAGTGCCAATAATTAATTTAACAAAAGTGTATTGAGTACTTTCTCTATAGAAGGCACTGTGGTGGCTTTAAATATTGATCAAAGACTTTGCAGTCTAATATGGAAGAAATATGTACCCAAATAACTACAAGACTGCCCACCATAAGTGTGCGAAGAGAAGGAGTGATTAAGTGAGTCGGGAGGCGTTCACAGCTGGGAAAGATTATTTGCCTCGGAGGAGACTCTTAATGCATGTATAGTCTTAACGGAAGTCTTTGAAGACAAAAAGTAAGAGAAAGTTCACATGGACGAAAGGGAGAAATCCTTGACTATCATGGTGATAATTCTCTATGGGTTTGAGGATGGTTTCGATATTCATCATGCTATTTTTTTCTCCCACTGACGTGAAATTTATGCAGTGCTTCCTTCAGGGATGACTTGCAGTATCATACAGATTAAACTGCAGTCCTTAACAGAGGCTTTAATAATCAGTAAAATAGAAGCTACTTCAAATAAATAAAATCAGTTGTTTCCAGAAACAAAACAGAAGGTATACATTTGAAACATCAAAGACTTAGCTTTTTTTTTTTAACGTATGGACATAATGAAAGAAAGAATAAAACTGGTGGAGTCACTGACTTTTAACTGTCTGAGAACTTGAATGAAGGATAATTATTTTTAACATGTCTTAAGGTAGAAGTTTAGGAAGTCTGGATTGGATGATTTTGCCAGCCATTCATTTATTGGGCACCTAACACAAGCCAGGCATCTGTGTTACTACACACATTATGAGTACAAATCTTTGGCCCCGAAAGACACAGATAGGAGGTGTACATGTTTGACAGTCACTGCTGTTCTTAACCTGATATTATGGTCTATTTCTTTAGGTGGATTTAGAAGCAAGTTCATCTTTGATTTTAAAGCAAATGATCCATTTGGTAAATAGTGGATATTCTTTCGAACTAGAATCCACAAATTCATTGTAAATGGTTTAAAAACTTTTCTTTCCATGAAATATATATATTTTTTAAAACATGCATTTTTACTTGTTTTTGAGAGAGAATGAGTGGGAGAGGGGAAGAGAGCGAAGGAGGGAGAGAATACCCAGCAGGCTCTGCACTGTCAGTGCCAAGCCCAACACTGGGCTCGATTGAGCCACTCAGGTGCCTCCAAATAGATTTCTTTTTTTTTTTTAATGTTTATTATTTTTGAGAGAGAGAGAGAGACAGAGTGTGAGTGGAGGAAGGGCAGAGAGAGAGTGAGACACAGAATCCAAAGCAGACTCCAGGCTCTGAGCTGTCAGCACAGAGTCCGATGCAGGGCTCAGACCCACAAACTGTGAGATCATGACCTGAGCCAAAGTCAGACGCTTAACCAACTGAGCCACCCAGGTACCTACATAGAGAAGATTTCAAAATCAGCTGTGCTATTTAGTCCACTACCTCCTATTTACTAGAGAAAACCGGTGATTTATGTTTCTAGTTTAAAGAAGGTATACCCACCTCCTAATTTTAATATAACTTGCATTTGGGAGAATTGGAATGATATTTGCAATTTCTTTGGATAAATGGAGAGAAAATATTCAGTGATTGAGAGATATAAAGTCTGCTATTATTCCCTGACAGAGAGGTACAAAGTCAGTAAATGAAAGGGAAGTACTTCTAGAAGGATAAAAGTTACTTCTTGTTAAAAGTGAAAAGAATTCAACAGACATTATGTGCAAACCACTGTGCTAGGGACTGATATGAACAATGGTTCCTGGTTTCATAGTTTCCAATGTAACAGGAAGTACGATGTATACAAAAGTAACTCTGATACCAGGCAGAATGTGATCAATACCACAGTTGACAAAGTGTTAGGAAAGAGGGGAAGTAAATCCTGGAAATGCAATCAATGAGTACTTTATGAAAGAAGGTGTCACTTCAGGTAGGCTTTGAAATATGTGAAAATGTTCATAATGCAGAGATGAAGGAAAGGGCCTTCTGAGTGGAAATGGGAAAAATAGATAATCTTAAATGTGTTGTGGGAAACCTGAGAGTGTGCAGAGGCCATAGAGAAAGGAGGGTTGGTAATAAAGAAATATGTTAGAAAGCAGAGCAAGGTCAGATGGTGAAGGGCCCTTGAGTTGCATTTTATGGAGTTTAAAATTTATTCTCTGCCAGCTGAAGGGCTATTGATGGTTTCTGAGCCCGGCAGTGAAAAGACAGAAGAGTTTCGGAGGATTAACTTGCAAAGCTTACACTGAGTGTAGGACATTGGAGGAAAGGTTACCAGTTAGGAGGCCACTAAAACAGTGTAACAAGGTACTGATGGTTAGGACTAAGGGGGAGGGACTAGGAACAGTGGAGAGAAGTGAAAACTTTAGGCTGTAAGCTATGGAGTAAAAAGGTTTTGCATCGTTGCTCCAAAATTTATATGTTTGTGAAATAGTTCCCTCATATGCTCTACCATGGAGCTAGAAGGACCTAAATTTATGTCCAAAATTCTAAATGTTTGGGGCACCTGGGTGGCTCAGTTGGTTAAGCATCTGACTTTGGCTCAGGTCATGATCTCATGGTTCGTGAGTTGGAGCCCTGTATTGGGCTCTGTACATTCAGTGTGGATGGAGGCTGCTTGGGATTCTCTCTCTTCCTCTCTCTGCCCCTCCCCAGCATGTGTGTGCTCTCTATCTCAAGGTTAAAAGAAAACTCTAGAAGCTAAAGAGGTGATGCCTGTTCATAACACATATATAATTTTGGTGAATCTTTATATTTGCTGTTTTAATTGCTCAAGGAAGAGAAGTGGATCCCAGAAAGCTTGGATATACTAGAAATGGGGAGATGGAAAGATACTGGAAATGAATCTGCATAGTCCTCTTTGTGATTAAGATGCCAGTCAGTAGCAGCAATGACCACAAAAACTCATAAAGTCAACTGATACTCAATATCTAGACATTTTATTTATTTTAAATCTTTACTCTGTGTTCTTATGTCATTTTATGTATATTTTAATGTATGTATGTATGTTTGTTTATATATATTTATTTTGAGAGAGAGACAGAGTACAAGTGGGAAAGAGGCAAAAAGAGAGAGACACAGAATGTGAAGCAGGCTCTAGGCTCTGAGCTGTGAGTGTGGGGCTCAACTTACAAACTGTGAGATCATAATTTGAGCTGAGCTGGATGCTTAACTGACTAAACCACTCAGGTGTCCTTTCTTATGTTATTTTAAAGACTTAATCAAAATTAAAAAAACTTCTGCACAGGGAAGGAAATAATCAACAAAACTAAAAGACAATTTTCAGAATGGGAGAAGATATTTGCCAATGACATATCTGATAAAAGTTTAGTATCCAAAATATATAAAGAACTTAAAAACCCCAACACCCAAAAAATAAATATTCTAATTTA
Source organism: Suricata suricatta (assembly GCF_006229205.1). Classification (NCBI taxonomy): domain Eukaryota; kingdom Metazoa; phylum Chordata; class Mammalia; order Carnivora; family Herpestidae; genus Suricata; species Suricata suricatta. Next base: position 34,402,502 of record NC_043701.1, read on the forward strand.
AAAATGGGCAGAAGACATAGACATTTTTCCAAAGAAGACATCTAGAGAGCCCAGAGACCCATGAAAAGATGCTCAACATCACTGATCATCAGGGAAATACAAATCAACTACAATGTGATATCACCCTCTCACCTGTCAGAATGGCTAAAATTAACAACACAAGAAAAAAACAGGTGTAGGTGATGATGTGGAGAAAGGGAAACCCTCTTGCTGTCTTGGTAGGAATGCAAACTGGTGCAGTTACTCTAGAAAACAGTATGGAGTTCCTCAATACATTAAAAAAAGAACTATCCTAAGATCCAGGAATTGCACTACTAGGTATTTACCCAAAGGATGCAAAAAATACAGATTCAAAATGATGCCTGCACCCCAGTGTTCATAGCAGTATTAAGTATTATCTACAATAGCCAAATTATGGAAACAGCCCAAGTGTTCATCAACTGGTGAATGGATAAAGAAGTGGTCTATCTGTACAATGGAATATTACTCAGCCACCAAAAAGAATGAAATGTTGCGATTTGCAAGGACATGGATAGAGCTAGAAAGTATTATGCTAAGTGAAGTAAGTCCGTCAGACAAACACAAACACCCTATGATTTCACCTGTATATGGAACTTAAGAAACAAAACAAATGAACAAAGGGAACAAAAGGGAGAGAGGCAAACCAAGAAACCAAGACTCTTAACTACAGAGAACAAATTTAGGGTTACCAGAAGGGAGAGGTGAGGGAAATGGGTGAAATAGGTGACAGGGTTAATTAAGGAGGGCACTTGTGATAAGCACTGGGTATTGAATGGAACCCTATCTTTGAGTTCATTAGCCTCTAAGCTGATGATAGTGTGAGGGCATTTTAAAAATTCACCAATTATTTGGAGATTCTTAGCAAGACCCTCCTGGATATATGTTACCTACTTTTAAAAAGGCTTACCTCTTTTCTTTTCTGTTATCTCTAGAAATACTAGATTTTTGGGACTTGAGAAAGTCATCACACTTTATGTACTTCTCCTTCAATATTCAGTTTTAAAATACACGTGTAAAGTTTTTATTTAAATTAAAGTTAGTTAACATACAGTGTAATATTAGTTTCAGGTCTATAATTTAGTGATTCAGCATTTCCATTCAATACCCATTCATTTGATTGAATCAACATTTAATGAGCAACTATTATGTGCAACACACTGTGCTGGAGAGTGGCAAATGACCTATATCTACAAAGAGGTAACTCTTATAGAGGGATGGATACATGCATAGATAGTGAGAGAGACCAAGTAAAAGAATGAAGACGGTTACCAGCCTATTTGTCAATTCAAAGACTTAAATGTAGGCACACAGAGAATCAGAAAAGGCTTTGTGGGAGCTGTAGCTTTGAGTTAAGCTTAACATGATGTAAATTTTTAGGGTGAACTTTATGAAATTATTGCTATTGGAAAGATTTTGCTTACAAAAATAGCAATCAAATTTTTCAACCTAATATTAAGCAGAGATGAGGTAAGAGAAGATAGGTGTGAAGAGTTTAGGGATTACAAGCAAAGGGGACTGTTATTCAGAGAAAGATAATAATTCCGTTGCCTTGGTGTAGGCGATCAGCCTAGAGAAACGGAGCTGTGGGATGGGATTGTCCAATGATTAAAATATTTATATAGTGTCATTATTTATGAGAAATTAAGTGGCACAATGTAAATCTGATTGAGCCTTTTCGAAATACAATAGTTACTAACACCATGAAGCTCATGATAAAATTTTAAGTCTTTTTTTTTTTAGGACTAGACATATGGTAGTATTTGATAAATTGTTGGTCATTCAATAAAAAAATTAGGAATTTTCAAGGTTGATCTAAAACCAGGTTATTTGATCATGTAAAGGATATGCAAGTTATTTGTTAACAGCATGTATCATTACTTGTTTTCTATATATTTTTTAGTTTTCTTTCTTTTGTCTTTCTTCCTTTCTTCCTTTCTTTCTCTCTCTCTCGTTCTCCTTTCCTCTCCTCTCCTCTCCTCTCCTCTCCTTTCCTTTCCTTCCTTTTGTTCAAGTTACCTAACATGCAATGTAGTCTTGACTTCAGAAGTAGACCCCAGTGATTCATCACTTACATACAATACCCACTGTCCATCCTAAGGGGGGCACTTGTTGGGAAAATTTTGTCCTAAGTATTAAGGTAGATGTCAACAAATGCTTTGAAAAAATTACAATTAATGTCTAATATCTACAAAATGAACAATTTTAGGAAATGTAAAGTTATTTTCATCACACATATATGTCAGAACTAAATGTAATACTAGATTAAAATTGTTTTTGTGTTTAAGGATTATAGATTTCTTTGTACCTTTTCCTTAGATATTCCTAGTTATTTTAGAAAAATTATAATATATTTCATACAGCATACCTACTGAAAAGAATAATAAACATTTCATATGAAAAGGTATAATATATCTTTTAAAAATCCAGTAAGAATATTTTTAACCTTTCCCCTAAAGGATAAAACATGCTTCTAACAGTAACTTTGAGTCATTACTACAAAAAAATGTTACTCCTGGGATAATACTCAAACACTATTCTCAGAAACAGTGGTAGGGCCCTAATGCTTCAATTTTACTATGTAAATTGATTTTATTTGACCCAACATAGCAATGTTTATCCAGTAAAATTAACTTATATTTACAGTACTTTGAGAGATACACTGTGTATACTATAATACATATAGTCCTGAAACCATGCATTATTTCTACTTAATTTATTTCTTTGATATTTAGTTTGGATATCTTTAACTTACATGGTATACACTGGTTAACTTCAAAAGAAAATATTTATAGTCAAACAAATTCTTTATCTCTTATTTATCATTATGTCCTAATTGTTGATTAACAACATTAAAAAATAGAGTACACTGGCATTGCTATAGGCTAATATACTGTCCACTGATTTGCAAAGGTTTTCACTATTTCTCAAAAAAAAAAATCAAAATTTTTCTTTTATTTTCTCTCTTCTTCTTCTTCTTCTTCTTCTTCTTCTTTTTTTTTTTAAAGAGAGGGAGACTGCACAGCACACACTAGCAGGAAAAAGGGCAGAGGGAATGGGAGAGAGAGAATCTTAAGCAGGCTCCATGCCCAGTGCAGAGCCCAATGCAGGGCTCGATCTCATGATGGTAAGGTCATGACCTGAGCCAAAATCAAGAGATGGACGCTCAACCAACCAAGACACCCAGGTGCCCCAAATCAAAATATTTCTATATGAAAGGAAATATCTGGATAAGATGGGATTTTCTTTTTACTATCTACAATGTCTATATTTAGTTCTTGGCACAGAATCGGAGAATGAATAATGATAACTACTAGTATGTAACCATTATAAAAAATCAAAGTATAAGATTAGCACTTTAACTATCAATTTTATATGTATTTGAAAAAAATTCAGTTAGTTCAGATTTGCTAATTATGCAATCTGCATGCTTGCTACATAAATATTGTTTTAAAGATATAAAATGAGTTCCAAAACATAAGCACAGAATCCTTTATTAGGAAGTAGAGAAGGGTGCCTGGGTGGCTCAGTCGGTTAAGTGCCTGACTTTGGCTCAGGTCATGATCTCATGGTTCGTGGGTTTGAGCCCTGCCATCGGGCTCTTTGCTGACAGCTAGCTCAGAGCCTAGAGTCTGCTTCAGATTCTGTATCTCCCACTCTCTCTGACCCTCCTCTGTTTGTGCTGTCTCTCTCTTCCAAAAAAAAAATATATAT
>NC_043701.1:34406333-34418833 GCF_006229205.1 Suricata suricatta
TACACGGCCATTAAGAAATTGTTTACTTAATTATATTTAGGTTTTACTCTTTTGATATAATAATCCTTCTTCTGCCAAAATATAGATTCTATTTCTTAAATTAAACACACATTAGAGAAGTTTTTAATTCTCTTATTTACAAAAGTCAATATGAAGGCCATATAATTAAAGCCAGGAGGCCTGATGAATTAGCTGTTAATTTACTAAAGAAATTATAAAAGAGATATTTACTAGTATAGTTTAATTTTTTACAGTTTATCATTTTTCAAGATTTTCTCTTCTGTAAATTAAAATAGGATTTACCACAAAAGTTTTACTGTTGTCTGAGTTATCTTTGTTTAGATTGGAAGGAGTTTGCACATAGCTGCCACCACTACTCCAGTTATTACCTCATTTCAACAAATAAAAATTCTGCTTGTCTTTTGATGAAAATAAAACTGTTCTTCCTCCCAGAAATGTACAACCATTAAGAGAGAGACAGAACAACTGGAGTGAACAAATGATTCCTCATTCCATATGTGCCACATATTACCTGTTTTATTCAGAATATAATTAGAAAATGCCCTGCTAAATTTCCTGTACCTTTGTTCACCTTGACTAAAAATAAACTGACAAATGAATTTTAATTTTTCATTTTAAGGTCAGAATATAACTTTAATCCTACAGTAGTTAATAAATCTGAGTATCTCCTTTAATCTGTCATCTAAAACTCACAGCCATTTACTGTTTGATTACAAAGGAGTACTGCTTCCAGATGAGAGTAATAAAAGTTTCTCTTCGAAGACACACTACCAGTCTTAAGAAAGGAGTTGATAATTCTCTCCTACATCCCAATGGATCTGCCCCCGAGATGGAGGTCCAAAGTTCCATTTAAAGTCAATAGAAGTTCTAAGAAATATAACAGAAAGGTGGATTAAGGTTAATAAAATGAAATTTTATAAATTGTATGCATATATATGTATATCAAGATTTCTCTACGATTTCTTGCCCTTACCTTCAGCATTATATTGAAATTTATTCAAATTTATGCAACATTGTTTAAAGGAACTGGATTTTACATGATTTGAAGGCTCACTCCCAAATGATTTCAGGTAGTTTTGCTGAAGTGCTCTTAAAAAAACATAACAACAAAATTCATTATGATTTATCATTCTATTTTTAAAAATAGAATTTTATTTTATAAAAGTAGTAGATGTGACCCAAACAGCTACAATAAAATGAAAATACAGTTGTAATTACTTTGATCCTTGATGAGTACAGATAGATTTTGCCCAATCTCAGAATTAAAACTAGTTGCATGTTGAGATATAATTGGTACTAATCAACTTTTGTCTAATAAATGGAAACCTTCAACAAACATCCACCTATGGATCTAAGGATCTTTATATTTCTGATCTGTTGGCCAGTGAAATAAAAGAAAATCTAAATTATATCTTGGTACTCAGTCATTAAGTGAGCTTTCAGGCTGCTCCAGAACTCCTTTGAACCATTCATCCAAGAACTATGTTTGCCTTGTTTCTTGGGCTAAGTTTCAGTCAAAAATGTCAGGATGGGTATAAAGATACACAAAATGTATATCACTGTTCCTTTCTAATTCCCTCCTTGATAACTTGGGTTCTGGAAGACTTGAGGACTTTGTCCTCAAAGTCCAATAATTGGGACCTGTGGCTGTGGCTATCTTGCCCCACACCCCGCCCCTGGCCCCCTGATGTGGCTCACCCATTTTTTGGTCTATTTTCTGCAGTCTATTTCCCTTTGCTACATTGCCTGATGGGATGCTGTCCATCCACTGCTGGCTCCTGAAGCTCTCTTTTGCATATCTCTACAGAGATTGCTGCCCCCCAGGATTACATATGGTTCATGCCATTAGGTCTGTCTAATCTGGGAGACAGGCTGCTCTCCTGAAACTATTCCTCTGCTCTAATTAAACTGTAGTGCTGACTCAATGTTCAGTTTTCTCCTGAACTCTGTTAAATTACACTCTGTTGGTTCTGATCACGAGATAGAAATAGGGAGTAAAGCCAATATTTACCTCTTGTTCTAAATCTAGTGCATTGTGTCCTTTATTGATATGCTAAGTAACAGAAGGACTCTTTTTTTTTTTATGTTCATTTATTTAGTTTTTGGAGAGAGAGAGAGAGAGAACAGGTGAGGGATGGACAGAGAGAGAGGGAAAGAGAGTACCCAACCAGACTCTGTTGACAGGGTGGAGCCCGACATTAGGCTCAATCTCATGAACTGTGAGATCATGATCTGAGCCAAAATCAAGAGTCAGATGCCTAACAGGCTTAGCCACCAAGGTGTCCCAACAAAAGATATCTTAAATTTAATGTTGCAAGTGCAAATTTTTCTATAGTAAGGTAATATTGCGTGACCACTGAATACTGTTACTTCTGACTTTTAAATGTTTTGATGATGTTACTCCATTTTTAGTCTTCAAAGATTAAGATAGTGTTAAACAAACAAAAAAACTTTAGTTTTTACTAGTTATATTAGACTATTTGATCATCTGTTGCTTAAATGAATTATTTAACTCATTAATCCTAATGATGGAAACTGCTTATGGAATATAGAAACCCTGAGATAAAGTTTTAAACTGTGGTTTTTGGTGCCAAAATATTCAAGTACATTGTGGTACTTATGTTAATGATCAAGTTTAAATTCTGATAAAATACTTAAATACATATAATTTTAACATATATTAAAATACAATTTTTCGTCATGGGAAGTAACTTCTCATTAAGAAATATTCTGAAATGATAGCTGATGTTGTGTAACAAATACCTTTGGTCATAAAATACATATAGTCACCAAATATACATCCACTTCCCAAACCTTATGTCAAAAGCTGAAGATAATAAAATACCATACAGGTATATTAAAACCTTCATTTTACCCTGATAGTAGAAGTAGGAAGAAATTAATATAGCATGGCAATATTCCTTTTCTAACAATGCAGTCAATGACATTTTGACCCTTAGAGAAAGGAAATTTCTAAGGCTCAACTAGTGTTAGTGCAAATGAAGATGTTCCTTCTAACAAGGTATCTTCTTTAGATATGAAATAGAAGCAGTAAGCTACAACAGTGTCAGCTAAAAGTTTTCTGACACACTTTGCCTAAATGGTGGGGATTCAAGCCATGGATGTCAGATATCATCTGTATAGTTCTATAAAAATCCTTCAAAACCCTATAGGAACCCACAAATTCCCACAATTGGCACGGTAGGGAGACAACACCTTTTAGCTGAAGGCTCTGTACCTCTGGGAGGATCTTTTTATTAAGAGGAACTAGAATGAGTTGTAAGTGCCACATATGGGGACTGGAATAATGTAAAAAAGAACAGCAGCCACGAAGCCATACTTGTAGCACTTAAAAAAAAAAGATGAGATGATAAAGAGCTGGAATAATCATAAGTTCTGTACAATCACTTTGGAAAGAGATCTCAAAGCTAACTAGCAAAGTTAATGAAAAGTTTAGAGATTAAATAAAAAGGGAATTAAGTCAGAATGAAAATTAGGAAGTTCAGAAATGTTAGGACAAAAAAAATTAAAGGTGACTGAAAGTTGTGAATTAGAAAATCTGCAAAATCATATGTAAAGCAAAACCAGGGGAAATAAAGCTTTTATGTTTAGAGCTTCAAAATGTCTCTTAATGATCCAAAATATCAGCAAAAATAGTGCAGGTTTAACAGGCATGAAAACAATGAGAGGGAGCATTCTATTTGCTCAACTTGTCAGTCACTTTCAACCGCTTTCCTCTGAAATACAGAGCCACTTTAATTTTAAATGCTTTTGTCCACAGAGAGATCTAAGGTCTGCAGGGATTTTATATAAAATGTCACCAACTTAAAGTGTAGGGTCTGCAAATTCTGCATGTACCTACAAAGTGAAATTTAAATTTTAAGGCAGCCAACTAGAATAGAAGGAAGCAAGGCAATATTATATACGTGAATATCTTTATAATGTTCCATGACAACTCATGATTTATATTAGATTTTCAATATTGTTTCACAAAATGGGAATCTGGAGGTCCTTTTTAGTGCTCTTTGGTTGCAAATTATAATTGCCAGGAGAGGCTGAAGTTTCTCATTGGAATGATGTAACAAGTGAGGTTCTCAAGAAGCAGAGGATATTGTAGAGAGGACCGGGGCATACAGTGTATAGAAAGTTCTGGGGCATGTAGAATACATGTTCAACATGTTAATCAAAAAGATTAATGTGATCCCTGTTGAAGTCTTGAAACACTACTACATGACACCTTTTATGTGATGCCTCACCCTTTGATTTCATTACTGTAAAGTTTTTGGCTTCTAAGGACAACAGATTTATTTTCTCCTCTTATAGGAACCCTATTAACATTCTAACTCTATATGGAAGATCATTAACTCTCAAACTTCAAATATTGGCTTTAATAAGAGGAAGTAAATAATAATCACCTGCAACTAATATAGAATATTAGCAAGTAGAACTTTGAAATGACATAGAGGCTAAGAAGATTCAGGATTGGCAGGTAAGAAACGATCTGAACACTCAACAGTAGGAGACTCTAGTAATCAGAAAGGGGAAACACCATGACAATGGAAGGCTTTGTGCTTAATGGCCTCAATATAAAACTAGTCCAGGAAGAACATTGATTTTGATCTCTAGAAACAAAATTTGAAAATACAAAAATAGGAATCTCATTTAAAAGATTTCAAAAGAAAAAAATAAAGCAAAGTTGAACCAACATATTGAGAGCGAGGAGAAACAACTGATTAGTTAAAAATAAAACCAAGTTGAACTAAATATGGTAGTTATATCAATAAACTTCTCTTTTTGCTTCAGATTTGGAAGGAGACAGGAAATGGATTGACTCTACCAGTATGAGTTCACCTTCCAGCTCTGCTCCAAATGTTTTCTGATCTTTTCATTCAGTTACATCTAACTCATGGGAGAAGGGAGTAAGTTCAAATTATTTCCACTTGAACACAGTATCAATAATAAGTAATAATAAGTAGTCTTTTTAAGAGGCAAACATTAATATAAAATAAGAATCTAAATTATTTTTATCCATATTCTATAGAACTCTGAGAAGTCGGTAAGCAGGAAATACTGGCATGAGGTGGATAAGGGAAGAGTATTCTAAAATTGTAATTATACACAGCTCAGACTCTAAGGGGAAGTATTCTTTTTTTTAATGTTTATTTTTGAGAGAGAGAGAGAGAGCATGAGCAGGAGAGGCACAGAGAGAGAGGGAGACACAGAATGGAAGACGACTCCAGACTCTGAGAGGTCAGGACAGAACTCATGAACAGAATTGTAAGATCATGACCTGTGTCGAAGTTGGAAGCTTAACCAGCAGAGCCACCCAGGAGCCCCAAGGGGAAGCATTCTTTACATTTGTTCAGACCATAATGATTCTAAAACTCTGATGATAGTAGTAGAAAATACAGATTTTAAAAATCTATTTGACTGAAAAGAGTCAGAACAAATTTTAAAAACTTACTATGTAGAATTTCTATTATTCTACCTGGCTTTAACCTTTCCTAGTTTTTACTAAAATCCTCTTGAATATTCGATCTGATTAATAATGCATTAATTTCAGTACTTTTTTTCTTTTTTAATTCACCTTCAACAAGATAAATAAAATTTAACAAGATCTGAGAAGATAACCACGAATGAGGTGAAGGGGCCTGCTCCTTACTATTCAGATAAATTTGAACAGTTATAAAATACATATAAGCTAAAGAATTAAAATTAAAAATAAAACTTCACGAGCATACTCTACCAATATTTAGAAAAATGTCTGAACTCCCTCATAAAGATGAACATTATATTTAGTTATCCCTCCTCCTTCCTAAAAATCCCTTTTTCTCCCTTCGTCTTCAGAGTTCTAAGAGAATCCTGGCCTTTCCTCTTATAGGGATTACATTGTGAAATCAAACCATTTCACGTAAACGCGTCTTCCATGTGACTCTTCATAATCATCATCATATAGTTACCAAATGCTTACTTTGTATGGCTTAGCCTTTTGGAGGTTTCATATAGTGCAATACGTCCAAAACATAGTATCTGTCCTTCAGCTGGGGCTGAGGAGTTCATGCACGGGCTCTGTTAGTTCCAGAAAATGGTATGTGGAGTAAGCGCTTCAAAAGTGTGGAGCAAAGGGTAGGTCCTGACAGCACTGTTCCTCAGGAAAGCTTCCTGGGAAAACAGGACTAGACTCTTAAGAAAAGGCAGAATTTAGGTAAGGGAAAGGAGATGGAAGAGCCAAAAAAGGAAAAGGCAGAAAGGCAAGTAGTGAATCCAAAACGAATGCACTAAATTGGCAAAAGCCTTCCTTCAGGGCTTTCTAAGAGTAAAACTTGTAGTGAAGAGAAATTATTAAATATGGAGCATCAAACTGCAGAGTATAGATGATAATTTGACATCTCCTATTCTCTTAATATAAGAAGCACTAACCTGTAGCTATTCCGCTCTTTGAAAGCTTCAAAACATCTCTACCAATCCCAGGAGAATACTTCTATAGTCTACTATGTTACTATTTGGATTTTGATTTTACCATTTTGGAGTTGAATAAAAAGACTAAACAAACAAACAAAAAAAGGTTCAGTTTCCTGAATTGAAGGACACTTAGGTTCTTGGATTCAACAAGAAAAACACTGAACACATAATTTTCCCTCCTAAGCTTGTCCTCTTATAATTTCTAGTTTTCTTTGTGAGCTTCCAAAGTTTCTATGACTTTTCCTAATTTTCCTTTTTGTTCCCAACATTCAGTGGGGTTGTTGTATCTGGTCTTTTTTCCCTACAATGCTTTTTGTTTTGATTCCTTGCTCTCCGCTCTGAGGCTTGTACTTAAGTTAGGTACTACCTTTCACAAGAATTAATCTCCTGCTCTCAGTCTCTCCCAACTCCAGAATATCCCGCCATGTGTGAGTTTCATTCAGCACACTTCCAGATTACTCTTCCTAAAGCACAGATCTGAATGTGAACCTCAAGCTCATGACATGAACAGCCTCCATACTGACTAAAACAAACACCACAGCTTGATATTTAAGACACTCAATAGTCTACTAACTGCCACTTCATATATTCTAAAGTCTATTTTCCTTTTTGTATTTTAAATTCCTGTCAAACCTAATAGTCAATGTTTTCTAGGCATATATCATGAGTTCCTGTTCTGGGTTGGTATTATTCATCTGAACTCTTCATTATCTATAAACTCAAATAACATATTTTTTTCTTTTCTTTTCTCAAAGGTCTCTTATCCTGATGATTCCATGTAACCTGCTTGCTACCATAAAGTTCTGTCTCATATTGTTTCCGTTTTGGATTGACTTACTTCATGAATTATAAGAGGGGGTGAGAGGACAAGAAAAGAGATGGTCAAGAAAACTAAACACACGTTTATGGACTACCTTAAAAATGCATTAAAATTTGAATTATCTTAATATCATTTTAAATTTCATTTAGAGTGACAATAAGGTATTACAAGATGTAGTATAAGCTAGTGACTATGTGGGGGACATGGGAAGGAATTATTATCTTCTAGACACTCATTTCACTTGAAAGAACCCTATGAGGTAGGTATTATTATTAGTTACCTCATTTTCAGCTGAGAAAACTGAGGAAAGAAATGAATCCTACTCAGCTATTAAATGCTAAATCTGGGGTTGGAACCCCTACGATCTGTCACTAGAGCCCATATACCGAAAGCAGCAGGCCTCTCTGCTTCTTATTCACAATTGCATCAGTATAACTACTCCCTTCCAAAATAACAACAAGTGCCATGGCTTCATTTCAGGGCACAAAAATATGCAACTGAAATATTTTCTAACAATCCTTTCACTTCTGTTTATTTTTCAAAGTACTTTAATTATACGTAGCCAAATTTTGATTGAGAGATTCAGGTAATATTTTTCCTTTGCCCCATAGTGTACATAAAATGCTTAGCATTCTTTAAGTACAAGCATATTAAAACTTTAGAAAGATGAAGATAGAGAATACTGAAGTGACATGCCATCAATAATATTTGATGTCCAATATACCAAAAGTTAATGATAGAAGAAACAGTCGAAGAATGGATGACAACTCAATATTTTGCAAGATTATTAAAAATCGATATAATTTATAGAAATTAGGAAAAGATCAGATTTGGTCTTCCTCAAATATTTTTTCTTTTCTGAAATCTACTTCCAACAGGCAAGGGAAGCTTTCCTTATATCTCTCTATGGAAAATACACCTAAGTAGTTTTCACAAGCCTTAATTCATATTGGCAGAAAGCATACACTAAATTGACTATGAACATTTTAGTTTTATATACCTATAGGGGTAGTATGTTAGACACTAAATCTATAATTTTTATATATTATTTTATACATCCTATTTTTTTGCTGAGATATTTCACAATTAAACTGACTTAAATAATAAAATGAGGAGTCTAAAATAGCAATTGCCAAATGAAAAAATACAACTAAACTAGTGATGTCACAGCTTAGCCCAATTTCTATTTCAGGTTTTATTTTTATTTACTTGCTTTTTTATGTTTATTTATTATTGAGCCAGAGAGAAACAGAGCATGAGTAGGGGAGGGGCAGAGAGAGAGGGAGACACAGAATCAGAAGCAGGCTCCCAGCTGTCAGCACAGAGCCCGACGTAGGGCTCGAACCCATGAACTGTGAGATCATGCATGACCTGAGCCAAAGTCGGACACTTAACTAACTGAGCCACCCAGGCACCCCAACTATTTCAGGTTTTAAAATAAAATGCTTAACCAACTATTTGACTGAATCATTTTTATTTTATTACACTTACACTGAAGAGTACACTTCTTTACATAGCCTTTCTGTAGGGTGCACGGCCACCACTACCCACTACATATTAACACAGGGAGTTATATCAGCGACCTACACACTTTTATTATCAGCGTCTTTCATTTCTCTGAAATCAGTCCTTTTTAAAAGGGGGAAAACAGGATCTAACTGTTGTTTGCTCTTTAAAGTTTTATTGTTTTAGCATTTTATACAGAGAGCGAGCACCAGCACACTCAGCAGAACTACTAAAAGTAAAAGGCCCCAGCTACCCGCTGCCTGGCTGACAGGATAAAGCAGAGGTATGGAAACTTTTGTCTGATGGTTCACTCCCCTTGTTTTAGAGTACTCCTACTCTCAAGAGCATATATTCATGTTCTTTCTACTTTGAGTTTTATTACTTCTTTTGTATTATTTAATACATCTAAAGACACTTCCCAAAGACAAATTTTTCCATTTTGAAAAAGTAACGGTTTGGAACCTGATAAAACACATTAATGTTCACAGTGTGTTTTTCGCAAAGGTGATAGAGTAAAAGTGCTATAAAGCAATTAAGCTCATGATCTTAAAGACATTAGTATGTCAAATAGAATAAAATGTTTAAAAAGTCAACAAAAATAAGATCCTAGGAAAGGTCAAATGGATATAGGCTTGTATAAAGACCACTTTTCTCATTCGGGTCTTTGACTAGATATTTAATGCAGAAATGGGGAAGAAAATATAAAAATGAGAGAAAGCACTATTCTTACCTCAATAACTGGAAATTTAGAAGTATATGATGTTTAACTCTGGGAAGTATGGACGTAAGTGTTGGCTCATCCTAACAACCGGATGGTGTGTATACTTCATTATTCAGATTATAATTTTTCCCCCGAATTCTAAGTTCTACCAAGGTCAACACTTTTTAGTAAACAAGAAACTGATATGCTTGGCCTATTGAATAAGGCCAGGCATTTTTTAAAGTGTCATACACATTTCTGAAATCCACAATACATCAATTTTTAATACATCTACTCTCTCAGCTCCATTAAAAAGATGGTAGGGGAAAGATTTTAGAGTAATTAATGATATAGTTAGCTGCTAAATATTAATAGGAATCGTAGTCTTGCATAAAATATAACATATAAACCTTGCCAATACAGACGCACCAGTAATTAAAGTTGAATATGTAATTACCCTGATTTATAAGACAGGCAAAAAGTTACACTTTACTAGCTTCTATGTAAACTGTGGCTAACAGTTAAACTTTGCATTTTACGGTTTATAAAAACGGGCAATATCTTGACTACAGTTCATAAATGGTTTAGAGACCTGTAATAGTAGTAAAAATTACGACAACTTATTCCATCATGAATATTTTTATTGCCTCATACAAACCAAACTGTGATAATGACCCGTAAGATGTAGACTCATCTTAGACCCTGCTGTACCCCCAAGAGAATGCTCGTAGTGCTAAGAATTTGTAGAGGACTGCTAGTATAATAATTATGGGACATTGGAGAGAATCTAAAAGATGCATTAAAACTGATTTCGATACACTTTTTCATACCATGAACATGGGGCAGTTGGACTCTACTTAGAATTGTATTTTGTACTTATATGCCATCAGCAACTTCAGAAGACCACTGAGTCGTAGAAGCACGCGTGTACAGGCCCTCCCCGCCACCGGGTCGCTCACCCACTTACATGTGCGGCTGCGGCGAGCAGCCCGGACTGCTGTTCCCGTTGCTGTCGATGTGATCCAGGGAGCCATTGAGGTCTTCGTGGACGGCCTGCAGCAGGCCACTGGATGCGTTGTTGATCAGTCCCGGGTTACTAAGCAAAGGCAAGCTGCTCTCTGCCAAGGCAGCCTAGTGAAATGAAGAAGGTAATACAACTCTGGAACTGCCCTTTGAAATATTTTTTTGAACATGTATCTTCTTTTAAAGGGTTCGGATCCCAATGTGGAGGTTTTAGAAGCATTTAAATAAAATGCGTGGGAAGGACAAAGACTCCTAGCTGGCCACTTGTGGCAGAGATATCAAGAATATTAAATGTGATGCGAAAATGTAAACAGAAGCTCACCCAGCAAACTTTTTCATTCATGTTTCAGCCTTCCACATAATGAAATGCTGTATTCTCACATGTCGTGAAAAACCCCAACATATAAGCAGTTGCTCTGCTTTTTAAAAATGACCAGGACTTAGCTCAAAATAAAGAAGTCCTGACATTTGCCTCCTCTGCATAAAAATTATATATTATAATTAAACTTTAAAGTTTTTGCCACAAGCACCATGTTCCCCAACACTATGATGTGAAATCATTTATGACAGCCTGGATAAATATTAATGCATAGCCACATGCATTTGCAAAAGCTTCTATCAATCTAGCATTTGCAGGAAAACCGAGTGTTCCAGATTTTGCCACAGGGTGTCCTTCTTGCTTCTTCACATCAAAAGTAGCTTGAATTAGAACCAGTGCTTTCTGCAGTACTAGGTTCTACAACTTACTTGGATGATAAACCAACTCTTAAGAACAATCACAGTCCCACTACAATACAAGGCATGCAAAACAAGCAAACAAACAAACAAAGGCAAAACATTCAAATGCAAGGATAATGGAAAAGTGTGTTTGATGCTCTTACCTGCAAACTGGCATTAAGAGCTGCTCCATAGCCTAAACTGGTGGGTATATTTTTTACTAAGGTTGGGCTTCTGGAAGAAAACAGATAAAGATGATTTCTAAGTCAAAATAGAAAATATGTGGATATCAATAATTTTAGCGAAAAAAATATGTTCTGGACCGTTGCCTCACACTACTGGTCCAGAGTAAAAGGCCACAGAAAAAAGGTGATAGATTTCTGATATGTAATTCTCTACATATTGTCTATCAACTTGGTCCAGGGGTATAGAAACTTTAGACTATGATGTACCAACACAGTGAGGCGTGAGCTTGAGGATCCCCTAACCCTGTGTCTGGCTCTGTAAAGGTTTCATTGCCAAGAAGAACAGCATTCATATACAATTTTCAAAATGTAAATATACAACACAATTACAAATTCGATGCAATCAGGACATAATTAATAGTTAATTTTGAGAACACCATGAATTAACATAACAAATTACCATAGTTAATTAAATGACAACATAATGGATTAACTATTTCTTGAATCTAGAAATTAGCACCTACTTGACTACAGAAATCAAAAGTGAAGGGCCAATAGTAGATAAAATACATTAAAGCCATGTTTTCACAGAATGCATTCGTGGCTTGGAGGAGCAGGAAAATGCTACCTGGAGGTAATTTATTAGGCACAAAATATATTCTATTATATTTCTGACTTAAGTGTGGTAGCCTTATTCTCTAGGGAAAAAGAAATAGGATTTCCAACTTCCTGGCTGGTAATTTTCTCACACTACCACGTCCTGACCATCTTAATAACAATGAACATACAGCTGACATACTTGGGGAAAAAGCAGGGTAGGTCCTAGGAATACAGTTTGGCCTGGAAAATAAAAGAGTGATCAGGACACAAAATCACTAGTTTTTAAATAAAATCTTTCCACAAAGTCTTCATTAAAAAATGGGTACTTTCAGGAACACAAGTGTCTGTACCATTAGCTTTATTTTAAAGTAGCCTTTTGTGCTCTAGTACAGGTTATAATATTGTGTAAATACTGGTGGTTCCTCTCTCTAGAAAGCATGTTCTCTACTGTTTTTTTCGATGCAAA
>NC_043701.1:34421333-34423833 GCF_006229205.1 Suricata suricatta
CGTTTCTCTGCCAAGCCTCAGCTATTAATTGCACCAAATTAGAAAACTATATCAGAGGCAAAATTATTCTTTCACTTGTCATTTTGAGAGAGGGAATTCATTCCATTCAAGAGGCAGGTTAAAAAGAGGGGAAGCAGATACTAATCTGCTTATGTCATGTAAATAAATGTTCCTTGTGCTATCTGTAAGGAACTGCGCTAGGCATCTTAAAGCTGCCGGAAAAGTAGTTACCTTCCAAGTTGCTGCATTACGCCTGAAGTAAGCAAATGTCCGTGTAAACCAGCTGTAAATTTCATTAAGTGTTAACTGCCTGTCAGATGACTCCATGATAGCCTGAAATGAGACAAGATACATAGTGACATAAAATAATGGTTTACTAACTAGACTAGATGACACTTTCTCATCCAAGCCTTACTTTAAGCATTAATGAATTTTAATTTAATCAGGCAAAGTTAATTTTCCTTCTACTTACCTGCCTTATGAGAGTTGCATAAGTAAATGGAGGTCTGACATCTGCATTTTTATAAAATTCGTAGTTTGGGGCAATCTCTATAAAAATAAAAACTAGGTGTTAATTCTGCTAATAATTCACAGGATCTATAATTGATTTTTCATATTTTTCCCCTAGTATTGGCGAAGTGATTCAGTGAGAGAGCCACTGACTAGTGAAAGCACAAAGGCATGACAGTGGAATTGAATTATATGGAAAAGGCCATTTCTGACGTGAAGTGCAAATGAAGCGTCCCCTAGTTGTTCGTGGTACTTGAGGACCTGTGCGACCAGCTGGCCTGAGGATTTTTTCCAACAGCCAGGTCCCCTTATAAGCGGGTGGTTCAGGCATGTTCTTACATGGACTTTTTGCCCCCCTGCCATAACCTTTGCTTTTCTCATCTAATACTTCTTAAAGAACAACAGGCTCATCACTCGGCCTCTGTGGCCATCTAACAAAGGAAACACAAAATCCTCGCAAGGGCCCGTGTTGAAAATAACTTCACTTTTTGTAGAAAGGGGGCACTGGGTTAATAACGGTTACAATGTGTGACTGTGATTATCCAGATGCCCCTGGGCCGGGGGAGGGGGGTAGGGTGGGAGTGGAAGCGGGTGGGAGAGGAGAAGGGTGAGAGAGGGAGAGAAGGTAAATTTGAGTTCCATGCAAACTTTGCCTCTCATCTGCATCTTAAGCAAAGTGGCGTGTAGGCATTAGGAGCGGTGGTGGCAGCACCTCGACAAAGACCGATTCGAGGAAAGCCTGGAGTGGGTTGCATAAAGCATCCGTGGTCCACATCCATCCTTTTAAATGGCTCTTCTCATATAGGGTTACTCGCAGATGTTGTACCGCGATGGTCTTCCCTCAGAGATCAAAGGACCTCACTGAACTGAGGTGATAATATGGGCTATCCTGACAATACGTCTCGCGATGTCTCTAATGGGGAGAGCTTTCTTTCCTGAACAACCATTCAGAACAATTCATCATGATGTGCTTAGGGAATCGCCCCTATCCACATTTACCAGGAATAAAACAATTATCACTCCATAAATCATGACTTGAGTTTCCATGTGCTCTGGAATGGCTCATGTACAGTTGCTTCAACTATAGTTTTCCTCTCCCAAAGTAAAAGAGCTCTACTGAGCATTCATATCCTACCTGATGACATGGGAATGTTGTATTTGTCTGAATGTCGCCTTCGTATGGCTCCCACATTGGGCACACTGGCTGGGGTGATTACTGAGGGTCCCTGGGTAATCGGGGTGACTGGGGCCGTTGGTGTGGTAGGGGTTTGAGGTAAGCTCTGTGGGGATGTCTCCAACATGTTCTTCGACATGGTGACACTAGACACCAGATTTAGCTGCAAAGGCCCAAGAGAAGGGCAGGAAAAAGGTAGAGACAAGAGAAAAAGACTTAAAAAGGTTTGACAAATGAGAGTGGATTCACTTCTACAGCTGTGTTGCCACTAATAAGCTGCAAAAGGAAGCAGCCAATCTCAACTAATTACAGGATAAAATTGTATCATAAGAACTCTAATTAGAGGATGCTGTTAGAGGTTATCTAATAATCTCCTGCAATGTTACTTAGGACTAACTCCTTCTTGTCCTACCAGACTTCAGCGAAAGTCTATTTCTTTAAATAAAAGCCAGTTGCTGATTATTGACTGCCCCTGTTGTTAAACAGGTCTAGCCCCCGGTGTAGCAACAACAACAGCAATAATGAAGGATGCAATGTTTCCAACCAACAGGACTTAAAGTAAGTTGCTATTCTGTTGCTGCCAGAATTTTTTTTTTTTTTCCATAGTCCCAAATCTCAGCTGAGAGGCTCCAGCCAGCTGGAAAATTTTACACTGACCTTTAGTCTCCTTGCTAATTTGGTGGAATGGTAATGACATTACTACATATTCAAACAAAATTGTCTTAATTGCAAATTAGCCGGAGGAGGCTGAAAATTTTCAAATTAAATCTGATTGGAGATGGAGAGAGGGAAATGGAATTTCCTCACTAACAATCA
>NC_043701.1:34426333-34428833 GCF_006229205.1 Suricata suricatta
AACTTTTAATAATATTAATTGATGAGTGATCTCAGAGACACTAGGAGTAAAAGCATACAGTATACTCTGTCTTTTATTTCCTCCCCTCCTACAAAACCCACATGATTTTTTTTCCTTTTTTTCCTTTCTTTCTTCTTCTTCTTTTCTTTTCTTTTTTTTCTTTTTTGCCTAAGGACATGGACGGAGGCAAAGCTGGTATCACTAATCATCAGGCTATTCTGGGGGCCTTATTAAAAAGTATCCCCACAAACTTTCATTAAACTAGAGTTACCCAGTTGATTACGTTTCAGTGCAAACATTAACTGAGTGAGATAAAGTATATTCTTTTTCATAGTCTGCATATCTGATCACATTATTAGGCTGCGCTTAAATCTCGTATGTATTTAACTGCATGTTAAGTGCCGCTAACTGTATGTATAAAACTACAGTTTTTATTTTTGTAATTACCCATTTTCCATTGTCCTAAGCTCTCCAAATTCATGCTGTGTACGATCCAATAAAACGTAATTTGTGAAATAAGTCTTAACTGAAATAACAACCAGAGAAATGGGATAGAATCGGCTCTAAAACTTCTGTGATGTTTTCCACAAAATATTTGGTAAAAAAAATCGATTTATATGTATCTTATGATTGATTGAAGCCCTCTTCAACAATACCATATATCTTTCTATCCATGATTTGCACTATTTTATCATGTTGCTCAAAGTGGGTTTCCTTTCAATATCTATAAACCTATCCCAGAAAGATATTCTCTCTGGCTTCAGCCTCAAGGCGGTGATTTGTGCAGTGATAGGTGTATTTTGTTTAGTGTCACCCACGGTGTAGATTGGATAGATTTTGTAAAAGAGAGCATTACTTTAAAAGAAACATACAATTTGACAAGCGATTGCATTTTACTTTCATTTTATTGCCATATTTTTCATCACACTCATTGTTTTCTAACTGTCGCTAAATTGTTCATTTTCTTAGTCTGTTACATCGGTAGAGCTATTTACTGTTTATAAAGCAATATGCACTTACAGGTTTGGGAGATGGTTTGGGCTCTGAGGGTCGCATGTGCAAGTGGGTCATCATTGCTTGAAGACGTTCGCGTTCTTTAGAAAGCTGTTAAGAAAGAGTGAGATCAGAAGCGTTTTAGAAATGACTGATACAGCTATTTTATTGCAGTGATACATCTTATCATTGAGCTTGTCTCGGAGTAATGATTCCTGCATATAAAAGTCTGTGTCGGTAGGAACTTATCTGGGTGGAAATGCAACTTTAGCTATGGAGCGGGGAAAAACTTTTATAGCTTTCCTTATGTTAAAAGGTCAGAGAAAACAAATAACACTTCATCTTTTTGTCAATAAGAGAATTGAGGTCACACTTGCCTCGACAGTAACAAGTTACTGAAACCATAAATTAGAAGGCCCATGGCGTCTTTTAAAGTCCTGTGGACACTGTTAGCAATGGACTGGTGCCAACAGCTGTGAAGGGGTGAAGGGTTCTCAAAGCGAAGTGCCTGCCAGGATTGTCTACACACTTCATGCATTCCCACTGAGGTCCGGTTAGTGCCCCCTGCAATCTGCCATCATCAATCTAATTCAATAGAGTGACAGAGACCAGGCAGTGTGAAACGCTGAACTCTGCCACGGAGTCGGCATCTACACTTGCACTGGGTCTCATTACAACTGACGGACCTTACTTTTCCATCAGTCAGACACAGCAGAGGAAAAAAAAAGAAAAGAGGCATAATTGGTCACACTGCAGACTGTCTCATCAGCTGAACTCTTCTGTTTCAGTCTGCCTTTTATAAATGGTAAACAGGTTTACAGAAAGCGTTTTGCACTACAGCAGTGACGATGCTTTTTGTGTGTGCTTGATTCTTTTACAAGTCAAAGTAAAATATCTTTAGTAGCTCGCTGGAAAAAAGCAATGACATGATGAATGTAAAACAGTTTACGACGTAGTAATGTGTTTAGAAAAAGAGACTGTATGTTTAATTAAATGAAGGTGCATATTGCTTTGATTAAGAAAAAAAATCTTTAAGATGAAATATGAGAGAATAAATGTAACTATAGAGAGATAAAATTGCTTTCTGATCAGTTTTACGAGCTCTGTTTATTTTTGACCAAATTCTGTTTCAACATTAAAAGCAGTGTTTTATTAACTTAAATTAGCAGCCTCTGAAACAACACATATATGACTATCTGTGATATGACACATGATCTGTCATTATTTTAGTAAAGGTAAGTCTTGGGAATTTCTGCAAGTTCTTTAATTAAAAAAAAAAAAAGCACCAGTGGTAGAAAGGAAAAAAAGGGTTTTCCAGGGTATTATCTTACAGGCATGATATTGTAAAGACTTTTTGCTACATCATAAAGTCTTGTGGAACAAATCAAGATTGGCTCATGTGAAAACTGTCTCTGATAAAATCACATCCAATTGCAGGGTTTAGTCTAACTTCTATTAGGGAAAACTCAGATATGACTCCTTAGGGATATCCAAATACATATGATGT
>NC_043701.1:34433833-34439395 GCF_006229205.1 Suricata suricatta
CTTGCCTTTATCTTTGCTGCTACAAATAAGCATTTCAAACTTAGTCTTAATTTAATAGAAAAAATACATCATTGATTATTAAGGAATACACATAAGACTAACAATATATATGTACATAAACGACTGTCCTCTGCTGGCTTTTTATTTGGTGCCGGGCAAAAACAGGGGGATTCTACTAGTTTGTTTGGGATATAGTGTGAGAAAGGGAATTTGGCACTCTTGGTATATTTTATACTATCCTTTATTATTTAACATATGTAGGCTAAATAGTAATAAGAAATGGATCCTTTTTATGATGGATAAGTTGTTTGATGCCAAAGTAAAGCTCAAGCTACACATTTATTTTTAGTGCATTTCAGAATAATAATGCCACAATATTTTCTCCAAAAACTTTTATAATAAACACTGGATATAAAATTTCTGGAGAGTAGTGAGCAAAAAAAACTGAGAGCTGAAAATCTTTCACAGCTTTTTGGCTTGTCTGACATTCTTTTTCCCTAAGCCTCAACTCTCCCCCATGATTACAAAAGAAAAGCAGAATCTTCTTTCCAAGAAAATTTGTATTAGTGGTGATGTCTTCTTCACTTCACTTTCCACACAGACACTAAACTGTTTTCTGAATAATTGAACTTAATTAATTTCATAAAATATATTATTTCTTTTTAAATTTCCCACACACTTTAAGAAAAAGACAATACCAGTATGGAAATATATCTAATAAATATTTTTTTCAGTATAGTATACTAGTATTATGGCTACTGACAGAATTTATCTTTGACTAAGAGAATCTAAAGCAGATCATAACAAAAATGGGCTAAAAGAAAGACCTTACAATCTACTGTCATTTGTTCTGTCATCTCTATAAAGTTAATGGGTTGGAAAAATGGTCAGCCTTTGGAACCAAAGTTGATATTTAATTGAAAGGAAATGCTTTTTTAATTGTAATTTCTCCCCCCACCCCCTGCACCCCTGTAATTTCTTTAGTTTTTAAAAAATGCTAGCATGAATGTGAAAAAGAACCATGGAGGGTAAAATGAGAGTTCTTACTCATCTGCTTATTAGTAATAAAAATATAGATAAATATTTGAGATGAGTAAAAATGATTTTTTCCATGTGCTATAAAGGAAATCACACTGAAGGGAAGATATGTATGTTTATTTTTTAAGAAAATTGTTTTTAATTTTGTCAGAAAGAATGATTTGGAGGAATAAACTGGTGACTGGGCTAATTGTACGGGTTAAATGACCATATTTATGAAATAGTGGCAACAGACCTCTAAATAATTTTAATGATAAGAAATAACATGACATATTGATAAGGATGAAGGTATTCAAATGAAGAAACGTGAAATTAGCTGGATCAGCCTCATGTCCAACAAAATGGTAGCTCGCTACTGTTTTGGTATAATAGCCATGCAAATTTTTATTTAAGGCCTTTTACAAAAGCCATAGTAATATGGGAAGCAGTTTTCCTTTTAATTGGTCAGAAATGAGAAAAAGTTTAAAAGAAAATCCTTGTGGAAGTCTTACTGTAATTCTGTTATGAAGTTATTATGATGCCAAGTACTTGTGCCTGGTTGTTAAGGTGCTTTTACTCTATACCCTGTAGTCTACCATTTGTAAACACATCTTTTTGATGTTTCTGCCAACATCCTGGCAACAAAGCAGTGCAATTTCAAATGAGCTAATTAACTTAATTGTTGATGAAGCATGAAACAGTTCATTCACCCTGTTAGCTGCTCCCTGACAACATAAGAGTCTGAGCCTGTGAAGTTACTCATCTCCATAAACCTATCTGTAGCTCTCTGTTTAGATCTCTTGTATGGCGGAATTGTGCATGGAAAATGTTTCATACAAGATGCATATTCTTATTTGAAAAGGAATCTCTTAAAATTAAACAAAATTATCACCGTATAAAGAAATTAAGGATACACAAAGTTTTGATTTTAAGCTAGAGAAGCTGTATCTTTGTCATACGACTAGACGACCATGTGTGTTTTGCTCTGATCCTGAGGGCAACAAGTAACAAAGGTAGATGAAATACAATTATTTCTTGACATTTTGGCTCCTAGTAAATTTCCTCTTTTCATTCTTGTTGTTAAATAAATTTCAAATATCATTATTTAAAGGAAGTAATATCAAGTTTTTGATTAAAAAATAAACCTATGAAATATATCTGTTTCAAGTTGGGTATATTACATGATGCCTCATGTAATTTTACTTAAAATTTTTGTTAAAAACTTGAAATTTAAGTGAATCCTGTGCACATCTCCCAATTATTAATGGCACTATTACAGTTGGTTAGTATTTTTCATTCATTCAAAAATCCCTATTGAATGACTTGTTAAAGTAGTTTGGTGAAGAGGTAAGGATGGACAATCACCTTCTTAGCTTGACTTTGGTCATGAACTTGTTGGAACACACAGATAACTCAGAGGGTGCTTATGATGGACCTTTACTTCCCCCTCAGCTTTCTCTTGTTAATTTACAACCATATGCTTAAAACTCCCCTGAACCCACCCCCTTCCCTAAAAGATGTATGAAACCTACTTTAAAAACTGTCCAAAATCTTCACAAATGCTTTCACAGCCTGGCCATTTGCAAACTCCGTGGCCGTACAGAGTGTGAGAAGCCCCAGTCTCCTCGTGTGACGAGCTGGTAAAAGAACACGGCGTCAGAGTCATCTCAGAAAGCCATAATCGTTGCAGGCTGCTAGCGCCTGTCAGGTTACGATCAGTGACAAACAGGTCAAAACAGGTCAATTCAGCTCAGAGCAGTCAGAAAAATTTAATCGTTCTATTGAATAGTTCAACTGCCAAGGCTAGATGATGTTCCAATTAGAGGAGAAATAGAGCCAAAGATGACTGTTAATAAAGGATGAAAAACTAAGAGGGCTGTATAATATCATATGCTAATCTTGCCATATGACCTTAATGTAACATTTACCTCTAAATAAAAAATATATATTCATATGTGGTCAAGTGAAATACACCTATGTTTTTAAGAAGGTAATAGGACATCCACTGTAAGATTTTTGAAATGCTCTTTTTAAAGAAGATGTGGACCTTTAGGAACATTTACATTGTTTAATATTTATGTTTGAGCCATACATATTTCCACTAGTTATTGCTGATTAAAAAAATTCTACTTTGGAACAGTATTCATTAGCTACATCCTTCTATAATTATCAAAGACTTTTGATAAGTATTATATCAGATGGAGAGATCCTAGAAAAATCAACCAACTTCTACAATATATAATCATCAAATTATCTCAATTAAAACAACAGCATGAAAGCATTCAGAAACATACCATTTTTTAAGGATGAAAACTAACAAGAAAAATTTTTCATGATACTCAAATGAAGACAAGAAATACCACCAAATTACAGCATTCTATTTTAAAATGTACTGTAATTAAATATAGTACAGTATATATAAAATCTTCATGAGAAAGAATTTGTTATAGCTAGGCAGACACTCATATTACATAATGGAATACTATCAATCCACACACTCAAATATGATGTTGAGAGCAAAATACCATAGGAACCTAAGTCACTCCTGCACTTATGTTTCATCCTTTAAAAATAATTTTTATGTTAAGCAATATTTTAGCTTATATATTTTATGTAAATTATTTTAAATGACTTGATTAGATATGGCTACATGCTTGAATAAGTGGAAGTAAATGGAAAAAGTGCATGGGTGCTCCTTTTATCAAGGCGTTTTTACAAAACTAAAATAAAACAAGAAGTTGAAAATTATCTAACATAATGTATTCAATGTTGGTAACTGAAATCAAGTAATTTTCCCGATGAATTTTAAGTCAGATTTATTCAGAGTTACCATCATCAGTTTATTTTTTATATAACTATTAATTCCCTCATGCTCCAAGAATTAAGAAAAAAAAGGTAAACCAGATATTTTATCTTCTGGTTTATTATGCCTGTGTTTGTACCCTGTGTACACTGATTCTCTAATATCTATGGACATATTCTTAAGTATATGTTTTTCAACATATACCACGGGGGATATGTATGCATCTTTAGTTATTTGAAAGGGGTTCTTAAGTATAAAAATGGTAAAATGTTCTCATTTCAGCAATCCAGCTCATCACAACATATTAGCCATAAAAATATGTTGACACAGTAATTGCACACGCATGTATTAAAAAATAACTTTCTTTAGGCCATTCCCTGCTGAATCTATCAAATTCCTGGTATTTGAACTACTTTCCGTAGTGAAAATAATATATAAGGTAAATAATCTAAAGGTTTTTATTTAATTTGTTCCACACATTTTGCCCCTGTTAAGTACAGACCAAAATCCTCAGTTTTATGAATGGTGGAAGTAAAAGTTGGTGACAGATAAATATAGAATAAAGCTCATAAGATTTACCTGTCCCGCCTTGCACTTAGAACTGAAGACTGTCCATTCACTATGGAATGATGGGTTATTGGTGGTGATGCTTTGGAAGTGGTGGAGGAGGTAGTCGAGGAGGAATTGTTAGTAGTGAGGTCTAGCCCTCCATGTTTAATGCCATTGTCTTCCATACTGTGAACTCCAGTCACTTCTTTCCATAACTGCTGAATCTCAGCAGGACTTAAGCCAGCTATAAAATGAAAGAAAGCCCCACTAATACAACAAGGTAAAGTTCATATAATGAGCTTAGTGTCATTACTGGATTAATGCCAACAACAAAAGTGATGTTACAAGCATAATTAATATACAATAATAAATCACTTTACAACATCAGCACCATAGCCTTTCTCATGAATAATCAGATATTTGCTAAATACTACCAATTTGGGAACAGTACTGGGAATAATTGGAACTACTATCAAGGATTAATGGGAAAACCCAGATAGTTCTATCTGAAAGTTAAACTATTTAACTTTTAACAGCAGCTTTTACTTATTGCTAGTTTTAGGTTTTTATCAGTGAGGAACTGAAAAGGAAATCGATTTTGAAATGAGATATGCCAAAAGAAATGAAAAGAAAAAAAAGAAGTAAGGAGGATAAACAAAAACGTCAGGGAATAATAGTAAACATTCAACTCAGAAAAAGAATACACTTGACAATTAACTTTGACAAAGTTACTTTGCTCTTTCTCAGACAAACAAAATAACTGAGTTTCATTTGGAGGTCCTAAACATGTCAATATTCTTACCTACATGGATCAATTAAGTAGATAATATGAAAACTTCATTTTTAGGCCAATAGAATAAATGAACTATTCATTTTAAACAATGCCTTGTTTCAGATCATGAAAATTTATCAGATCTATGAAGAATGAAAACAGAACATGAAGGCACAGTCTTTTAGCTTTTAACTATAATTCTGAAATAAGGAATTGAGAGATTACTGTTTACATATTTGACTTATATAATAGTACTTATATGTGCTAAGTACTATACCTTCATGTATTCTCTCTATACCTATGTTCCTTAATCCTCACTAAATCCAGTGGAGTTGATAACTGTATTTTAATCAGTTCATGGATAAGTAAGCAAAGTGAGAGAGAGGTTCAAAATGTACCCAAGGTCACAAAGCTTCTATGT
>NC_043701.1:34439495-34456995 GCF_006229205.1 Suricata suricatta
AATGTCCATCACCTGATGAATGGATCAAGAAGATGTGGTATATATTCACGATGGAGTACTACATGGCAATGAGAGGGAATGACATATGGCCCTTTGTAGGAAAGTGGATGGACCTTGAGGGTGTCATGCTGAGCGAAGTAAGCCAGGCAGAGAAGGACAGAAACCATATGTTTGCACTCATAGGTCTAACAGGAAAACAGGGGAGACCTAATGGAGAACCAGGGGGAGCGGAGGAGGGAGAGAGAGTTGGGGAGAGAGAGGGATACAAAACTTGAGAGACTACTGAATGCTTGAAAATGAACTGAGAGTTGAAGGGGAAGGTGGAGGGGGGAAAAGAGGTGGTGGTGATGGTGGAGGGCACTTATGGGGAAGAGCACTGGGTGTTGTATGGAAAACAACTTGACAATAAAATATTGAAAAATAAATAAATAAATAAATAAAACATTAAAAAAATTTAAAAAAAATTCTTCCAACTGTTAAATTCTGGAATTCTGGAATCCATAGAAAATAAATAAATAAATAAATAAATAAATAAATAAATAAAAACAGGCAGTTTGATTTGAATGACTTTTCTCTTAAAATATTACATTAAAAATATGAAAACTACTGAATAAAGACATACAGGGGGAAATGCAGTTGTAATTATGATTGCTATCACTTATTGACCACCTGCTGTAGTCTGATGCTTTACATTCATAACCTCAATTTACTTCACTTGAAGTTGGGAATCATCCCACTTTACAGATGAGGGCATGGCATGGAGGTTTAGAAAGATTAAATATGTTACCAAATCACTATGCTCACGACTAGTGGACAGAATTCAAACCTAATGCACTGTTGCTCCAAAATCTAGGTTCTTTAGTATTATGTGTATCTACAACATCTAATATAATACAAGGACAAAAGTACTAATCCGATATCCGCACCCCCACAACCCAACACACATCTACATCAGACGCTACAGGGACACCAATCAATCAAGAGGTGTGTGGGAGCGGAGCAGGATGGAACAGGCAGGGGGCACTAGGGGAAGAGAACAGAACATGATGTCAAGGAGAGTGAGTCTTCTCACCCTGCAACTAGAAAACCCATCGATATGGACACAGTAGTAAGAAGCCTAAAGTGACAGAAGAATTCTCACTGCTCGAAACATAAATTCTGCTCACATTATTCATCAGAGTGGTAACCTTAAATTGCTATGTCTATCACAATTTCTTACAGACAGTTTTACTGAAAACTATCATTTTGGTGATTCTGGCTCCTGAAGATTTTAAAACAGCCTAAGAATGAAGAAAAAACTGGAAAACTTAGGTTTCCAGTTATTTAAAATGATTTTTTTTCTATACAAAAGAGGATGGCTTAATAAACTACAGTATTCCTCTGTTACACAGGAAATAATTTCTATATAAACATCATTAGTTATTGCTTTAACCCATGATTCTGAAACATATCTGATTGAACTCCACTAGCAAATCCTTTAACGTAACAGCTTCTCCACATCGTCAGCAGGGGAGCCCTCAGCAGCTCACTCTGCCTCTCTTCCCCACTGTCCCCTCTTGCGTGGACCATGGGTATCCTTTCCGGTCTTCCTGCTTTCCCCTTGCCTTGCTATAATTTACTTCTCATCATATATCAGCCAAAATCCCTCTCTCTAATTGTAAATTAGGCAATGGCATTTTCCAAACAAAGCCTCCAATTGCTTTCCAGAACACTTAGAAAAAAAAAAAAACAAGTAAAAAAGGAAACACGGAACAACAAAAAACCCTAGTATGGCCTGTGAGGTGCTGGCATTTCTTACCTGGGTCTTGCCTGCCTCTCTGACCTCATCTATTGCTCTCTCTCTACATTTCACTCTGTTATGCTAACTTTCTTCTGCATCTTAAAGGCATCAAATATTTGCTCCCTTTCCAGCTTTTGCTCTGGCTGTTCCCACAACATAGGCGATTTTGGTTGCAGATCTTCCCATGACTTCCTCACTTCCTTCACTCAATGGAATCGAGGGTCACCTCCTCTGAGAGGTCTTTGAGCACAGTCTCAACTCCTGCCCCTCCCCACCTTGGCTTCTCAGATTCCCTATCACCTCACTCGGCTTTAGTTTTCTTAAGAGCATTTATCAGTTTCTGGAACTATATTATTTATTTGTTTTACTTGTTAACATCAGTCTCCCTCTACTGCAACTTCAACTTAAAATGGCAAGAGTAGGGATTTCTTATTTTACTCATCTATCCCCAGTGCCTAGAACAGAGCCTTGTACAAGTTCAATGAATAGCAGTTGATTTAATTGATTATAACAGATTGATGGAGTTCTTGAAGGCATTTGGGTTTTTGCAGGGAGGTTCTGTGGCTCCTGCAGGGCATACTAGTTGTGAGTACTGCTATCCCGTAAGGCTGATGTCTAAAGAATTATAAACTAGTTGATCCTAATGACTGAGTGGCTAATAAAATTTTATATCTTGGCTAAAGACTCTTAGATGTTTTTAGAGACTATATCAGTTAGAGAGGCTATTAATAATTTAGTTTTTGAATTTTATTAATAATTTAGTTAACCTAAGTATCCACTTACCTTTTAAAAGCAGACTTCTATTATACTATTCATTTGTATGGAAAATTAGTGGTATCAGTATGATATCACAATGACATGGCAACAAATACTAAGCACACAGATATTTGATGAATAAATAACCTGTTCACTAACCAAATAATGATTCTTAATTAAGCGAGGAAGGAAATGGTTTTTAAATATTACAGATAAGGGGCAGAGAATAGATGATGTCAAAAAGAGACTCCGGTTAGCAGAAGTGGTTCCCCAAAGCATCTGCATATTAGATTTACTTGGGGACATTTTAAAACTTCCAGTGCCCTGACCACAGCCCCAACCAATTAAATCACAGTTTCTGGAAGGAAGACACAGGTATCGGTCTGTTTCTGAGGCTCCACAGATGATTCCAACATGCAATTTTGGAGGAGAATTTTTAAAAGTAAACTATCACATTGCTCATGAAACAAAGCTTTCATATCTACAATTATTCATCTCTTTTCAATGGATACAAAACTATGAATATGAAACAATCAGTTTTGTACAATTTTGAAAGTTTCATGAGTTTTGAAGTTTTGAGCTTTGTGAAAATTAACTTACTTGGGGGCAGTAATGTAACACATTCAGTGCATCTAAACTGTGTTCTATGGACAGTAGTCTTCTAAACACTCCTAATCTGAGAGTTCTAAGAGGTCTGTGGTCTCTATCTTGGAGACTCATGACTGATGCTAACATGTACGTCAGTTCTGCGATGTCTAGGAACAGAAAAGCCTCTTGAGTCTCTTCTTTAACTCAGTGTTTTACAAATCCATTTGAGAATAAAAAGAAAACAATGACAAACTCTTTTTACAATTGCATTGATTTATTTCAGCTTTCAATAATGCGAGTGGGCTTAGGATTCATCAGGTGCTCTCCATCCCTTCCCACGAACTACAGGCTGCCTGTTTATACACTTAACAGACTTTTTCCAAAATTTGCTTAGTTCAAACCTAAGCTTCTATTTATGCAGCCCCTCGGAACCCAACTCACTGTTCCAGTAGGTTCCTTTGTCTCTTTTTTGTTAGACATTTACAGGGGACTTCTGATATACCAGTCACTTTCCTCCATGCTTCAGTGCTAATCTAATACCCCGAGCTCCTATTGTTCTCCCCATTTTAGAGATGAGGACACTGAGAAACAGAAAAGTTGAATAACTATCTCTAAAGTTAATGTGGCAGAGCTCATCACATTTGTAGGTCATTGCTCGCATCACCCTTTTCCAGGACTCCTTCCCTTGTCGCCCTGTCTATGTGTTCAACCCCTACCATTTCTTTCTTTATTCCTACCCTAACTTAATTTTTTTCCCATAGCACTTACCACTATATATTTACCCAATGTGAAATCTAAGTTTTGTGATGGCAGGGATTTCTGCCTCTCCTATGACTGCTTTGCCCCCAACACCTAAAGGAGTGCCTACAGTGAGTGAGAGCTCAATGTGTATTTCTTAAAGGAGCTGTTCAATGACCAGAACAGTAGTAGTACATGATCTAGGAATCAGTGGACTAGACTTAAAATCTTAAGTAAAGAGTATTCAGCTTTCTTACTGAATTATTTCAAGGATCCATACATAAAATTACTAGTGCCAAAAACTTGTATGATTATGCAATTTTAAAATTCCATGACCACAAAACAATCAAGAAATGATAATGGATGATAGCTTTGAGATGATGACTTGGACTTGTTCTCATTCACTGCTGCTACTACAAATAAGCATCCAAAGGTGAATTCCTAACCAAATGACATGTAATACCAGAAGTAAAGCAATTAAATAATAATTCCTTAATCCTGGATTCAGAGTTTGTGGTGTATCTATTGGGTGACAAGCACTGCACTAAGAATTAATTAAAATTTGATAATTCATATCTAGATTATACATTCTTGGAGCACACAAGGTTTAAAAATTCTAATATTTTACTTATTGGTAAAAATTACATTAGCAGCTTTTTCACACAAAAATAAAAGATCCTTTCAATGCCTTTTCATTTTTTATGCCTAGAAATTAATTTTAATATTAAATAAATAATTATATATATTATAATGTAAAGTAAGTCTACCGTAATTTTTAAAATTAACCTATCTTATTTAATAGAACTCTGCTTATTTTCTAGAGTTACTTATAATTAAAAGTAATAAAAGCAAATTTTGTAGAAGTATTTATATCATCCACATATTTTATTGAACCAATTTGATATTTAATAGTTTGAATTATTGAACTATTATCATGTAAGAGTTTTCATCTTAATTTTCACCTTAAATTTTACATTAAAAAAACTAGTATATGCACATGGCAAAAATAACTGAATCCTAGAGAAAGTCATACGTCGCAAAACTGACTTTCCCAAACCAGACCTGACCTCGTAGTTCTTAGTTCTCTCCGCAGGCAGCCTTTCTCCTGGTTTCTGGGCTATCCTTCAGAGACCTGTGTTCATTTATAATTTGCCAGACCTAACATATTATTGATTTATATTTGACCAGGGGCCTATTTTAACCTGTAGGTATAGTGCCCAGCTTTAAAATGTATGTTTAATGAGCGGTGTACTGAATACATATTTTTCCCAAAAGCTGAATTACAAGGAGCAAAATAGCTATTTGTCTAAAACTGAGACCAAAGGGAAGTATCTCCACTAAAGAAGGAACTTCTGGGATACTAGAGTACATCATATATATATACATACACATATATATATACATAAAATATGAAAGCGTAGATATATTTCACTATAGTGAAATAATGAAAACATAGAATTTATAAAAACCTACTATAATTTCACCATGAAAATTTTTATAGGTGGCATTTTTTACATTTGTTATTTTATTTTACAAAATAGTAATTTCTCAGTTTTCCTCATCATGGAACTTTAATGGGTCAGAATTGACATTCTGCTTTTGAGTGTTCCCTCAAGATATAAAGAACTAACAAAAAGAACTTTAAAAAGACTTATGGCCTAAATGGAAAGAAATTCATTTTAATGTATGCATGCTGGTACACAAAAACAATTCTGTGACAATTAGAATTATGATATAATTTGCTATCCATCTTTCTATCTTACTAACATTTCCTTGAAAACTAACTCAACATGCTTAATATTTCCCTATGTATTTAACTTTTTGTGAGTTATTTATACATAAATTAATCGCATTCACGTTTAACTTTGCAAAGTTTTATTTCTGCCATAATAAATCTAAACATCTAAACGTCAGCTTACTGATGGAGCTTTAGCAGGTAAAACCCCAAAGGAGAGTTTCCCTTCAAGTTACAAACTGAAGAC
This sequence comes from Suricata suricatta, assembly GCF_006229205.1. NCBI lineage: Eukaryota > Metazoa > Chordata > Mammalia > Carnivora > Herpestidae > Suricata > Suricata suricatta. Next base: position 34,445,340 of record NC_043701.1, read on the forward strand.
AGCCTGGTACTTAAAAGGAAATACTAAGATGGTAACAATAATTCTGACCCACAGGTGTTGCCCATATTGCTAGTGCTGCTACCCTGATTAGATATAAGGTGATCTATGCAAGCACATGACACGTTAGACAAAAAAATCAAGATGTCAGAAGTGATGCTTAAGTATGCATTTGGCTATTTTATTTTTTTTCAGAGAGAGTGCAAGCAGAAGAGAGAGCAAGAGAGAGAGAGAGGGAATCTTAAGCAACCTCCATGTTGAGCATGAAGCCCAACATGGGGCTCCATCCCACACCCTGGGATCATGACCTGAGCCAAAATGAACAGTAGGATGCTAAACCGACTGGGCCACCCATACATCCGGGCATTTGACTATTTAGGTTTCCATAATCAGACAATGAGTCAAAGCCACCTGATTTTGACTGAATAGTCATCTTAAAGATAAACTTCAGCACATTCCTAACTCAGCATAAAGGACATTATTATAATTTACTTAGAAAGATTTCACAAGGACATTATTAGACTTTACTTGGAAAGATTTCACTTTATTTGTTATTCAACAGTTCTCTCATTCTAAGCTCATCTAATTCTAGAAGGTGTTACTTCAAAATAGTGCTGGCTAGATATTCTAGCATTCTAATCTGTTTGGTCTTTCAGATTGGTAACAAAAGTGTTATATTTTAAATAGCTTTTATAAATCCAAAAACATGTTGAAAGTTGAAATGCATTAAAGTTTTTGCCACATATATTTTGGTATCTACAGTCATAGTAAGCCTGTGAATATATTGTGTGTTGGAATACACTGACTTCTATCTCATGTCAAAAACATATCAAAGTTTGAAGTGCATGCACAATAATTTCCTGTTTTCTAATCTGGAGACAACGGTCTGGGTCATAAAAATGTGTCAATAAATAACTACCAGCTGACATATAAACTGCACTGTCTATGGAGTAAATAGCTTCATAATCAGTATTTTATTTGACATTGATTTACAAATCCATCCTTCTTTTATTTGATTCTATATACCTATAGTCACTTTTTATATCTTTTATTTATTTATTTTTACATGTTTATTCGTATTTTTTACAAGAGAGAGAACAGGAGAGGAGCAGTGAGAGAGGGAGAAAGTATCTGAAGCAGGCTTCAGCCTCCAAGCTATCAGCGCAGAGCCTGATGCAAGGCTCGAACACATGAACTGTGAGATCGTGATCTGAGCCAAAGTTGGATGCTTAACTGACTGAGTCACCCAGGCGTCCCTATATATGCTTTTAGAGATCATACTTTAATTGCCTAATTTACATCAAAATCTAACATTATAGTAATATTCATGATGGCTTTAAATACTTAATATTTAAAATCATGTTCTTTAAAGTGATACATGTCATTTTGCATTATAGAGAAAAATGTCTATACATCTCCCACTCTTATCAAAACTATTATAATTTTGTTACTTCTGTTTCATTCTCATACACTTTTTTTTATACAGTTGAAAGAAGTTGAAACTTTAAAAAGTAGCCTGAGGAAGCTGTGTTAAATCATGGGGATACATACTTCAAATATGGCGTATTTTTAAAGATCATCATTGTGTATAAATCCTACTTGGTGTTCCTGTGGTTATCATTCAGGGATAATCCACCAGCCAACCAAAAACGTGGTGCGAAGTGAACTGGGAAGCTGTTTACATATTTCAGATATAAAAATATCTGAAACAACCAGTGGCTAAGGCAGAAGTAATTTAAGGCTTCCATTATGTAACAATTACTTTTTTACTTTCTCCCATTCAAGTTTGGGATTCTAGTACCACCCTGTGAAATTCCATCCCTCTGCTGTAGCTGGTTTATGTGACACATTCTGTGTTTGTGACACATTCTGTGGCTGATGAGTCTCCATAGTGGCACTTCTCACACTTCCTCATCTAAGCACTGAAAACCACAATGATGACTTGCATGTATTATGTTTAAAATATAAATATTCTTCTCAAACCTAGATGTACTTTCAGATTTATCTCACTTTCATGTTCTCTCTCTTGTGTGTTTAATCTCTCATTCATTTAATGGAGAGTACACAGAGAAGAAAAGGAAAAAAAATGATAATTCTATAAAAAAAAGCTCAGAAATTAGAGTACATTTTCATTTGAAGATCATTAAAATCATTATATTATAATAAATTTCCTTTTTCAGCAAGGTATGTATATATCTGTTTTGGAAGAATATAGTTTAACAAATGTATTTGGACATAAATTATATTTTACTTCTGTGAACTTCTGAGACTGAGTGCAAGCAGGGGAGGGGCTGAGAGAGAGGGAGACACAGAATCCCAGGCAGGCTCCAGGCTCTGAGCTGTCAGCACAGAGCCCAACGCGACACTCGGACTCACAGACCACAAGATCATGACCTGAACTGAAGTCAGATGCTTAACTGACTAAGCCACCCAGGTACTCCTCTGTGAACATCTATTTTAAACTTTCTTGAAATGTTTGTTTCAATGGTTTTACTTAAAATCCTGGTAGATCTCACTTCTCTCTATTGAGGGGAATCTTCTGTGATCAGATCCTAACCAAAGGTTTTATGTAAATTTTACTGAAAAAAAAAAATCAATGGTATAAATTTATTGCTTCAGCTTAGTGTAGTTTCTACCAAAGAAATTCATGTTTATATTGAATTAATTTATACACAACTTTCTTTTTTTAAACCTTATTTCTTCATCTGTCCTCAAATTATATTTATTTTTTCAAAGGACAATAGTTTGTGAATAGAACATTCACTGGTATAATGACACCATTGTTTATTTCAATTCTCTTTAGAATGGTCCAGAAAAGTGGGTTTATTGCCTTGTTTTTCTTCCACTATTTAACCTTTATCTTTCTTGATTTCCTAGGAGTGATTCAATCAAATGAATCAGAAGATCTGAAATTAAGTAAAAGAGGAAATTCTGGGAAAAACATGCCAACTTGACAGCAATGTGATTTAAAAAAAAAAAGTTAAAACATTTACTGCAAAACATTTTATTTATTTTATTTTATTTTTAAAGTTTATTTATTTTGAGAGAGAGAGAGAAAGAGAGAGAATGGAAGTCAGGGAAGGGCATAGAGAGGGTGGGAGAAGAGAATCCAAAGTAGGCTCCAGTGCAGAGCCTGATGGAGTGCTCAAACTCATGAACTCTGATCATGACCTGAGCTAAAAATAAGAGTAGGACGTCCAACAGACTGAGCCACCCTGATGCCCCTACAATATTTTAAATTTCATGTGTCAGAAACAAGATTATGTGCATTTTAAAGAGTGTCATTTATCTGCCTAAATTTTTTTCTATTTAATTATTCTTGACTTTATTTAGAATATTCATAATATTTCAGAATATTCTGAATAAAGTCAAGAATAATTAAATAGAAAAATATTCAATAGAATATTCTGAATGTGAGCCCCTTTGTAACAAATATAATTAGTCCAATTGGTTTAAAGTTTGTTCTAACAAAATTCAAATTCAAATTAGAATATGCTTTTATGAATTTTAAAGATGAATGACTTTTGCCTGTATCAATAATTTTAGCACACAAGGAGTCATTTTGTTTACCATCATTTTTTTAAACTAAGAATGCTTTCCGTTTTCCAAAAGTTGAGTCAAATGATAAATATATACAACTGTATGATTTTTAGTGTTGTGTTATGGTACTATATTATTGTATCATCAAAGTTTTCTTTTCAGAAAAATAAGGGATGCATGGGTGCCTCATTTGGTTGAGCATCCAACATTGGCTCAGGTTATGATCTCCCATTCGTGGATTTGAGCCCCGCATCAGGTTCTGTGCTGACAGCTCGGAGCTGGGAGCCTCCTTCAGATTCTGTGTCTCCTCTCTGCCCCTTCCCTGCTTGTGCTCTCTCTCTCTGTTCCTCAAAAATAAATAAATAATAATAAAATTAAAAAATTAAAAAGGAAGAAAAAATGAATAAGAATTCAATTGACAGCTTTTTAAAGCTATAATTTGCAATATATGCACCAGTAATATTATTTTAGGGAAAATAAGATCAAAATGGTCCCATGATTTAGATGGGATTCTACAAAGCATAGCTTGTAATGGAATAAAGGCTCGTTTTTATATGTGAGAGTTTAAGCATGAAGATCAGGAACTTTTAGGAACTTCTATCTTTTTATTTATTTATTTTTATCTTAGAGAGAGAGAGAGAGAGTGCCTGATGAGGGAGAGGGAGAGAGGATCCCAAGCAGGGTCCATGCTCAGTGTGTAGCCCAAAACAGGGCTTGATCCCACAACCCTGGGATGATGACCTGAGCTGAAATCAAGAGGCTGGCCTTCATTCAACCCACTGAGCTACCCTGTGCTCCCTATTTTTTTTTTAATCAGTTCTCCACCAAAACTCCTATCAGCTCACCTTTGTTAAATGGAATGTTGTTAAGCCTTTCCGCTAATCTAAATCTCTGCAGGTCTTCAGTGCACATTCTACAGCACTTAAATTGTGTGGCCCTTACAAATTATTTTCTGCCATAAGACTAATAAATATACATTTAATATCTAACAAAAACAAAGCAGTTTTACTACACGCCTAAACCCAGTGTGTAGTAAAATCTCTTGAGTTTCAAGAACATGGGCCATGCAGCCATGTTAACAATCGTGTTTTAATAATAAACCTGAAGGTCATAAAAACAAAATTTCTCAAGGTATCAGGCAGACAAGGCATGAAATGGTAGAAGGTGCCATACGAGGAATGGAGTATGCACATTTTGTGTGTACCTTGAGGCAGCGACTGGACAGGAAGTGCCGCCTGGCCAGGTGGGATGGAGATGAGTCCCTGACGCTGAAGGCTGAGCAGATGTTGCTGCTGCTGGAGTTGTTGCATCTGGAGAAGCTGCTGCTGGAAGACAAGCTGCTGGGCGGCCAACTGCTGCTGCTGCTGCTGCTGCTGCTGGTGCAGAAAACCCGGCCCAGTAAACAGCAGGGAACACATGGTCTGCACACCCAGCTCTCAAACAGAGAAATGCACACGCCTTTCAGTGCCCCGGTGAGTTTCTGAATGGGCATCCCATGGTCAACGTTCGAAAGCAGAATGGGAGCAAGTTCTAGATTTTCAGTTGCCTTTCTTTCAAATATTACATAGCAGCAGAGAACCAAGGAACTTGCATGAAAGAGTATGGAACGAGCTTTAGAAAAAGTATGTTACACAAAGTCTCTTTTAAAAAACTTGGCTTATTGCAGATGATGATAATAAGTTTATCTATACTAAAAAATAACACTTCGTAGTGACAGTCAACTTCAACAACACTCTTCTCTTTTTTTCCAATTGAATAAGTTTGATCCGCAGAGGCCCATGAATATGGTCTCTGGTGATCTATTAGTAAACTGGATGTAGCCTTCATAGGACAGGCCTGTTAGCTCTCTCTCTTCCTCTTCTCTCTTGTTGGAATACATTAAAGGCAGAATTATGTTCAGGGCAAAAAGAAGTGCCCTTATAATAAGGAAAAGTATAACTTCCAATTTTGTGAGGCATTACAAGACAAACCAGAGTTCTCTGGACTCGAGGGTATGAGGAGGCAGTCACACTTCAGAGATAGACAAGCTGCTGGGGAAGACCTTTCCTTTTTAGTTTGGGGAAAAGAGAAACTTCTGATGCGCTCACTGGAAAACAGACTGCATAATGGAGCAAGTCATGTGGATTGCCCAGAGCCTCCGGAGAAATAAGGGAGCAATTTCTATTCTGTAGTTGATGGCTGTCTGAAATTCTATTCACAAATCCAAACAGAAACAAAGCCTCAGGAGGTCAAAACTGTTTCCTGTACGTTTGCATAATGGGCAGCTTGAAGACAACGGCTCTGATACCTGCTGATCAATTTAACTACTTCAACATGTTTTGTTTGTATTATGTTTATATTTGATGCAGTTTGCTGACAAGTGCAAGCTAGGCCTGAGAAGCCAGCTTGTCAGTTTGATTTATGAGCATATCAAACTGTAACTTTCTACTCGCCACTCCAAACCTACAGTAGCAGTTCATTAATCAGGGGCCCGTGACTTTGAAATTTGTGTTCCACCGGTGTCTCCCTTAGCCCCCCCACCCCACCCCCCAACCACGGGCTACATTTGCATGCATGTCCTCTGAGCTGCACCACTGAGAAAAATAAGGTTCCCTCACCAACTTAGAGTCTCGGTGAATACAAGATAATCAGTACTTTGTCCACCACAGAGCTTGCTCTTTGTACACTGTGATTCATTAGTGAACATTAGACGACAGACAGCAGCATTGGATTGTAACTCTCAAGTCCCATGCTACAAAAAAGGAGAGCAGGAGAGTTCTACTGTCACTGTTATTAAGCTGGGTAAAAATGTATCATAACGCATCTTTGACAGGAGAGCCTTGCGCTAGGAAGATCTGGGGCCGCGTTGGCCTCGCCGCGCCGGGTCCCCACCTGGCCCCGCTGCGCTCGGCCGGCGAGCCCGCCCGACGGCAGGTGGCTCCTACCTCTTTCGCCTGCTTGCCAGGATGGGGCGGCGGCGGCGGCGGCGGCGGCTGCTGCTGCTGTTGCTGCTGCTGCTGCTGCTGCTGTTGCTGCTGCTGCTGCTGCTGCTGCTGCTGTTGCTGCTGCTGCAAAAGCTGAAGATGTAACTGCTCTTGCTGTTTCTTGTAAAACTCTTGTAGTTGTTGCTGAATAAACCATTTTGACTTTAATAAATAAAGGCAAAAGTTTCATGTATTATAAATCTCCTACACTCTTCTAGACTGGTATATGGTAGAGTATCCATTAAGGTTCACCTCCCAAGAACAACAAAAAATATGCAATGGATGCAAAGAGACAAATCTACATACATTTTTTTCCAAGGCAGCTCTGAAATTTTCCAATCCAGAATCCAAAAAAATCCTAAACAGGAGGGCATGGAAAACCTGTATTCTAATGGGCCAGAACCAAATAAATACCCTATGTGATTACATTGGAAGTCCCAATGGGATATTAAAATAGGTTGTATACTCTACCATTTATAAGAATCAAATATATGGCTGCATAAAATCAGGTTGTTCAACTCTTATTGGGAAAATCATTTAATCCATCAGATGTACAGAAGAATGTCAGATTTAGAAGCAACTGGCCTGTGGCCATGATCCATAGAAGACAGAAAAGTGATTACGTAGATAAGAATTTAGGTAAAGTACATTATTTGCTCTATAATAAGTATGTCTACCACATAAAGTCCACTTTATATACACTCGAGGCCCAATAAGGTTCACATTAGGAATGCTAGTCTTGTCACTAAGAAAGGATAAACTTTCATGGATTCGTGGCTTAGTTGCTTAACTTTGTTTTTATAAGTAGATACTCTCTATGCCTAAACACCAAGTATATTTTGGGAAGGAAAATGTAGGATGTTATCTTCCCCATTGCAACCAAATGACCAGTTTAAATTTCATACTTCCGTGAACAAAAGGGAGCGCTGAAGTGTCAAGGAGTTTTAAAAGCAAGAATTATCTAGAAGTCTCTGCACTTTTGTTGGCAAGTCTACAAATCAAATGTACCTAAGCATCTGAATACTAAACTATTAATTCATTCCATGTTGAAGTTACACCTCTCTCTGCTCTTATTGTAGACTTTGATGAATTTAAAAAGACTAAGGGATCTGAATTTTCAGATTTAGTAGTTCTGCAGTTACAAGGCCACAGGTATGTTCTTGCCTGCTGACCCATCGTCTCTTCAAGTGGAGAGTGACTGGCAAACCTGCCCGTGGCCCTGTTGACAGAGCCACGCTAGGACACCAAAGCAGGTAAGCCACATTACCTGCTGCAGCATGACCGCCTGCTGCTGCTGGAGAAGGGCTTGGAGCTGCTGAGGAGACAGGACTTGCTGCTGAAGAATCTGCTGCATTTGCTGAGGGGTGATCACCTGGGGGGTCATCATGGCCACCGACACAGGCACCTGGGCAGGGAGAGGAAGGGAAGGGGGTGGTCTTAACAAACATCTGCTCACCTGCTTCACAGCTACAGGTCACCACTCGGAAATCCTTTAGAAATGATGGCTGGCAATTTTTATACAATATCTGTCATATTACTTAACTCTTTGATGATACTATTAAAGTACCACAGCACGTAGACACGACCCTTCCAGAGGCATCAGATATCAGATGCTATCTTCACGATCCTTACTTACCTCAGACATATTACACTAAGATGCTGGAGTTTGACTAGCATCGTGAAAAATAGACAATTAAGTGTCAGGTTTCTCACTACTTCATGATTGATCATCTCACCGATGCCACAGTGCTATGAAAGGGAAGTGTTTGGCAATGGTTTAAAGGTATGATTATGATAAACAATAAAGATTAAACAATTTGAAAAATATGCATATACATATCTGTTATCAAAACTAGTAAAAAGAATGTATGTAGAATATACTTGTGCAAACATAATCACTATCTTCAGTGTATGTCAAACATATAAGTATTAGAAAAATACATATTATAATACATATTACTTCATGAGTACATGTCTCAAGTCATATAAGATGTATATACACATGTATTTCCAGAAAATAGCAACCTAGACAGGTCCTCTTAAGGAAAGAATCATAAGCCAAGTATTCTTCTCTAAACATTTTCTTATTTCAAGCTAGGTGAACTTATATCAGGGGGTCTGGAAAGCTAAAGATTATTCAATGGTTATTCATTAAGCTGAAAAAAAGTATTTTTGCTTAAAATTATCTTTCTTTTCAAGGCTCTGAGAAATATACAGTCAGACGAAAAAGCAAATAAGGAGGAAGAGAAAAAAACAGGAGAAAGGGGAAGTGAGGAAAATACAGAGTGAGAAAGAGCTAGTGAGGAAGTCCGAGAGAAGGAGAATGGCTGGCCAGGGGAGCAGGACAAAACCTTGGGTAGATGGTCAGCCCGGACACAGTCAAGCTGTTAGGGGGCATTGCTTGTACGGCATCAAAAAACTTGTCAGTGTGCCCAGTTTGCAACCTTTAAAAAAGCAACGACTTTCTTTCCTAGAAAGAACAATCCATTTTTACTGTAAATAAAAGCATATATTTAAGTAAATACTGTTTTAGAACAAATTCGGGGACAACAATGTGTCTTTGAAAATAGAAAAAGATTAATAGATGTGGTTCCCTATTTTAATAGTCATTTTAACACAGTTCAAACTTTTCTGGCACTTCATGTTATAAAGAAAGAAGAAATTAATGAAAAAGAAGTGAGGAGAGAAAAAAGTAAAAGAAACCCGGGGTGAATAAAGGTTCCCCCCCCTCCCAGCAAACACAAATGCTTCATATTTAATTTTAAGAAATAACTTTGTCTCATCTATCCCATGCTGATATGTCAAGACATGATTATACCTAGTTTTGTGATGAAAAAGAAGTGTTTTGTGATGGAAAAAAACCTCAGTGATTATCACAAATATTTCTGGATTCTTTTAGAACATACTGACAAATTATAGGTTACTACATTTGAACTTATTATAAGAAAAGGCATGCTGAAATGTGTGCTATAAAATTAATTAACCCAATGGGTTGCCCAAGTGTTTAGTTGTTTAAAACTTGAGTGGTCAGTTTACTTAATTGTTTGTTCTTCAGTCAGCAAATAGAATGGTTAGATAAGTAGTTTTAAAAAAATCTACCACAAAGATGCTTTTTCTTCCAATTATTTACATCATACTATCTCTAACAAGGGATCAAACCAAAAATAAGAACCAGAGTAAAACAGAAATGTTAAGTTTTAAAAAGACCACCAATCCAGATGGACAAAAAGACAGACAAATACTAAATATATATAGACAGATACCACATATATATAGATATTATGTATATGTAAATGGACAAATACACACATATAGATATACATACACATAGATATATACCTTCTATAAAGTCAGTTATGGGATAAAAAGTGGCCACACTCTCTTATCTAAGCCCCGTATCACTTTTTAGCATATGGAGAGCTTTCAATTAATTATCTCCACATCTGGCGCTCCTGGGTGGCTTCGTCAGCTAAACGTCCTACTCTTGATTTCAGCTCAGGTTGTGATCTCATGATTCATGGGAATCGTGCCCCACATCAGTCTCTGCACTGACAGTACGGATGCTGCTTGGGATTCTCTCTATCCTCTCCCTGTCTCTCTCTCTCAAAATATAAAGAAACTTGAAAAATTATCTCTATATCTATAAGGAAAAGTACTTCATATGTGACTGATAACAAATTCACTTTTTGAGAAAAGTTTTATGAATGGAGGCCTGTCATAATACACTGCAAATTTATAGTTAGATTTCAGCTTATACAAATTGTAGGACTCTTTAAAACACACACACACACACACACACACACACACACACACACACACACTTTGGGGCACCGGGGTAGTTCAATTGGTTAAGCATTTGACTCTTGGTTTTGGCTCAGGTCACGATTTCACAGCTCGTGGGTTCAAGTCCCCTTCAGGTTCCATGCTGACAGTGCAGACAGTGCAGAGCCTGCTGGAGATTCTCTCTCTCTCTCTCTCTCTCTCTCTCTCTCTCTCTCTCTTTCTCCCCCTCCCTCTCTCTCTCTGCCCCTTCCCTGCTCACTCTCTATCTCTTTCTCTTTCAAACTAAATAAATAAACATTAAAAATATATAAAAAATAAAAGAACACAAACTTTATTAGTAAATATCATATAATATGTACAGAAAATTATATGACTCTATAGCTTGTTGCAACTGTGACTCATGGTGTACAAGCAAATTTGAGCATGTATTCTACCTTTGCATTTTATTTTATTTTATTTATAAAATTTTTTTTCTGCAATGTTTATTTATTTTTGAGAGACAGAGAGAGACAGAGCATGAGTGGGGAAGGAGCAGAGAGAGAGACACACACACACAGAATTGGAAGCAGGCTCCAGGCTCTGAGCTGTCAGCACAGAGCCTGATGCAGGGCCCAACCCAGGAACTGTGAAATCATGACCTGAGCCAAAATCGGATACTTAAAGACTGAGCCACTCAGGCACCTGGTTGTTTTTCACTTTTAAAATGGTTTGTATTTCCCTTATAATGAAAAGTTTATAACATAAAACTAGCCACCATATCCTCCTCCTCCTCAAATCCTATGTATCATATATATATATATATATATGCATATATATATATGATGTTCTGCAAATTTTAAGCAGATTCTATCTTACCCTCTAGAAAACCGCCATCTAAAACTGACAATTTACAGGCATTAAGATAGGTAGAAAGACAAGCAAACTAACACCTAATGAGTCGAACACTCTATTTCCATAAATAAGATGTACTTAAAACAGTTTTCCCTACAACAAATGTCAGTTATAAGTATTATATGTTACATGTAGACAACTCCACTTGCCTTATTTAAAAATTAGTAATTTTCAAAATGCAAAACTCCATTTTAAGAAACTCATTTTAACTAACACACTTCTTTTGCTCCTCCTATATCACTTTTGTTATAATCTCACTGCATTTCTTTGCTATTCCAAATTACTGGAAGAATTTGTTGACAAATATGGATAGAGATTAACTGAGTACATAAATTTTTTTTGGAGATTATGCTACTTTATCAAGTAAAACCAGCATCACGTTTGAAAGTATATGGATAACTTTCTGAAATATACATACTTTCATAAATTCAGTGTTAGGCTTAAGAAAATATTCTCCACTGGATATATAATTTTGTTCATGC
>NC_043701.1:34461995-34505377 GCF_006229205.1 Suricata suricatta
AGATTATAAAGCTGTGTTTAAGATATAGTTTTGTTCATCTTGTCTCAATAGACTTCCACAATTACTTTTTACCAACTAGTCTCGTTGAAAGGTTTCTAGCATTATAGGTAATGTAAAGTCCATTAGGTCAGGCTCTTCATAGCATGACATGCAGTAAATTACAAGTGCTTCAAGCAGCTCAGTGAATTACAGTTCATCACTTTGAAAGGTTTCCCACTACAAGACCACAGATATCAGATCTGGCAGTTAGGATCCAATTAACACTTTGGTCAGAATAATCAGATTGCATGTGTAAGACTTGTATAATTCGTTTATTGCTTCCATGCATCTTCTGTCTGTAGGTAAATTTGTTGCTCTTATTTCAAAGCTTGGAATCAGTATTTCACTTGCCTTTAGGTTATATTTCAAGTTATTTTGCAGTGCAGTGATGAACTCTCCTTGTTTCAGCAATTTAGATCACTTGTCCTACAGATATTACAGCTTGAGAAATGGTTTGTTTCTGGTAGTTTTGTTTTGTGCTCTTACCATGTCATTATATGTCTAGAAAAAAATTGCTAGCAATTTTTACTAAGCACGTTTTATTTAGTGTATCAGAGACCGTTTTCTCCAACATGATCACTGTGAATCTTGCATAACAACCCTATACACCATAAATGACATATGCAATGACATTTACATGTGTACTGTCATGCAAAACTATTTCCTGCTACACTGAATATAATACTATGACTGAATGAAAAACATTCTGATTTGGTGATATCATTTTTCTAGCCATGGTCAGTTATTTAGAAGAGGTCCTTTAGGGAAAGATTAATAAGGAGAGAATATTATTCTCATATTTGGTACTTTTGGCCAGTACTTTGATAGCTAGTTTAGTCACACTTCCAAACATTATAGCTAAGTGGATAGAAATCTCAAAAGAATAATTTCACCCAGCGAATGATACAATTTCTTAAAAAAATTGAATATACAAATTCCACTACTGCAATTTTTAAACCACAATGGCCTAATAAATTTTCATAAATAAAAAAGCCTAATAACATTTCTTGAAATAGCATCATATTCAATTCTCAGTGAAGCCTATTTGTTATAAATTACTGTTTCTTTATTTTCTATTATACCTAATACAGATTTAAATTCCTAGAATCAGAACACATGTTTCAAATCCAATATAAACTGTTGCAGTACCATGAAAACACAGTTAAAAGAAATCCTACTTAGAAGATGTACTAAAAATGATTACTCTTTATAGATGAAATCTAAGTGGTAATACTAGACCCACTGATTGAAAATATGACCCTTGTTTGGATTTTCACAGATAGCTCTTTAATGATTAGTAAATATTGTACAGGCAAAATTCAGTTTCTTTTAACAGGTGGCCCTTTCTTTTCTTCATACCATTATATCACACCAGAAGGTCAATCAGATCATGCAAATACAAATATTTCTTCTTATCAATGATGATGAAAACAATACTAATGAAGATGGAAATAGCAACAAAAAGCCTGGTTGCAATGTCAGATCTGAACCCAGAAAAATTCAAGTTGAATAGTGGGCGTCTCACTTGTTTGCTTTTGTCCTTTTGGTCAAGCTAGTTAATGTCTCTGAGACACTGTCCTCTGTCAGTGTCTGTGTCTGTAAAGTACAGGTAAGAACATCCATTTCACTGGGTTATTCTGAGGATTTGTTGTGGTAAGACATGTACATAAATAACACATAGTAACCACTCAGATGATCTTCCTCGCCTTCTTCCCTCTTTACCTAGATCAACTCCTTCCGAGACGTAGTAAACTCCTTCCGAGATGTAGTAAACTCCTTCCGAGACGTCGTAGTAAAAATACATAACAATTTGCCCCAGTTTAGTACAACCAGAATGCTGAGAGAGGCAGTCTCACCTAGTCTCTACTCAGACTTACTATTTAAAACCATTAAAAAGTTGAGATCTCATAACCTACACTGAATCCTGAAGGGTTTACATAGAATCTGTTAACAGTGTTCCATGCATATATTTATGCATTTTGCTATTTATTTGGAAACTTTATTCTGATACAAAGTCTATGCCAAATAAAAGGTTCTGGTTTTGTTTCATGTGCAGCAGGAAAGCTCTGTCTGAGCAAGAATGTCTCCCTCTAATCTCAGCCCAGCCTCATAGTCCCCTAGGCCCAATAGGGCTACCTTGCAATAGGCTTTACTGGTACCCATTGTTTGTTTGGTTTCTAAATGTTTCAGTTTTAACTCCCTCTCACAAGATTCCTTGTATCTGAGTTTCCATTCCTTGTTTCTGGCTTTGTCTGTACTAGTAATCCAGGCTTTGTTTTGTTTTGTTTTGTTTTGGTATCTAGGTTTTATCTTTCTCCAACACTGGCTCTATGTTCTTATCACAGTTTCAATTTGCTAGGTAACTTCTTGAAGAATAAACACTCCAGCTATTTATTCCAACCAAAGTTTGCTGACTTCTGGTGGTGAGGGGAAAATAAAGAATTGCATAATTAGAGTTCAGTCTGGCAAGGGTTAGGACAGACGGACACAAGGAAGAACTAGGATGGATATTAGCATGGCATAATGAGAAAGGGCTTTCAAGAGCCGATGCTTGAGTTCTAATGAATGAATAGGGACTAAGAATGTGAAAACGCTTCTCTAGGCAGAAGTGAGGCATTAGCAAGACTCTTTGGGGCAATGGCAAGTCGTTCCTTGTGACTGAGGTATGAGCATTGGGAACATATAGCACAGGAGGTAGGAGCCAAGTTGTGAGAGGTCCATGGCTACTAGAGTCAGAAGTTAAACATTTGAGTAGAGGGTAAAGAAGTGTGGGCATCCTGAAGGATTGGAGAAAAACACTAAGAACAGATTTAAATTTTGGGACTATCTATGGCAACAATGCTAGTTAGTAGGCTGTTGCAGACATTTTAGATTACTTAAGTAGAATGGAGAGGAAGAGAAGTTGAGAGGTGTTAAGGAATTTGAACATACAGGAATTTTAAAGTTTTTATTTTAATTCCCAGTAATTAGCATACAGTGTAATATGATGATATTCTGGTATACAATATAGTGATCCCATACTTCTAGACAACAGCTGGTGCTCATCCACTCCTTGAGCCCTCATCACCAGTTTTACCCATACCCCCACCTACCTCCCTAGTCCTAAAGTTATCACTCTGGAAAGGTCTCTGAACTGCATGATAATAGGCATAAACACTTATACCGCCCTAACCTTTATTCTGGACCTAAACCAAACCCTAATCTTAATCTGAGGGAAAAAATGTGTTATTACATATATATATATATATATATATATATAATGTATATACATGGTAGGTATATACATATGCATACAAATATATAATATGTTTAATGTTATAATAATATTATAAGATATATGTATGTGTTATATACAACATAAAACACATATAATATATATCTGGCATATGTAATATACATACATATAATATGGAATATTACTGAGCCATAAAGAAGATTGAAATCTTGCAACAACTTGTATGAAGCTACAGAATATTATGCTAAGAGAAATAAGTCAGGAAAGGACAAATAGCATATGAACATATAGGATTTGATTGGTTATATGTAGAAACTGTGAAAGAAAAGGAGACATTTAGATGACTCAAAGGAATCTGAGCACAGGATGGCCTTATTTATTAATGTAAAGAACACAGTAAGAGGACTAGTTTTGAGTTGAAAAGTAGTAAATTAAATGTTGATCGCGGTGAATTTAAGGCACCTGTGATATCTCTTAGTAGGGATGTCCATGAGAATGTTTCTTTACGGGGTTCTTGCACCAGAGAGTAATGGTCTCAGGTTTAGATTTGGGAATTAGCAAGTCCACAGTAGTTGAAGTAATAGTGTAGGTGAAGTCACCCATAAATCTGTATGAGGTTTGTAAAATGAGAAAAGCAGAGGGCTAAGGACAGAATTCTGAGAGTTGATTTCCTAAACAAATATTTACTGAAAACATGTAATATTAAAGTCACTGTGCTAGATGTTGAGGACATAATCGTGAACCAGTAAAATTGATATCCTCTTTGCTCCCTCTCTTTCTCTTTTCTTTCCTTTTTTCCCTCCTTTTCTTCCTCTTGTCCTTCCATCAATAAATGTTAGTAGTCACCAGTATAATGCCAGGCACATACTAAGTTCTAATGGTATTATAGGAACAAGACATAAAAAGTCCCCATTCTTGCAAAGTTTATATACTAATGGAAAATAAATAATTAGATCAGTAAACTGGTGAAATAAATAAAAAATTATAAACTTTGATATATTCTAAAAGTAAGTAAATAAGGTGTCAGACATGGACTATTAAGGAAGATTATTTTGGATAGCACAGCTAAGGAAGGTCTTTCTGAGAGGTAGCCCTTAAGCTAAGACCTGAAGAATGAAAAGGGGCCACATACTGATAGGATCAAAGAGGGCTCACACTAAAGTAGAAAAAGCTCATACATACTTGAACTTGACTTGATCTTGACCTAGAGCAAGGGAATGAAGTGGAGATGAGGTAGAAGAACTTAGCAGGGGCCCAACACAGCCCTTGTTTACATCCTAATAGAGGAAATAGGCAGCAAATCATTAATTAATTAATCAACTAAATGGTAATCATAGAAAGTGATTTAAAAGGGAGCAAATATCAGAGGAGCATTGTCATTTGAAGGCAAAGAGGAATCAGTGCTTGGAAAGGATACTGAAAAGGCCCAGTTTGAGAAGCCTCCTGGAAACCAGGAGAATGGCACCATAATATCTGAGAAAAGAGTATCTGGAGAAAGTGAACATGATCAATAAAATCAAATGAAGCTAAAAGAGTAAGATAATGATAAGATAATGCTCTGTGTGTTGGTTACTGAAATGGGCTAAAATAACCACACAGTGGTGGTGGGGGTGGGAGGTTGGTCAGAAGTCAGATTGTGGAAACAAGAAGGATAAATAGGTAGCAATAGATTTGAGATAGACCGTCCTTTTAATTACATAGGTTATGATGAGAGTGAGTGGAGAATTGCCAAAGTAGAAGAGTAAGTGGGTTGCATGGAGGCTTACTTGTTTAAGAGAGAAGACCTGAGGCATGTTTATGTACTGAGTAAATAAACTAGTTGTAAGAGGAGTGTTTTGGGAAAGTGAGTAAAATGCAGAGCAAAATCCTTTGGCAGATAGAAGGAGATGATGCCCAAAGCAACAAGTGTTCCATCAACAAAATGAAAAGCCAACCTATGGAATGGAAGAAAATATTTGTGAACAACATATTTAGTAAGGAGTTAAGATCTTAAATATACAAGGAACTTGTATGATCCAATAGCGAACAAAACAAAACAAAACACTTCAATGAAAAAAAATGGGGTAAAGGTCTGAACAGATAACTTTCCAAAGAAGAGATATAAGTGGCCAACAAGTGCATGAAAAGATGCTAAACATCATTAATCATCAGGGAAATGCAAACCAAAACCACAGTAAGAGATCACCTCACACCTGTTAGGATGTTATAATCAAAAAGATAAGAGATAACAAATGCTGGTGAGGATGTGGAGATGAAGGAACCCTCATACATTGTTGGTGGGAATGGAAACCCTTACAGTGGGTAAGAAAAACAGCATGGCCATCCTTCAAGAAATTAAAAGTAGAATACCGTTAGATCCAGAAATTCCACTTCCAGGTTTGGGTCCAAAGGAAATATAATCAGTATTTTGAAGACATATTTGCTCCCCCATGTTCACTGCAGCATTAGTCACAATAGCCAAGATATGTAAACCACCTAAGTGTCATGTCGAAAGACATGGACAAAGAAAATGTAGTATATGCATAAAATGGTACATTATTTAGCCATAGAAAAGAGGAAATCCTATCATCTGAGACACCATGAATAAAACTAGAGGCATTATGTTAAGTGAAATAAAGACAAATACTACATGTTATCACATATATGTAGAATGTAAAAAAAAAGTTAAACTCAAAGAAACAAGAGAAAAATGGTTGCAGGGGCTGACAGCAGGCGAGGTGCAGGAGAAACAGAAGGATTGCGGGAAAAGGGCACAAACTTTCAGTTTTATGATGAACAAGGTCTGAGGATCTAATACACAACATGTTGACTTAGAGTTGAGAACCATGTGTTGTATCATCAAAATTTGTTAAGAGAATGGAACTTAAGTGTCTTCACACACATAAAAGGGCAACTACGTGAAGCGATGGGTATGTTAATTAATTTGACAGGAGTCATCTTCTCACGGTGTAGATGTATATCACGTAACAAATCATCATTTTGTACACTTTAAATATCTCACAATTTCATTTGTCAATTTTATCTTAAAGTTGGGGAAGAAAAGCAGCAGGATGACAAACTTCTTACACATTATTACTTTAGTTTATTATTGATGATGCTGATGATGCTCTTTTCTGAGGAAATGCTGTGTGTGTACATAAAAAGGCTTGCTACCTCACATCTTACATTAGGATAAATTCCAGTAGATCAAAGATTTAAATGTAAACAATAAAAACATAAAATTCTGGATAAAATACATAGAATAACTATTTTATAATCTTGGAGGAAGAAAGGTCTACCACCAATGGCATAAAACCCAGAACTCAGAAAATACCAATAAATCAACTATATAAAAAGTCTGCATAGTAAAAACCAAAGGCAAAGTTGAAAGTAAATGCTAAGTGGAATAATAATTGCACTCAGAATTTTTCTAATATATGAAAAACTCCTACAGATCAACAAGAAAAAGACTGACAATCCAACAGAAAACGTGGGCGGAACAGTTTGCAGAAAATCTCCTTTACATGTGAAAATATATTCAACCTAATTCATAATAGAAGAAAGCAAATTAAAGATATTATGAGAATCCTAACAGATTGGCCAAGTTCCTATTGTTAAATGTAATATTGTGTTGTTCAGGTTGTAGAAAGTATACACTAAGTTGTGGAAATGCCAAATGGCAACAGATCCATAGATGGTTTTGGGTAATACCTATCAAAATTACAAATAAATATATCCTTTGACCCAGGAGTTCAGTTCTAAAAACTCATCCTCAGTTATACGTGTGCATATGTGAAATGACAGATGCTCAGAGTTCTTCCTTGTTGCACTTTTTGTTAGCAATAACAAATTAGAAACCTCTCAGGTGGTAATCAGTAGGAACCTGGCTAACTGACATCATCCTTCCATGGAGTACGATCTAGACCTAGAAATGAACGAGGCAACTCTACATAAGTTGCTAAAGCAATGACTTCCAAAATACATTTCCCAGTGCAAAAAGCAAGTGCAAAGTTGTGCACGGAATGCTGCCATTTGTGTAAAATAACCAGCACTTGAATATGCACAAAGTATTTCTAGAAGGTATACCAAAAAAATGATAATATTACTTATCTCTGGGGAAGGGAACTGTCTATGGGACAGGAGTAGAAGAAATACTTTTTGCTTTTTATGCCTTTTGAATTTTAAAATATGTAAATATATTAATTCAAACACTAACAAATTTTTAAAATGCAGTTATAGAACACATTAAGATTATAAATAATTCACAGCTTTTTAAAAGAAATATTTTCCAAGGATAATGCTTATAAGAGTCAATCAAGTGCAAAATGCATGATAGTAAATACTTCCTACCAGTTTTAAATTATTACAAAAAAACCCTCTGAGCAAAACCACTGACATAATAATACAGAGTAACTTAGCTGTGACCCTAGTACCACAGTAATGTCTAAAATATTTTGTCAGGCTAGTGAGGTTTTCCAGCAGAATATATAGAAAAATGTTGCAGAACACTATTAAAAAGCAAGAATTCTGATTTAAAATAAACAGGTGAGAGGAAAATTAGATAAAATGTATCAGATCTCTTCAGGAACACCATGGGAATATCATTTACATCAGCAAGGTACTTTTCATCTGTGGATATCAAAGGCATGATAAATGCTATTATTTTATACAATTGACAAGACCTGGAAGTGGTAGACAATTACTAATCCTTTGGTTATAGGAATATCAAAAATGCCAAAGTGTGTATCAAGCCCTGCATTCTGTCACTTAACAGAACCACTGTTTTAGAGTCAGGCTTCCTAAAATTCCATCACATTTCTCTCAAAAGACTAGGAGGGCACCTTCAACATTCTTAACCTTCTCTTGAACGTTGTTTCTGAGTTCGTTAATCAGGGACTAATCCAAACCATTCTGAAACTCATTAATTCATTCATTTACTCCCCGAGAAAAGACAATAGTTGTTGCCAACATGTGCTCCCTGAAGCCTCTGAGGCTACGGATTTGACTGACCAGAACTTCTGGATCTTAGACGCGCCTCTACAGCCGGCGATGTGAAAGATTAAGTCCTGCATTAGAAACATCAGGATACATGAAAGGTGAGAGATTAATAGCTATTCTTTTCACTAGGGAAGCGAGTTTCGGGATCCCTCTCCTCTTGTCTCCGAAACTTGTGGACGATCCCCAAGGATATCAAACCCTCGGTTCCTAAGAGAGTCTCTGTCCACTTTTTTGCCATGTGACATTAAAAGAAACTCGCTGGTATCAACTATATCTGCTTCATCTCCAGGCATTTTTAAACTCTGCTATAGCGAGGGTTTTCTCATTAATTTTACAGGGTCCCTAAAATGTAGTTTTGAAGTTTTTCATAATGAATCTAAATTGCTTTTTCACTCTCTTTCTATTCTCAACCCTCTTCTCCTTTTCACCCCTCACCCCCTCACCTACCTCACTGTCTCATTTCCTCCCTCTCCCATTTTCTTAACTCTTGTTCATCTGTACACTCGGCCCATCAAGGCAGTGTGATTTGTTCACACTGAGACCATCTGGTAGCCATCCTTATCATGTTAGACCAAAAATCTCTAAGGATGTGATTGTCACAGTTTACTGCTGAGGCACTACTGGTAAAGATGTTTTCCTTCAGAAAGAACAGAAAAGAAATCGCAGTTGTGACTAAACACCAGGTTTAGGTGGGGTGGGGTGGCTGCACAGAGAGAAAAACTTCCTGCAGGTCTTTAAAACAGCGGGAAAGTATTCAACATGGATCTAGGTCCTGTGAATTTAGCGATGAATGCATTCTGCTTCAAGTTGTTTCTTCCTAAGCTTCATAAGGAGGCTACACCATCATGTTTAATGTTGTGTACTCAGAGATTATTGTGGTATTCGGCACAAAATAGATGCAATCAAAAAATGTTTTGAAAAACAACTTAATAGAGGAATGTTTCTCCATACATCAGCTATATGTTTCTTCTGAGTGGTGGTGTAGGATGTGGTGTTTAGGAAATAGGAAAATCCTTTAGAGATGTCTCTGAGGGCATCAAAATACAACATAACACTTCCCCTATGGTTTTTTTTTTCAGCACAATAGCCTTTAACTACTAAACAGAAAGTGAATATAGTTGAGATTTGATTAAAAGTTTTGAAATTGTTCACCTAGGTGCCTCAGTAAAAATTTCTGTTTCCAAATAAGAAAGAAAAAAGAATCAGAAAAAAAAATTTCATCTCATATGTTTTCAATAACGCAAATACTGTTTACATACATATTTCTTTTAGCATATCCACAAAGAATCTCAGAACAAGATAACTTCTCTGGCGTTTTGATTATTCTTGACTAACTCACTATGCAAATCCAAATATACCAAGTGACATATTTCTTTTGCTTTAACCACAGCCTATTACATATTTTATTTCAAACTCTTTCTCTTCACAGAAGCCTCAGCATTGAAATAGTATGAGAGGAAACTAAAAAGCTAAGTGTTAGTAGACATCTTTCATTTTCATTGAATCAGTTCACATTGGGAAACCTCTGGTTTCCACAATTACTGCTCTGTCCTCTGTGCAGCATATAAAAATACTTACTATGCCACTTTTAAATTCATCTGTTTAAATATCCATCTCTCCTTATACAGTAATATTCTTTAGGACATAAAATATCCTTATGCACTTAGGCACACATGGCCTCTACCATGTTTCTGGTATATAATAAGTCTCAATAAATGTTTATTGACTAAATTATACCATAGATAAATGTAGGAAAATTTTACAAAATTAACCTATCTTTAAAACTGTTTTTTAAAGATCATATATGTAATGTATTCTCAAAGTCAAAATTTAAATATTAAAATATGGGGACACTTAGCTGGTTCGGTTGGTAGAGCATGTGACTCTTGATCTCAGGGTTGTGAGTTCGAGCCCCACATTGGGTATAGAGATTACTTAAAAATAAAATATTAAAAATATATTAAAAAGTACATACTAAAATATGAAAGAAAAATCACCTATAATTTGATTATCTTTACTGCCATCAAGAATTGGTATATTTTTGATATTTATAATACCCATTGTTTTTTTAAATGTTTTTTAAAAAACATTTGATACAGAGAGAGACAGAGCATGAGAGAGGGAGGGGCAGAGAGAGAAAGAGACACAGAACTGGAAGCAGCCTCCAGTCTCTGAGCTAACTGTCAGCATAGAGCCTGATACAGGGCTTGAACCCATGAATGTGAGATCTGACCTGAGCCGAAGTCGGAGGCTTAACCAACTGAGCCACCCAGGCGCCCCTATAATACCCATTGTTAGCCTGAAGTTTATTTTCTTTTGTTTAAAAAGTAATGCACATTCATTAACATTCATTTGAAAAATATAAAAATAGAAAAAAATCCTTTTGTAGATATAGGTAGTCTTTGCTCATTATGCACACAATTTAGTTGCAATGGTGTAAATAACCATTTCCCCCAACAGCACAGTTCAGATTTAGTTACCACGGCATATTAACTATGAATAACTACATGAAGTATAAACTTCATTGCTAGATCTTAAGTCTGTAAGTTACTATAGAAGTACTGCATATGTATCATGAATCACAGAAGACCCAGTTGATTCATACCCAGCCTCCTGGCCCACAGAAACAGTGAGATGGTAAATGTATATTGTTATAACTTGCTAAGTTTTGGAAACTTGTTAGACAATATTATAAAAGTAACACACTATGATTAAAATTTTTGACTCAGGGGCGCCTGGGTGGCTCAGCCGGTTGAGCGTCTGGCTTCGGTTCAGCTCATGATCTGTCTATGAGTATGAGCCCTACGTCAGGCTCTGTGCTGACAGCTAGCTCAGAGCCTGGAGGCTGCTTCAGATTCTGTTATCTTCCTCTCTCTCTCTGACCCTCCCCTGCTCACGCTGTCTCTCTCTGTCGCTCAAAAATAAATTAAAAACATTAAAAAATTAAAAAACAATTTTTTGATTCACAGGCTTTTTTTCTTCAACATTCTGTTGATAATCCGGTTCTGGTGTCTTCAGGCATTTGTAATAAGAGAAAAATAAAATCTGAAGTCAATTCATTTTACCCACTGGTTTGTAGGAAACTTTTTCCCTCTACATGAATAATTATAAAATTACTTTCTTTGTGCTTATTTTATAAGAATTTTGCCAATATCGAGGTATAAATTTCTCTCCCTCTTTCCCTCTCCCCACGTCTCATTTGTTTTGAAGAAAGATTTCTTGTGTTTTATGTTAGATTCTTTTTTCTACTTCAAATATTCTGATCTCCTCTTGTGCAAGATATGTTTATATTCAGAAACTCCCATTATTTTTAGGTTCAAACATCATTCTCTGCCCTATTACTGATTCACAATGTAAAACCTCTGTACAGTTTTTATATTGTGGAGGATAAAATTTTCTCCCCTGTCTTAGGTATTTCACTTAGAGTGTCAACACTACTTTTAACTACTATGTCTCTCAAGCAAACTTTAATTCTGATACTGCATTTTAATTTCTCTGAAATCTTTATTCCATCATATTCTTATCTCACTCGCTCCAAACTTACACCATTTCCTTTTCATCTCAACCTGTTCTGAACTTACAACCTTCTGTTTTATAGAACCCAAGTTTTCCTGAATTCTATTGAATATGCCAAACATTTTTATATTTCTTTTCTCTCAGACGATGTAGTAAAGTATTCTTTGTTACGTTCTTCCCCTCAGTTAGTAGAAAAGATTTCTCTTCTGTGTTTTTCTTCCTTCTCAAGTAGTGATCTATCTAGCCTTGCACCTGTCAACAGATCATTTTGGTGGATTACAGTTTACCAAAGTCTCTATCCACATGTCTAAGGTTGAATCTTCTCCTTTTTGCATCCACGGCTTTATAAAATAAATAAACAGACACTAGCCCAGTCTTCAGCAGAGTTTCATCTAGTGCAGCTCTGCTGGGTCAAGGCAGAATCTTTGCTCTTCTGACATGTTCAGGCAAGAACAGAGTAGTGTTGGAGGGGTAGGCTCTAGGGTCAGCTGGGTTAGATGAATGACCTGAGTCAAGTCTCACTAGCAAGGCTAATGTGGCTAAGTCATCCCACTGCTTCAGATTCCTTAAAAGTAAAAATAAGAATAGTAATACACAAATCCCATTAATTGTCAGCTTTAAATGAGACAATGCATATAAAGGGCTTATCACAGGTTTTGGCACTTTGTAAGCACTCAAAGTTAGCCTTCCTCTAATTTGATCATTATCATTCAGAAAACCCAATCCCTGTAAGTACTGTTACCAAGGCTCTTTGTTCACTCCAACCTCCATGTCTTTATTTGTAAGGATGGCCCTTCCTGTGTACAATGCATTATGTGACCACAGGCTCCCTCTCTACAGCACCCTGCTCATTTTCCTACTTAGGCTGCTGTTTCTGACTGCGTGTACAGGGCAGGAACAAGAAGATTGCAAAGAAAATCATGCTCAGATTGTTTCAAAACTTAGCCACATGCAGTTAATGAGATGAGTCAGTTTTCTGAATCCTGGTTCAGGATGGATAGTGGCAGAAGGGTAGCACAGGTGGGCTTCCAACTTCACAAAGTGTTTAAAGTTTTCATAGGTCTTCAAAACAGTGGAAGCTTCTTGAAAAATTCTAGGCCTGGCCTGAAAGCCAATTGGCTTTGGCAAAATTATCTTTTTGCCCAAAAGGCACAACATACCTACTCCCTCTGAGTTCAAGATCTGAAAATAAAACCATGAGTTGTACATGTACAGATAACCAGACACGGCCCAAACCCCAAGTTCAATGCTGAAGCCGTGAAACTGCTTCTCTTAATGTGGATCCTGACTCACTGAATAACAGTATTCCTTTCTCAGTCAGCCAAACTCACTGCTCCAAGGTAATTTCTATTCCTCCCTCCACCTTGATTCAGTTTCAATCAGTAGTTACCAAACTACCAAGCATTTCTACAACACCTCTCTGGTCTGCCTTTCTCTTCCATCCACACTCCCTCATGTCTTCATTCCATCCTTCCCCATTTTCATCTGGACTCTTGTTCCCATCTTTGCAGTGGCCTCTGGGCCTCTAAGGTCCTTCTTCTATAATCAGTACTATTTATTGTTGCCAAACTTACCTTCCCCAAGTACAAATCTCATCATGCTGAACATGGACAAGCCTTCCCAATCCTATAGGAAAGAGTTTATTTTCTTTACTTGAAATTCAAGGCCTGTCACCACGTAAATCCCACTTCCTTTCCAGGTTTATCCCCTCGGAGACCTCTTCAGGGCAAACCTCAGAATGAGCGGACCACCTAACCATGCTCTGAACACATGTGGCACTTTTACTTTCTAAGAGTTTAGCTTTATCATCTCTCTCAGCCTGAAATGCACTGTGTTGGGCAAACACGGCAATTTACTGAGAGCTTCCTCATCCTTCAATGCTTAGTCCCAGGACCACCTCTACAAAATAATCCCCAGGATACTTGGATTAGCAATAAATCATTTCTTTTCTAGACATTCACTTTAATTTGTTTATTCTATTACATTGATCACATTCTGCCTAGACTAGAGAAATGATTTGGCTTCGTGTACTCTCATCTTCTATAATCCAGCAAAATGTTTTGATACATAGTAGTGGTTCAAAACATTTTCTCTGAAGTTATCAGGGTTAAAACTGAGACATGGAAACTGAAAAGACTCTATGAGAGGAAAAGCTCCATTTTTCTCCTTTGCTTCTTTTCCTGCTTCTGTTCTTGCGAGAACTTGTACCCGCCCTATACATGTCTTACTGCATGTTCTCCTTGTAAGAGAGGGGTTAATTCTTTTCAGTTTTTTAGCACAGCAGATATTTTCTAAGGAATGACAGGGAAGGCCATCATGGGCATATTTCAGACCTATGGCGCTAGAAATCTCAACGCCAAGACCCTCTGACTCCAGGGAAAAAGTGACTAACGGACACCTGGATGCTGTCCTGGTTCTGCCCAGTTCCTGGGTGCCTGAGGGGGCACATGCACCAGATCACAATCCTCAACAAAAACCCTAGGCCCCAAAGAAAAACAAGACTTATGCCTCTTTCTGTTCTGAGTCACTCAGATACTCTGTATCTGCTCGCTCTACTTCATCAGTAAAGCTGCTTTCACCTTCTGCCGGTTCACGTTTGATTTTCATCCGGTGTGAAGCCAAGGACCCTCTTGGCTGATCCTGCAGGACCCCCTCTGAGTCCTTGACCCTGGCCTACCTGCCTCAAAACTTGTAATACGTGAATACTGCTTTATTTAATTATGATATTAAAATATGCATTGAATGCTCATATTTCACATAGAAATGAAAATGAATAAGATTATAACTTCTACTTTTGGCATTCTCCAATATTTTAGGTAAGTTAATCTGCTATGAAGATATAATAGCAAGATAAAATATGTAAATATAAGTTTCCAGGGCATAGATTGCACTCCTGCTTAATAATTACACTTAATTTAACCCTGTGTTCTTGAAAAGTACAACTCTGTGTTAAACCATACTCTGGGTTTGTTAATACTATCTGTATGGCATTTTAAAATTTACAAAGAATTTTCATATTTCTTATGTAATTATGTCATTTGTCAGATAACACACTTATTATCCATTTTTATGGGTTCAGACAAACCAAGAAATAAGAGAATAAATAAGAGAAAGAATTGGACACGTGCATTATTTGTTTCCCCCCAAATCCAAGGTGCTGTTCACCACTTTGGTTATGATTTAATTTTGTTGAATCTTCCTTCAGTGTTTCTAAAAGCCCCATTCTCTGAGTATCAGGATTTATGGGAGTCTTTATCAAAGGCCTAAGCAGTCCTGGCTACCAATTGGAGTGATCATAGAATTTACTGAGACATGTGCAAGAGTAAAAAGAAGCAATATTAATAATTTCTGGAAGAGGCAAATGTAGAACAGGATTGTCACGGGCAAACCGAAAAGTGCGATCTATGTACTGACCTTAAAAACTGAGAGAACCATATTTTCTCTCCTGTAAAACCAAAGCATAGAAAGTTATCCATGAATTATTTATTAATCTGTTAGAAAACTGCATTTTGTAGCAATGGCGTCTTAAAAATCAAATTTACTTAAGAGACCTTACAAAACATTGAGTTTGAAATAAGCTATAAAAATGTTTATTTGCTAGTTTTGGTTGGAAGACCTGCTCCTCCTCCTAAAACTAACTTAAATAAACAAACACATCAGAAACTATTCTGAGAATAAAAATCTTAAGCACACTTATTCTGTACTTAATGTTGCAAATGGTCATATAGTTGATGCCAGACATGATGTTGAAAGCATCCTTGAATCTCTGGCATTACCAAAGTTTCTCTCTCTGTGTTTTGCAGATGCATTTTTATTTCTCAGTTGACTTTGATGTTTACTTTGACAAATAAAAATTGTATAAAGTGTGCAACAAGATGTTGATATATGCATGCACTGTCAAATGATGACCATAATCTAACTAATTAAAATACTCATCACCTCCCATTGTGTATGTGAGTGTGCCGAGAACACTTGGACTACATTCTCCTAACAGATTTCAAGAATATAAAGCATTATTAACTGTGGTCACTACATTAGGTATCCAGAGTTTATTCATCTTATAAATGAAAGTTTCTGTTCATTGATCAATATTATTTTTTCCTAACTAAGAACTTTTACAACCCCTAGAGGGGAGCCACAGACTACAGATCAATTTTTAACAAATACCAATATGTAACTTGGGTTTTTATAGTTTCATTATTTAAAGGGATTTTGCTTTTTAAAGTTTTAAGTTTAGGCTTACTTTTCCTTGGTAAAATTTAAGTCACTTATAATAATCTAAATTTGTCAGCAAAATCAATCATCCATCATAGAATATGTCAGCTACAGGCCAATCATTCTTACTGAAAAGTCACTTAAAATTTTAATTCTTTGGGGCACTTGGGTGTCTTAGTCGGTTGAGCATCCAACTTCAGCTCAGGTCATGATCTCACTGTTTACGGTTCCTCACCACACATCAGGCTCTGTGCTGACAGCTCAGAGTCTGGAGCCTGCTTTGGATTCTGTGTGTCCCTGTCCCTCTGCCCCTCCCTGGCTTGTGCTCTCTCTCTCTCTCTCTCTCTCTCTCTCTCTCAAAAATAAATAAACATCAAAACAAATTAAAAGTTTTTTAAATTTTTGGGTTTTATGAAAATTCCAACTTGCTAAGGGGTGCCTGGGTTGCTCAGTCAGTTGAGCTCTGACACCTGATTTTGACCAAAGTCATGATCCCAGGATCATGGGAGCAACCTGCGTCGAGCTCTGTGCTGAGCATGGAGCCTGCTTGGGATTCTCCCTCTCTCTCCGTCTGTTCTTCTACCCCTGTTCACATGTTCTCTCTCTCTAAAATAAAAAATAAAAATAACTACAACTTGCTGGTTTCTGTGGCACCCTGAAACTTATCTATTAACCCAAAATGATAAAAATCTTTAAAGAACAATGCTTTACTCCTGTTCAGTCACCATATAAACTATTCCTGCAGTGAGGCAACAGTTCAAATCTCTCTGTTACCAATTAATTGGTTATTTAGACCAGCAAACATTTCTTGGTGGCAAAAAAGCCATCCTTAAAAGGTCAGAGACACTTTCATTCTTAGTTTGCAAATCAAGTTTTCTTGAATTCCCTTAATCCCAGTTTAGAAAAGTAATTTAACACCCAAATAATCATGATTATTAAATTTTAGTATAAGCTGAAAGCTCTGAGAACATTTTGCAATACTCAGCAATTAAAAGACCCTCTTCTTTGATTTTACAATAGTGAGTAAAGAGTTGATATTAATGAATAATGCTTTGATGTCTTTGCACTTTGATGAGCCTTGCCTTTGATGACCTCATATCACACTACTTACTCTTTGGCATTGACTATCATGAGCCATAAAGCAAGTGTCAACAAATTTCAAATATTTGAAGTCACTTTTGTTTCTTTCCATTGTGAAATTAATTGGTATTAAAAATAATTTAAGATATCCTAAAATATTTTGAAACTAACCAATGACTAAATAATCTAAGAGTTAGAAAAGAAATCATAATGGAAATCAGAAGATATTTCAAATTGAATGGTTATGAAGCTATAATATACCAAGTTGTGGAATACAGCTAACCTGTGCTTAGAGGAAAATTTACAGTCTTAAATGCATACATTAGGAGCAGTGAAAGGTTAAAAATTTGATGAACTAAAAATCCACCTTGACAGGTTAAAAAAGAAGCAGTAAATTAAAGCCAAATAAAAGAAAAGAAAAGAAATAATAAAGTTAAGGAAAGAAGTTAGTGAAATTAAAAAAGCATGCAATTTGGATCACAGATATAATGTAAAACACAATACTGTAAAACTTCTAGAAGGTAGCACAGGAAAGTCTACGTGACTTTGGGTTTCGTAATAAGTTTTTATATAACACAAAAAGTATAATCCATAACAGAAAAAATTGATAAGTTGGAGTTTTTTAAAATGAAAAACTCCATAGACTGGGAGGAAAAAACCATATATGATAAAAGAATTCTATCCAAATTATACAAAAAGTTCTTAAAACTCAACAGTAAGAAAATAAACAACCCAATTAAAAAGTGAGCAAAAGACCTGAAAAGATAGCTCACCAAAGAAGATATACAGATGGCAAATGAGGACATGAAAAGATGTTCAGTATCATGTATCACTAAAGGAATAGCAAATTAAAACATTTATGAGACACCTCCACACACCTATTAGAATGGTAAAAATCCAAAACACTGACAACACTGGGTGCTGGCAACAATGTGGAGGATAGAAATTTCCACTCATTGCTGACAGGAAGGCAGAATGATGCAGCGAATGCAGAAGACAATTTGGCAGCTCCCTACAAAGCTAAACATAGTCTTAACATGCAATCCAGCAATCATGGTCCTGTGCATTAAACCAGAGTTGAAAACTTATGTCTGTATAAAAATCTGCAAATATTTATAGCAGTTTTATCCATAATTGCTAAAACTTGGAGGCATCCAAGATTTCCTTCAACAGGTGAATGGATCAACAAGCTGGTACATCCATACAATAGAATATTATTCAGTAAAAAATATTTTTCTTTTTATCTGTTATTATTCCATGAAAAGGCAGAGGGTACTTAAATGCATATTACTAAGTTAAAGAAGCCAATCTTAAAAGGCTATGTATTGTATTATTCCAATTATATGATGTCCTGGAAAAGACAAAACAATATTGATGTTAAAATTTGGACTTTAGTTAATAATGATGTATTAATATTGGTTCATCAGTTGTAATAAATATACTGCACCAAAGCAAATAATAAGGATAATTGAGGGCAAGGAGCAGGGGAAGGAGTCTATGGGAACTTCACTGTTTCCTCAATTTTTCTGTTAACCTAAAATTGCTCTAAAATATAAAGTTTATTAATTTTTTCTAAAAGTGCAATGGAGGAAAATCAACAAAATAAATGTTTCTTTTTCATAAAAAGAACTGGTATAACTTTAATCAATGCTGATCTTATAAAAATAATCAATATTGTAAGTGAAAGAAAGCACATCACCACAGATCATATAGGTATTAAAATGTAAGATTAAAAAAATTTATGCCAATGAATTATTTTAGGTGAATTGAAAAAATTCCTAGAAAAACGTTAGCAAAAGTATTAGAAAATCCAAATACCCCAAATCTATTAAAGATACTGAATTAGAAGCTTTCTCACAAAGAAATATCCAAGTCCAGTTACCTGTGATTTCTTCCAAAATATCAGGAGAAATACTATCAGTCTTCTTAAAATTTATTTTTTTATTTCTTAAGTAATCTCCACACCCAACATGGAACTCAAACTTACAACCCTGACATTAAGAATGGTATGCTGTATGGACTGGGCCAGCCAGGAGCCCCAAAACAATACAAATTTTAAACAAAATCTTCCAGATAATTAGTTTAGTATTTGAAAATCAATTAATATAAATTATCACAAGAATAAAATAAATAGGAAAGATAATATGATAATCTAAATATATGGAGAAAATAATTAAAATAATTCAACACCTGTTCAGGATGGAAACCTTTGGCAAATTAGGAATAGTTGTGAACTTCCTTAATCCAAGACAGTAGCTACAGAAACCTACAGCAAGTATCATACCTGGTGGAGAAATATGGAAAGTCCCTCTTGCCCCCAAGATAGGGGGGTTGAAACAAACATGCCCATTATCCCCCAAATTTATTCATCTTTCTACTGAAAGTCCTACACAGCAAAATAAGTCAAGGACAGTCTAATAGCTCAATACATCAAGAAATAAGAGTATCATTATTAGTGAAGAACATGGCTGTATATGTAGAAAATCCAAAAGAATCTACTTTCTATCAGAATGAATAGCAAATTTAGCAATGCTGCTGAGTCCAAAGTTAACATCTAAAAAACAGTTTTATAGAGTAGGAATTGTTAGTTAAAGAGGTGCCAGTAATGTTCTATTCTCAATATAGATCTGGTTATATGGATCTTTTCACTTTGTGCAAATCTATAGCTGCACACTTCTGATGTGACACTTTTTTTTTGGTATACATTATACTTCAAAAGAAGCTTACTTGATGTTGTTTGATGGATATAAAGTTTCAGTTTGCAAGATAAAAATATTCTGGAGATGAGCTGCACAATAATGTAAATATATTTAACAGTATTAAACTGTACACTTAAAAATAGGTAAGGTGGGAAATTTTATGTTATGTGCATTTCACAATTAACAATTTAAAATGTTACTTTAGAAAAGAATGGCATGAAGAAATTAATATTAAAGATGGGTGAATCTAAATAACACATAGGAAAAATCAAAGTCAAACTCATAGCCCACCACCAATAGAGACATTCTGCCTCCCTCCATTTCAGGCTGAGCAAAACTGTCACTCACACTGATAATAGATAGAACACCATACTAAGAAATCATAGTTCATCAACTGTAAGGCAGTATTCATCATAAGATATATCACTGATTTAATAATAGCTTTTGGGTGAAAACCTCACCATGTTTATACTCATTGTAGATGTATCTGAATAATAAAAGCATGTGTGCCTTACAACAGAGAAAGTGTGGGAAAACTATAAAAATGAAGAAAGATGAACCCTTTTGTCTGTCTTTGAAATGTCATTCTAATGCCTCAAGGTAGAAGTATCCATCCATTTAAAGGATCTCGACCAACACAAGAGTATTTATGATTATGATAACAGAATCGAAAGAATACCAGCATTATGAGATAAAAATTTATTCTAGCACCGATTTATTTATATACTGATAAAATTACCAGAAACACAAACTCTTTGGTAGGATTTTGGAGATACAAGATCATGAGAGTAGTGTCAGTCCCTGAAAAAGATGGGGTTCACATGGATACCATGTTTGTATTGTATCCGAGGTAGGATCATTTACTCCCCCACACTGGTCTAACTAGATGAGATAATTATTTGAGTAAGTGCACATGTGTACATTTTCACAGAGGAAAAAAAGTACCTATTCAGTTCTTTTAGTCATGTTGACTATTGCATGCCTACTGGTTGAAAGGATTCTAAATGTTTTGTAGTTGACTGATGGCAATTTATCCTGATCAGAGGGCCACAACTAAATCCACAAAGTATTTCTGGAATCTTTGGACAGATTTAGCCTTTCAGATGTATGGCTTGGGGAAAGAATTTTGGCCTCGATTGTCTAGTAAGCTGGTGCTCTTGTGTGGGACATACACTGGCTTGGTAGTGAAACTCAGTTACCTTCTTTTCTGGAATTTATGGTTGAATGTCAGAGCCCCCTGTACAACATTATCAGTATGTGATTATATATATATCTCCATCCTAATGACTAGCACAGACATAGAGGCTTGAGAATAATGTAGTGACACTGGAAATAAATGTTACTTCTGCTCCATGGATAAGCAATATTTGTTTTTAAAGAGATTTTAAAATACATTCAGTGAAAATATATTTGGGACTGTTGAATGGGTTTGCTTTTAATGAATGGTGGAAGAATGGAGACGAGGAGGCCTTCAGGGCCTCAGGCATAGATGATACTTCTGCCAGAGAAGTGCACTAATAAATTATGGTACTTTTCCATGTCCAGAGCACATGAGTATAACCTTTCAGATTTACATGGAAGAAACTGACTCTTTTTTAAAAGGCTGTGCACAGAAATGTCACTTTAAAAACCATGATTTTAATTATATTATTTATAATTTATATATTACAAATATGAGCATTGACAGGAGCCCCCAATTTTTCTGACTCAAAAACAAAGGGTATGAACAGCTTGGTTTTTTTGTTTTGTTTTGTTTTGTTTTTTGCACTGTAATGATTCTGAATTATTTTGCTTAACAAAGAAAGTGTTCTGTGACTTCAGTGTCTGTGATTACATCACAAGTACAATAGAGAAAGGTCACTAATGGGAACCTCTCAGTCCAGGACAGAGACTGTAGTATTCAAATTTGTTTATTAATGAGTCCAAGACAGGGATCTCCTTCTAGAATGCCACAATTTGTGAATCAAACAAAATCTAAAGTAATGTTAAAAATGTTATCCAACCAGACTATCTAAGAATATTATCCCAATGTACAGGCTCTGAAATAAGCAAGCCTCTTGCAAATGCCTGAGCCATGTATGGAGGGGGAGAACTCAATCAGAGGAACTGCCACTCTCTCATCAATGGCAGGAGGAAAATGGGAAATTCAAGATGCAGAAAGAAATTACTGCAAATATATGTGCACTTTTGGTCACTGCTTTTTGATGAAGAAAATATTGTGCATAATAACTTGAGAATGTATTTAACATAAATTATATTTGCATGAATTATGTTTATTCATATGGTCAGATACATAATGGCTTGCTTGATAAATGGCTGATTAGTCTTATAATCAGCCCAAGAGGGACCTGCTTCAAAAAACTCTCTCCTGGGGGCATCTGACTTTCTAGATATTTTCCATTTTGCCTTTAAATAAGGAAATGTTGCTAGATTCGGGGCACCCCAAATCGCTTATTTCTAGCTGCCAGTCTGCAATCTGGGCATTGCTTTCTCAGGAGGGACTGTGTAAAGAATTCAAACAACTGTTCGCCACAAACCTCAGACACACAACCAAGGGGTCAGTGCAATACCCACTCCAAGTAAAGGTGGGTTTTCAAAAAGAGAAAACATTCCAAGGGAGTCACGAGTTCTTTCTTTAATAATATAAGGAACGTGTGATACTTTTGATGAAGAGAAATAATTACTACAGATACTAGTAGGACTTTTAATCACTGTGTTTTGATTCTAAGCCTATTGACTCTACCTGACACCCTACATGGGACACTTAGATGTGGAACATATCTTTAGTACCACAGAAAAACAAAACAAAACAAAACAACAAAAAAACCTTAAAATATTTTCCTATAGTTGGGTAGCCTTATTCTGGGGTAACAAGTCTTAGATTTTTACTTCACGTCTTGCTTCAGTAATATTTCCAATCATTATGACTAACTCCTTCTTCAAACTGATCTCAATTGTCAT
This sequence comes from Suricata suricatta, assembly GCF_006229205.1. Taxonomy (NCBI): domain Eukaryota; kingdom Metazoa; phylum Chordata; class Mammalia; order Carnivora; family Herpestidae; genus Suricata; species Suricata suricatta. The sequence continues at coordinate 34,484,718 of NC_043701.1, forward strand.
ATTCTAGAAAGTTTCTCCTGACTGACCCTCACCCAGAACTCCCAACCTGGATATTCAATCTCCTTATACATCTCAATATCAATCTGTATTCTTTGGTATTGTTGATTATACGGTATCAAAATGATCAGGATATTTGTCAATCCTTACACCTTTCTTTTTACTTCCAATACTGTAATGTTTTGGGGATGAGCGCTGTGGGTCATTTCCTTTCCTACAAGGCAAAACTGAATACCTGTTCCTTATTTGACATTTAACTAGTGGTGAATAAAAAAAAATGGAGTCCTTACAAAGTAATTTACCTCTATTATACAGTAACATAAATATTTCTACCCTTTGTTTACTAAACTTGGTATTCAGGCATATATTCACCTTTATTCTTACCATTATCATAAATTCCTTTCAGGAAAGGAATTAAGTCAGATTGTGAAAATAAGAATCTTCAGTATTTTTAGGTAGAAAGTACTGAGATCAGTATTATTTCACTGGAGCCATAGATCTGTATTCAGCTAAGTGTTTAATACCATTCTCTTTCTGATAATATAATGAGAAAGGTTTGTGGGTTCAAGAAAATAGAAAAATTAATATAGATATGTAGTGGCTAATTACAACATGGGAAGTTAATGCCATAAAGCCTGTAGCAAGAAAGTATTATAATTAAGATGAAAAAATTCAAATAGCATAGGATTTTCACCTTTCTCTTGGTTACTAGGCAGGAATGACCAATTAGGGAAAATATTATATAATCAATTTTATGAATGATAAGCATGCCAATTCCTTATTATGACTGTTTCTTCATAATATAAGTTCATTATATTATATTTTTTTAATGTTTTTTATTTATTTTTGATACAGAAAGAGACAGACCATGAGAGGGGGAGAGGCAGAGAGAGAAGGAGACACAGAACCAAAAGCAGGCTCCAGGCTCTGAGCTAGCTGTCAGCACAGAGCCTGACGCGGGGCTCGAACCCACAAGTATGAGATCTGACCTGAGCTGAAGTCGGAGGCTTAACCAACTGAGCCACCCAGGCGCCCCTCATTATATTATAAATAATAGGCACTTGCCCCTTGCAAAGATGAACAGAGTTTTAAAGATCAAAGTACCAGATCTGAAATCACTGTTTTTAACAAAATATATATGTCTTATGGTATTTGCTATTTCTTGATATTGACTTTTTTAGTAGTTTACAACCCTAAAAGAATATCTTTATATACTGCAAATAAAAAAATATATATCGAGGTATATACACTGCATATTAAATTCTACCTGATGGAATTTAAAAACTAAGTAGGGTTTAGTAAGTAAGTAAGTAAGTAGGGTTAGTAAGTAAATAGTCATTTGAGCATCCAACTCTTGATTTTGGCTCAAGTCATGATCCCAGGGTCCTGGAATCAAGCCCTGTGTCAGGCTCTGTGCTGAGTATGGAGCCTGCTTAAGATTCTCTCCCTGTGCCCCTCTTCCCTGCTTGTGCTCTCTTAAGTAAATGAATGAATGAATGAATGAATGAATGAATGAATGAATAGATAGATAAAAAGTAAAACCTCAATTAGGTCTTTGGAATTTTAATAGAAGTTGTGTCCAAGTAGGAGATGTCAACAACATAGATTACTTCAACATATGCATATTCTTATGAATATAGACTTTGCTTAAATATCTGTTGCCTTTCAGAAGCCTTCAGTGAAACGCTGGAAGCAAAATTTTTACTCCCCAATGCTTGGATTTTAAATAATCCCATTATTGGGGCACATGGGTGGCTCAGTTAGTTAAGGATCTGACTTCAGCTCAGGTCATGATCTCACAGTTCGTGGGTTTGAGACCCGCATCGGACCCTGTGCTGACAGCTCAGAGCCTGGAGCCTGCTTCAGATTCTGTCTCTCTCCCTCTCTCTCTGACCCTCCCAGGCTCACTCTGTTTCTGTCTCTCTCTCTCAAAAATAAACAAACATTAAAAAATTAAATAATCCCATTATTAAATTTGGCTCTTGCTTGTTACTTTCTGTTTCTGCAAATATCTTGTTTATTTAGTACACCTTTCTCATTTGCTTTATTTATATGTCATATAACAATGGAATAGCTTCAAAGTGAGAATACTCAACATAGTATCTTTGCTTGCTCAACAGTACATTCAATCTGCCATCATTTGCTAAACTTCCTTGAAACAAACCACTGTTCAGGCAGCTGTGAAAAATGTATAACAATACTAATTGTGATTGACAGACTAATTAAGTTGGGGATGGGGGTGAGGGTAGAGTAAGCCGCCCAATGTAGATGATTTGCCTAAACTGAACTTTCCATTAACCCTGCAAGCCACTTAGCAAATTTAATACGTAGATTTGAGATTCTTTTTTCTTAAGAGTTCACACTATATATTTTCTCACATTCTGTGGAGGAATTATGTAGAAATTATTTAAATATTAAAAATAAACTAATTAGTAGAGAATGTCTGTTTATAAATGTTGTTAAATAGGCCACATTTTGACATATAACAATAAATCAACTATGTTATTTATTTTTTGAAACGTATATACATATATATATTTATATCTTTGGTTTTCTGAAAGATAGCAACTTTGTAAAATAGGTCCTTGTAATTTTACCCAATATCAATGCTTCCAAAATAGCCATGGAAACATTTTTAGATACATTTAAGTGAAGACATTCATAATATTTGAAGACCTGACTTGGTCAGGTCTTAGCATCATGTAAATAATGAAGAATAGAATCTAACTTCATTGCAAACTGCTTCACTAAAATCTAGTCCATTTGATTGCTAGTTGAATTCTCTATAAAGATTCTGGCAATTAAATGTGGTATTACACTGTGTAGAACAATGTTTTCCAGAAATAACTTACGAGAGAAAAGACGCTCTGCATAAAAAGTGATCCGAGGCCAGATAAGTGTTCTATATGTGAAGATTCAAAATTCATTATTACAGCATGTTTGGCTTATCTAGAGACATACAAAAATCTATAAATAAGTTAAACTGTTTAACTTGTTTGATAGCCAAGAAAATGCAAATTAACACAATGATAAGAAATAACTTTTTGATCAGTCATATTAGGGAAGATAGAAAAACAGATAATCTTCAGTTTTGCCAAAGAAATGGGGAAATGGGCATACCTATAGATGTATATAACAGGCAAGTTCAGCTGGCTGTTCTATAGATTGGTGCTAACTTTCTGGCTAGGAGTATGTAGCAAAAATATGTTTACATTTTCATCTAGCAATTGTTTGATGACTGCAACCTAAAAGAGAAATAAAAATTAAGGCTGTGAATGTACACACATGCATGCACGTGCGCACACACACACACACACAGAATTTTTTTTCTGGGCTATTTTAAAACTGTGTGGTGAGATATATTTTTTTGGCTTACTTTTATTTTCTACTTTTCTAAAGTTTTTAAAGGATATATAAAACTTCTTTGAAAAATGTATGAAATGTTTAATCTAAAATTCAAATCTCTGATTTTTAATAGTGAATATTTGACCCTTACAGAATTTACTGATACAGAATCCAAGGAACCAGACAAAGACAGGTTTTTATAACCAAGTGATCAAAACCAAAGACAATAAAAACAAAGAACAGCTAAGATGACCCTCAAATGTTTTATCATTCAGTCCACAAAGCTGAATTTGGTGCCTCAATTTGTTGCAAGGATAGATGAGAGCAAACTCATTATTTGAAGAAACCACTTGAGGTGAATGGACATTCACAGAAATATCAAGCTAGTGTCAAAAGATGCCAATTTTTAACATAATAGAATGCTGCATTACTCTCATCTTCTTAGATAGGTTACTTGTACTTTTATTATTGTAATATCCATTGTTCTAAAACAATATATCCTTAAATGTAGAATCCTTAATAGTCCAAAGGGACAGGTTAAAAGTAGTTACAGACTATTACCACTACTTGAAAGTAAATCTAGAGAAGAAAGGCTAATCAAGGAGGGCAATATTTACAGATTTGGATTAAAATAGATGAGTAAAGAAAACGGAACATGAGAGGTTCAATAGGAATGGGGAGTGATGCTATCTCCTGAGAGGCAAGGAGGGGAATATAAATTAAGAATAACCATTTGTATCTGCTTAAAGAAAAGTCTTCCCACATAAAAGTCATTATGTTTGTGAAAACTCTTAAGTCTTGTGGTGTGTATTTCATTTAAAATCAAATTAGGGCACCCAACAGATTATTCTAGTGCTCTAGATAAGCACATAGCTAAACATGAACTCAAAATAATAAAGTAAAAATATTACTGATAAGAATAATACACATGAAAATTATTTTTTAAATTACATAAATAATGGAGCCAATGTCTCAAAATGTCTATACCAAAAATGTTATATATATGAAGAAGTGTTATGTCATGTATCATAACTTAAATTTGAAAGTATTTTTTTAAATGTAGAGAAATGTTTTCCCACCCAGACTATTATATGACTCAAATCTTACAGTAGCTCTTTATATCTGTATTTAAGAAACACTACAATAGCGTCTCAGTTATTTCCATCTTCTCCCTATGTGGTCCAATATGGTAGACACTAGACACATATGGTTATTTAAATTTAAGTTTAAATAAATTAAAATTATATAAAAGTAAACATTCATCTCCTCAATCACACTAGCCATATTTCCAGTGCTCAACAGCGACAGATGGCTAATGTTTTCTCTGTTTGACAGTACAGATGCAGAATATACCCATCGCTGTAAAACATTCTGTAGGCAGGGCTGCAGAGAATGTATAGGAGAAACACATGGCCTCTTAAGCATCTTGTTGACTATGCAAGAAAAGCCCATATCAATAACCAAGGTGTAAGTTGTGTACAGTTTCTCAGATCATGATACACAATGTGGTGAGTCAGTTCAGGGATGGTTATCCCCATACTACAGATTAAAATTCATGCTCAGAAGATAAAATGCCTTCCCTGAGGTATATGTAGTATATATGTGATACAGGACATATGTATGGTATATGACCAACCCATGAATCCAACACCAAACTCTCAGCTGGTAAGAGATCATACTCTGAAAAAAATAATCCCCATGTAGCATCCACTTAAACTACAAGTGAACACAATTCACTACAATGGAATTCAATACAAAAATTAGTGCCATAATTTTTCTCAAACATTTTGTAATCATATTACTAAAAAAACTACAGTGCAGCAGCTAAGGCAATCTTAGTTAAATTGACTAAACATAAACAATCTCCAAAACTACTCTGTACAAAATGTTAGACAAATGTTCAAGGGCTAATTGTATTGATCAACATAGAATAACACTAGATGGATAACAAATTCAGTAAGTCAATCATTTACAAACTTTCTTAACTAGTTAGATAGCTTGAGTAGATGTGCTATAGTTGTAGTAGGAGCAGGCATAAGGGAGTTTAGCCTATCCCATTTAAGTTGGAAAATATTGAGTGTAAAGCAGTATTTTTAGATCTTTGAGATATGTGGAAAGAAGCAGACCCTTACATTGAACATAAAAATCATTTTGAAAAAAGGTGCTGCATTAATAGTAAAATAATTTTGGAAGACAGAGTACTGAATTAACTTTAAAGTTTCTTTTGTTGCTTGAGATTTCTGAGTTTATAATTTTTCTTGAGGAAGTATGTAGTATGATCATAGTATCATTTATTGAACACAAAATAATTATGTCTTATTTAAAACAGACTATCTGAATTTCCCCCTCTTTGTCCAACTGGGCATATCCTGCACGACCAAGAAAAGAACACATGTATCTACCCCATAGTCTCTTCTCCCCAGATACTAGTTTATCCTCCTTCTGCTTTGCAGCCAATCGTAAATGCCAGTCCTTATCATATTCTAGCAAATAAGTGTTCAGTATTTCTATTGCCAAAGCAAGAAAGACCCTCAAAAATCATAAATGTCTCTAATGGTTCTCTGCATATTATCTGCATATAAGAAGCACCACAATAGGAAAGCACTTGGAAAGTTCACACAGAACCCCCTAGGCAGCCTTCAGGCAGCAGGAGAAAAGCCTGAATAAGTGTAACCCTGTGACAGGCTTTCTGGTCCTGATCCATAGTTTGGAGAGTCAGGTTTAAGAAATCCAGGACATAGGGTTTACTACAGTACACATTAAAATAGCAAAGCTCTTCCATCCAATATTTGGTCAAGATCATGGATTTAAATTTTCATGATAGCCTTACTTATAGGCAGAATTCCTTTGGGCCATGATTTTAATACTAGGGAAGGAAAAAAGTAAATCAAATTGTTTTGGGGAGGAATCAAAACTATCTGAACTATGTGAATTAAATGAATAGCAAGCAAAATTTGAGCTCTACAAGGGATTCTGAAAATCTGTAAACCACAGCACATTCTGCTCTTTAGGTAGGGCAATGCGGCACCAGAGCCCACTGGATGGCATTTCATAACATGGACATATAATGCACATAGTAGGTGATGGCGAATATCTATTGCCCACATGGTATTAACATATAAAAAACTACTGACTTCTGGTTTAGTAGAATAGAATAAGCACTTGCGCCTACTTCTCTCCCTTTGTTTTAGAAATAATAAAATTATATCAGTGCTGGGGAAAAAAGGAAAGAAAAGGTACTATCTGAAGACCAGAAAGTTTGACAAACCAGGCATAAAGTGAGATGAAACGGCACAGATTGACAAACAACACTATGGAAAAAAGCATCCTGAAATACCAGAAGTAAATTCTTACTTCTCAGAGAACACAAAGGGCAAAAGTGGGCCATGGTATAATCATCAGGGAAATTAATTAAAATCCACCATCAAGAAGAGACAGGCCTATAAAACAGCTACTCCTCCCATACCCTCTTCAAGTCCTAGAGCAAGCCTTCTTATACAAATGGCTTTTGCCCCCAGGATAAAGTGAGAAGTGCATTATTAGTCTAAGAAAACACGCCATCTGTCTAGAGAAAGCACCCAATATGGGTGTAGGAAGGCAAAAGATAAGCAGAGTGAGTTTAGAGATAACTTCCAGCTTCAATGACAGACTTACAAGTGAACTCAGTAATGCCAAAGGAACAAGGTCTTGGCTTTGGCAATGGTGACAACTGGTTCACTCAATTCTAAAGTGAAGACTCTAAGACTAAGCCTGCCTGCCAACATGCTCCCGTTTAAAGGAGAAGGCTATGTTGAAAGGCTATTTGAAAGGAACCTACACAACTGGGAAAAGAAAAATTACCTTACTACTAATCCTATTAATGAGCCTTCATTTGATATTGAACCAACAACCAAAAAACATCAGACATTTGAAGAAAAACAAAAGCATTAAAAAAGAGAGAAAAAGTTTAACAAATGTAACATGTGTCAAGAGATGAAACAGACAGTTCAGAGAACAGAAGCAAGATTTAAGAATCTTCTAATTTGTGTCTACAGAAATATTTATTGGCTCTGTAAAATGAAATAAAAATACTGCTAGCAGGTTTTGTAAAAGAACCATCATTTTTTTTAGCAGAGAATCAATATGGAAAAAAGAATATATATTTAAGTTTATTGAGTAATAAGGATAACTGCCAAAAGGGCTCAAAATAATATTCGAATTAGCAAAACTGGTGCATGGTAAAAAAATTACTAAATCTCTAATCTTTTTACAGCAAGAAGTGAACACATTCAACCTATAGTTAATAAATCAAGAAATAGAAGAAATATATGTTTCATATAGAAATACTGTAGGAGTTCAGAGGAAACAACTACTTACTTGGGGCAAAAATGACACTGCTTGAATACAGTTTATTTTTAAGAGTTTGTATGTGAAGATAGCCAAACCAAAATGTCCTGTTTAAGAGAAATATTCAGGACTCCTTTTCAGCTAATGAGGCACATCCACTACTATGTTGATATAGGGAAATAAATATAAGACAAAATAGGCAGAGAAGAAATGGATTTGGACCTGAGGTCCCTGGGTGGGGAAAGACACATATTTTGGAACAATGCTGGGAATGTCTGACTACAGCAAACCCCCTTGGGCTTAAAGTTCCTCTTAAGAATGTAACAGACCCCATCCACTCCCCCTCAGGTTTCCTTTGGAAATTTGACAAAAGACCTAAGTATGGCCATAGGCCACCCCTCATAGAATGGAAATAAGTCAAACAGGAATGGACAACCCACACTTAGAGTTATCCAGCCAATGAGGATAAAACTTGAGAAGGAACATGGGGGAAAGGGAAGGAGGAGGATGATAAGAACCTTATAAAACAAGGACCCATGCCTATAAGTCCATGGACATTCACTTTCAAATGCCCCTTCCCCATAAAGAGAATTTTCATACTATTCTTGCTTTCTAATCTTTTACTCTAATGAACTTTCCCCTACTGCTCATTTTGTGTCCACATCTTCATTCTTCAAAATGGCGAGACAACAAACCCCGGGTATTGAGGTAAAAATTCCTGCAACATTAGCATTTATTCAATATGCTTGGAAATATTTCTAATGACAAATCTAAAGTAGTAACTAACCACTTGTTTATTGGGAAATGTTACAGAAAAGCAATTCCCTTCAGATCCCAGAAATCAAGAAATAGTCTTCTTTCTTCACTGTTTCACTTTTACATACAAAAGAAAAGAAAGCAAAGTAAAGAAAAGAAAAGAACAAAGAAAAAGAAAGGAAGGAAGGAAGGAAGGATAGACTTTTTAAAAGGTGCTTTCTTTTGGGCCTGGGAAAGAAGAGACATTTCTCAATGTTTTTGACCATTTCATGTACACTTTTTAAATGTTGCTCAGAAATGATTTAATTCCTTTAAAGTATTTTTTAAAAATCTAATTCAACTATGGGGCTGAAACTAGATGGTTCAAAAACTGAATGATTTAAAATAATTATTAGACATGTTCACATGAGAATGAAAACTTCAACATCATCAATAAGACATCAAGAATAATAGATTTTATTATCTTATGTTCACCAAATTTGTAGCTGATTTGAACTTCAAGAAACTATTGTAGAACTAGTAAGAGAATCATTTTCTCTTCCTATTCAGGTTTAGGAAATATTTCCAAATTTCTACCCTTGGCTATGACTTTTCTCAAGTATTTATTCACATGTTGTTGAAAATACTTAGAACCAATGTAACCCAAACTGAATTAACCACAGTTTTAAGAAACACTATGCTTTGGCGTATTTAAAGTTGGTTCATTCGAACAATTATATCTGAAACATACTAAGAATAATAAAAAAATCTAAATTTTTATTATGACAAATAATGAGGGCCTACTAAACTCAGTATTTAAATAGTAATAATTACTTAGGCTTTAATAATACTAGTACTAGTAGTACTTTGTTATAAAAACTTTCTTTACTAGTATGAACTATGACTTATAAAAAGTACTGCAATATCAAGAAATTTTATGCTAATTCAAGAAAAAATATTTATAGTAAGCAATATGTTGTTAGAAACTTATTTAAGCATATATAGAAGAATAAGAATATGAACTATTGTTTGGAATCCTAACATCCTGATATATTTCAAATGACTATTCTGGGGGGAAGCTTCATTCAAAAATCTCAGTTAAAATGGAAATACATCCAATCAAACATTGATATATATCACCATTCAAGAATCAAGAAACAGATAAATTAATATAACACATGGAAGTACTTTATTTTAAAAATATTCAATAAAGTCAAAGAAATGGTTAATGAGTAACACTATGACAAATCATTATTAAATGTATCACAAGATGCAAATATTGTTAAAATATATGTGCATATTTAATGTTGAATTAAAGTCATCAAGTATTCTGTATAGTGTCATTTAATTTAACAAATGTTAATAAGGTATTTATAAATGGAATCTTCACAGAAGAGTAAACAGCTCTAAAAATACTTCCAGTAACTCACTCTATAGTAGATCTCTTTATCCTCCATAATCCCACAAATAATTTTTACTCCTGAAATACTTATAAGATATATCTGATATTAAGTGAGATATATATATATATATATATATATACACACATACGCACACACACATTTTTTAACTTTACAATATAAGTTTAGCCTTTGTATCTATCTGATATTCACAAGTTACCAGGTAAAAAAATTCAGTCTAGCAAGTTAGTAGCATTTTGTGGACAGACTGGATGCATTTATATTAGTGAAATCATATTACTTTTAAACTCAGTTTACTCAAAATAATTGGTTTGTGTAGGCAATTTTGTCTTTTCTACATGCATACAACAAAATAAATAGCTAATACTATGCTAAAATATAATCATAGAGCATTAAATTGTTTTCCCCAGACTTTTAATTATTATATTAAATATTACAGCAAACTATAAGGATTCCAAACATTTCTTTAAATTATAAATGTATTAGTACACTATCTGGTAGCGCTTTGTTTCTACATATGATCTTTATTTTCTAATAGTTGTGCTTTTGAACAGTGCTTCTTATCTTTGGTGAACACGTAGATTAACTAAGGATCTTGTTAAAATGTAGATTGTGACTCCAGAGGTCTGGGGTGGAGCCTGAGAGTCTGCATTTCTAACTAATTCCCAGGTGATGCTGCTGGCCCACAGGACACACTGTGTGGAGAGGCTCTCAAATAATTGTTTCCCAATCTTGACTAATCCTCAGAATCATTCAGAGCAGTTGGTGGAAATACACCGAAAAAAATAAATCTTTTGTTTGGGGTGAGATTCAGAAAATGTGGCCAGATGACTTGCCTAAATTTGAAATACTGATTTTAAAACTAGTAAACTTAACAAAAAATCTCTGTGTTCTTTAATGTCTCACTATTTTCCCCAATATTTACAGACTTCAGAAATTTATCTTGATCAGTAAGACAAAACTAACATGACAAGAAAAAAATGTTGAGAAAAAAACTGAATATTGCTTACCATTATGTTTTCACTCAAAACTGTATTTCCTTACTGACTCTATGAAGAGATATTTAGATTAAGTACTATAAATGACAAAACCCCCACAAAATTGCACAGAAGCAAAACAAAAGGAGATTGTGCTTTAAAGTACTTATTATATTCCAGATACTTTGCTAGAAGTACTTCTGTCCATTTCTCCTTATGTAGCATGGGAAGATGAAATTATTTTCCCCAAGGTAATGAGAATCTAGAAGAGAAAAAAGTGGAACATCTTTCCATTCCACACAGATTTTATGGTAGCCAGTTAAATGACCTCATTCAGGACATGGTATGGACTCTATGAAATCCATGACCCCAGGTAGTGGACAGGAGGGAGAGACTTGAATGGTCAACAGCATAGAGGTGGGAAAGGCTTGGGCATATTGAGAGCAGAGTGAACATTTTGATTATTTTGGAGAGTCAGTTAAAAATAGGGAATGGCAAGACATATGGCAGGAGGGGGAGATCTAAGAAAAATCATACAGACTCAGGAATGCCAAAGAAGTGTCAAATGGAAGCGATTTTTGAGAATAAAAAATTTAATGAGAGTAAAGTGTTGGTTCAAGAAAGATAAGGAAGTGTAAACTAATAGAAGATATATAGAAAGTTGTCAGAATTGAAAAAAAAACACTAACAATCAAATTTTTGAGAGCATGAGTTGGAACAGTGCCTGGTGATTGTCAAATTCTTTTTGTGTTCTTGTCTGAAGTGGGTGGAGCTGAAAACCCCCGTTTTATAGGAGGTAGAGAAAAGTGAAGTCAAAGTGTTCAAGTCAGCTAATATGATTCACATATTCAGGCGCTCTTCTAACGTTGGAGGGGCTGAGAGGAGCTTTCTTATAAATGATGCTGGTCGTGAAGTAATGAAAATCCCCAGAAGCAAGCCAAGTGGTGTAAGGTAAAGAAGAGATCCTGGAGTAAGGACCAAATTTGAATCTTGGCTTAATCATTTGCTAAAACGTGACCCTGGATAGATTATTTTACTTCTCAGATAAACTCAGTTTCCTCAATAGAAAAAAAAGAAATATGCAAATACCTATAATAACCCCTGCAAAGGGTTGTTATGCCTTAAAGAGAGGGCTGGGCACCTGGATGGCTCAGGTCATGATCGTTCAGTTCCTTGGTTCAAGTCCCAAGTCAGGCTCTATGCTGAAACCTCAGAGCCTGGACCCTGCTTTGCATTCTGTATCTCTGTCTCTTTCTCTCTCTGCTCCTCCCCCATTCACACTCTGCCTCTTTCCCTCTCAAAAATAAAGCCTTTAAAGAAAAAAAAAAAAAAGAGAGAAGCTTCTGCCAAAGAGATCACATCATGATTTTGCCTCATAAAATCTGACATAATTGATACTTTCACCAAAGCCCCAGTAGGCACAAAACAGAAAAACAATTTAATTCCGTTTGGGAAGCTTCAATATATTTGCCTCACAGAGAAATGAAAACTTAAAAAAAGGGAGAAGGATTTTAGTTAGCATGTTAAAATAAATTAGATTCCAGAACTTCCTGGTCAGAAGTCACAGAACCATTTGGGGAGAATAGACTTTCACTTGTTTACCACCAATTCCTGAAATTCTACTATTAAAGTCTCCTTGGGAAATCAGAAATATTAGCTGCTGTAAAAGGCTCCCAAAGCAAGGTCCTGTTGTGTCTTTCTGAATTTTTCTTATGCTTGAGTTCTGATTTTATGAACAAAAAGGTTTTTTGTTTAAGGATATGTTACCCTGTCATACCTTTGTATCCAAATCGTGTAGTACTAAACGCAGAACTAAGCAGTTAAACGTATGTGTAAGGGCAATTTCAGTGGTTGATTTATTGGGTTGTTCTTAAATTTTAATGCTGTCAATACAGTGAAAAAAAGACTATCATAATATTTTTGCATATATTTCATTCTGGTTATATGCTCTGCTTTCACTAAAAGGTTTTTCTAAAAAGTGAAAAGCTTTATTTTATTAATTACTAAAAATTAACCAATTACTTAAAAAGTTCAAAATCTTAATGTATTTAAATGTTTCATAAAATAATTAATGTTCTTCAGATGTATATTAATCCATCTTAAATTTCTGAAAGGAAAGAACACTCATACTGTGACTATGCTATTAGCGTCTTATAAGAAAATCATTGCTAAATTTAAACTCTGATGAGTAGTTATTCTTCTGGCTAATAATATAATGTATAACAAAAACGGTCAGAGTAAAGCTATCATAACTAGAAAATTTTAACATCCATGAATATATTCTTCCCTTCTTTCATACAATTTGTCCTAGAAACAGGAATCCCTAAAAGTTGATGTAAAGTTCAAATTTAGACATCATGTCATGGGAGGTGGGGGAGGTAGGGTCACAAGGACAGTCACAAGGTTAAACAGATTTAACAAACAATGTAAGAGGGGTAATAACCTAGCTGTGAGTTTATTCATCTTTAAATTTCCATCCAATTCCAATGAAACTGGGCTTCTTCTATTCCCTTTAAAGAATTGCATCCATCTGCACTCCTGATGCCAGCATCCTCCCCCCATCATTTTTCAGGCCTTTTTTCAACTCTTTATTCTTTTCCTTCTTTCACTTTTAATCTTTTCATCTCTACTGTCCCCTTTCCCCAAGACCTCTCCTCAGTTCTGCTCCCTCTCAAGCCCCCATCCTATCATCTCCCTTTTGATCAGCATTACCCCCAAAGGACCAGCATGTACATACAAGTTGTCATCTCTACATGTACTCTGTCGGTGCCATGCACTGTATTCTGTTGAAAACACTCTTGCCAAATCTATAACTTGCTTCATGCCTCATCCTACTTTTAAAATCACCCTTCAGTCTGTGATAATGTTTTTTTTTTAAATCTCTTAGCTTGTAAAAAGTCTCTTCTATTGTCCTCTGACTGTAGGCTCCTGGTTCTCTGCTATCTTCCTGATTCACATCCTTCACTGGTTCTTCTTTTTTTCCCTTACCTACTGCATTGGCTATTGACTGCTCTGTAGTTGACTTTCTCTTCACAGTCTCCTTCAAAATAATGGACTCTAGTCTTCTGCATGTGGTGTGAATTCCAAATATGTACCATCTCCAACTCATCACTAACTGCCTGCTAAACATAGATATCCCAATGGCAATGTGAATAAACTTCTCAAACAACACTTTTAACACCTCCAACTTCCTTCTGCCTACCATCAAACCTACTATTCTTTCTGTATTCCAGGTGTCACCAGGTTCACAATCAACCATATACAAATATCTAGGTACAAATTTTATCATTTATTTAATTGTCAACTTAACTTATGTATTCTCCCTTAAATCTGTCTTCTTAATTTCTTTCTCTGTCCTTCTCCTAGTCAAGATTACTATTATTATTATGTGGGGACAGCATCCTTTAACCTAGACACACAGATTCCAATATTTTTCTAGTTCAGTCACTTCTTCCTAATGTTCCTAGGGATATCTTTAAATAGGATAGTCTAGTTAAGTTGTATTCACTGCCTTGCTCAAAATCTCACAGAATATTTAAAGTTCTTTACAAAAAAATTTTTTTGAAACTTCAAATTTTGGCCTTGGTCCATTTATTTAAGGACTATGTATACCAACTTTTTCCATAATATCCAATTCTGCAGATAAAATACATTATTCTGTACCTTGAAAAATACCTATCCTTTTCTCTCTTCTGTAATTTTGCTTATTCTGTTCCCAATGCCTAGAATATTCTCTATACTTCTAGTGTGATGAATTTGTTGTGTTTTTTTTTTCAAAACTTCACCCAAAATAAATCTCTGCCATCTACTGTCCCTATTTCCTCAGTACAGTGATTCTATCTTTCAACTTGCCTGAATTTTGAGTCCTAAATTACATATTTCCCATCTTCATGGGCTACACTTGTCAGATATAGGTGATTACTCATTATTCTACCAAAATTTTTTGTATCCTTGTGAGTTATACATAGTATATGTTTAGTGAGTATATGTTGAATGGAACTGTATCAAATTCCAAAATGTGAATTGGATGCGTCTAGACATACAAGATCAGAAGAGGGATTCATCAATGTGAACTGCGCTGGTGAAAAAGCATTCATGCGGGATAGTACCGAACTGGGCTTGTAGAGCCAGTAGACTCTGATAAGCAGAAAAGAACAGGGGCGATGATACAAAGTGATAATAACATCAACAAAGGTGCAGAAAAAATATCATATTGTATGTTTGAGACTTACATGTAGGTACATCAGTCAGGACCCAACGTTTTTGTTTATGAAATAATAGGGGATATGTTTGGGAAAGAAAAAGCCCAGTTTTGGGGAAGCACATGACTGTAAGGCTAAGGTCTGTAAAGCGCTGTCCAGCAGAGAGTGGGTTGCCCTTGAAGACGGTGTATGAGTTATGAGAAAGATGAATAGGAGCAATTATTTATCTTATGATGGTATCAGTTAAAAAAACAATATGTACTAATTAACAATGGTGGAATTAATTATCCCAAGTACTTAACTACTTAACTTTTCGAGAACCACAATTTCTAAACAGAACTCAAACTTTGTACTCCTATCTATGGCTTTAAATAGTCCATTTACAACAAGCACTTTGAATATATTTTACAGGATCAAAGTTGTGTGTTATAGACTTAATATATTCATCTGATTAATTCAAGCATCCATTCTGAACTTACCTATTTAAATGTTTGGTATTTCAATATCATACCTGAAGTACATCTTCTTTTCTTTGTATTTTAAGGTCAGGATGGACTAACAGACCTACTAATCACTTAATTCTCAGTTGTTAAGACAAAATATTCACCTGATGGAGAGTAAACAATCTAAAAAGCTACGGGAAACCTGCTTGGTCCTCCCTACAGAGTAACTGATCTTGGTTGGATGTGTAGTCTAAATAAAAAGAAAATGAATGTAAATAATTAAGATTTTGTAATCATTAAGTTTATTCTTTCAAACATCAGAAACTAACTTTGGAATGTCCTGTATACCAAGGTGCTTCATGTCTTTTTCTAGCTGAAATTCTAATAAAAAAAGGTAGAGAATAAATCAATAGTCTCAGATTTCACAATATACTTCACCAAGTTTCTGGGGGAATCGTTGGAGATCCTTAGATTTTTTTCTTTTATAACATTTCAACCTATAAATAAAACACTCCCAGAGATCTGACTGAGACCTTAAAAATGCCCTCAACAGGGGTACCTGGGTGGCTCAGTCAGTTAAGTGTCCAACTTCAGCTTAGGTCATGATCTCACAGTTTGTGAGTTTGAGCCCCATATCAGGCTCTGTGCTGACAGCTCAGAGCCTGGAGCCTGATTTGGATTCTGTTTCTCCTTCTCTCTCTGTGCCTCCCCTGCTTGTGCTCTGTCTCTTTACATATAAAAATGAATGTTAAAAAGAAATTTTTAAAGTGTCCTCAACAAACTACAAATAGTCAAGTAATATGTGTAATAATTTCAAAAGTGATAATAAAATCTATCAGATTTTGAAATCTTTTCAGAGGTAAATGTGATTAGCAACATTTGGGAAAACAGTATGATTTATTTATACATATAACTAAAGTTAAAATACATAATGTTCCAAAATTATATATATTATTATATTATTAATATATAACAGGGCTTAAGACTAAAGAATTATCAAGTCAACAAAAGCTCCCCTTTGAATTCCATGAATAATGGAGAGATATTAAAAGAGTCACTAAGGTTCTTTATCATTATTTTCTAAAATGTAAAATAAAGGATTTTAATTAAAGGAAACTTAGAGCTATTTTTAGCTAGAAGCTATTGTATCCTCTCAGTCCATACAGGATGGAAGTACATGCTGGGTATCCACTCCCTTTTCTTCATTCAGGCAATGCAGTTACAGGGTATAACCCTTCTAATATAGCAAAGCAACTACTCAGATCATATATAAAGAGACAAAGGCAGGCATGCAATAAAAGTACATTTTTCAGCTTTAAGAGAGTATATGAGATATGCAACTTACACGGAACAAGGATTTAGAGATAAACAGATGAAACAACAGTGCACTTATTAGTCATATGATTTTTTATCTTTCATTCAACTTTATATTTATTATCCATGCATCAGAAAACATTTACTAGGTATGCATATATGATGCTTTAGGAATAGTTAAACTTGTGCACCAAATTTGATGACATAATTTTGTCAGTGCTCTTTCCCCCTAAAATCACACAATCACATGTGACGTCATAAATTATACTTAATTTAATGAGAATTTATCTGATTGACCTGCTGCCCTCTCTTCACTGACCTCTTAAATTCTCTTATTCCTAGTCTATATTATCTGGTGTAGCCAGACTAAATATTTCACATATAAAATTCTAAATTATAATTAAAGTATTATATTGTTACTCTTAAAATATTAAATATACAACCTATGTAACCTGGAGAGAGATGTTATAAGTAGCTCTCTGGATTTGAAAGGTAGATTGTTTCTGCCACTATCACAGATTATCTCCTACTATCCCTTGTTAGAGAAAACAGGAGGACTCTCTGCTGGAATGGTAATCACCACTTCAGGAAAACGAGCTTAGGAACGTGGTTGCAAGAGCCTAAACATTTCATGTTGTTTCTTACCATTAAATACAAGTAAAGTTCCATCTTGAAATCTTTAACTTGATGTAAGACTATTCTTTACCTTACCACTAAGGTTAATTTATTTGCACCAAGATTATCATTATGATAATGAATATGATTAATTGGAAATAAATATGTGCGATTTCATCTAAGATGTATGAATCATTATATAATGATAGCATGGCAGAACTTTGATAATGGAAGCTTCCTGAACTCCACTGAAAAAAGATTTAAAGTATAGCACACAGTTTTAAGTTTAAGTCTTAATGTCAATGGGAATTACATGCTGCTTAACATGACATCCTACATATTGAAATTACGTAAAGAATCCAGCTACTTAGAAATATTTTTGAAGTAAATATAAAACAGCATGAATCGTAGCAGTGATAAAAATTTGATTTCTATAACTGGTTAACCCTATCCATAATAAATAACTCACTTGACTAATAAAAATTACAAATGTATTAACTTGAAAAAGAAGAGTAGAAAAGTGAGTTGCATATAGAACTCAATAAAAACATATACACATTATTTTACATAACTGATCATTGAGATATGTATATATGTGTATGTTTGTGTGTGTTCATCCTCATGAGCCATAAAGATTTACACACGAGGATGACTTACTTTTTGTGCCTTATGCTTATTATTATACTAAAATAAGATGATGAGGAAACATGCAAGGAACAGAAATACAAATAATGAATACGGAATATACATTTTATAAGTCTTTATAAATATGCAAGAACTATAGAGTAAATTGTTATAAGTTAGTGCAGATTTTATTTCATATTTGTAGAGACTACACTAATAGCTCATTACAAATAACTCTAAAATGTGAAATGAAAAACACAGTCTATCTCAATGGGCACCATAAATTCACATTATTGCCACATACATATTCTAGTGTGTGTATCAATTTATTTGATGAAAAATATATTAACAACAACAAAACCAGATAACTAAATAAATAATCCTTTCATCAGCCCCTGATTTCTGCCTTACTAATGCTTTGGTGAATCATTGAGGGGTGTAAATTATTCATTATAAATTTCAATGAGGAGTCTCCATTGAAAATGCTCTGCTACTGGTCCTTCTTGGAACCAACATCAAGAGAATTCACTGCAATCTCAAATATTGCAATAAAATAGAAGGTGAGAGGCAATCACTCAGGAGAGGTGTCTAGAATGAACTGAGCTCAGGGAGCTGCATCCCAGCTGAGTGAGGTATGTAAAGATAATTATTAATATTTTGAGTTACACTTGGAAAGAAAAAGATTAATCAAGAAGTTGCATACAGATGTCAGCCAAGGTTTTAAATACAGAAATCTTTATTCTATTTCTGATGAGGAATCTGGAAAATTTTTAACCATAGCTGTGATACATTACACATGGTAACTATATTATAACTTCATGGCATTAACAAAATCGGTTGTAATATAAGTGTTTGAAATATTTGATTATCTGAAGGCTTACACCAAAGGACCTAGTATCATACCAGTACTATCATAATAGTAAATAAACTACTCAAAATGAACACGATTAATTAATAAATCTAACTTGTACTGCTTCATTATATTCACATTTATGAATAATAGAGAGATATTAGGGAAATCACTAAGATTCTACCACAACTTTACACTAACAGTAAAGAGTTAAATCTTGTGATATAAGTTTTATAGGAAGGGCTGTCTAAAAAAGTTACCACAGCATTATCCCTGGTTAACTGTCTCCAGCATGTTAAAACTGTCAATACGACCAATCAGTCATAATTTATCTTGCACTCCTGGTTAGTCTGCTAATAAATTTATAATAGAGAAGGAAGAAAATATTGGAGGTCCTCTGGCACTGCCCCATGTGTCTCCCAACTTCCTATCTCATGTGCTCTATCTGGATACAGACAAGTAAGAGGACAGTCATGTCCCCGAGCCTTATTTAGCAGTGATTTTCCGTGGCTGCCGGAAGGACATCATTTAGATCTGGTGAGGAGGATTCTTTCTCTTTCACTTAGCTATCTTTCATTTAACAAATCAGAAAACATTTGGATAACACTGACTTTTGTGAGTGAGTCAGTGTTTAACTTAAATTAATGAATATAAAGACTTTCCTCTCAATAAGGAACATTTCCATCTGTCTTATTCATTATTCAAACTATAATGCCTAATGCTTCTTATTTAATGTTAATACCAAATATGTATCTAAATTTACATAAAACAGAATTACCTCTTTAGTCCAACCAAGAGTATACTGACGCTACCTACTACCACTCCTGACTCAAATATCTGTTGCACACTTTCTATGTGTTAGTCAACAAGCTAAGTACTTTTAAGTTGTAAAATTTAATCCCGGTTACCAGCCTATAAGGTAGATATTACTATTATCTTAATTTTACAGATCGAGAGCATGAGGTTAAAAAAAGTAAATAATTTGTCCAATATTCAATCTAGAAAGTTGATTCCAGTGCCTACAAATACATGATTTGCTGTAGAGTAGAATTCATGTAAAGCCTAAAAAGAGAGATGAATTCGGATTGAAAATAAGAGATTTTTAAAAACAGTCACTATCCTTTTTCCCTTACTGTCTCTAATCCACAGTTGTCATCAAAATGAAAGTGGGAGGCAATAGCAACAGACTAAAGATCTGTAGGAAGAGAGATTCAATGTGGTCAATGAAATTTAATTTGAATGGGTTAAAAACCAACTGGGCCAAGGCCAGCGAAGTTTCATTTTTAGTTTTTATAGGTCCAACAAGTTTTGCTCATCAAAATATTCATTTGACCCAATGCTAAACGTTCTGAAAATAAGACCCAAAAGCCCAAGACTAAGCATTCAAAACAATTGCCTTAGCACACAGAGCTAACAGGCAGAATCCTATGTAAAGTAGTATTCACTTAGGTGTAAAAACCTGTAGGCAAGACTAACAATAAGATTCTTCAGGTAGGTGTTAATGAGGCCACTCAGACAGATGAGGTGTCAACAAGGTCTAGTGATTGGGGAATGAACTTGGATTACTATTGTGAGATAGAGAAGCAAATTCAGGATCATGACAGTTAGCCATTCATAAAGCTGTTTGATATACTGTTGTACCCAAGATTTCTTTATCGCCCCCAGAAACCAGAGACCGCCAGGGAGGCCGAAGCACGCATGCAAAAGCAAAGGGCTTTATTACGAATTTAGGCTCACAGACTTTACAGGCGTGGTGGATCCATGCTGAGAGCGAGCCAGCCCGAACAAAGGCGGGGTAGGACTTTTATGAG
>NC_043701.1:34505477-34529186 GCF_006229205.1 Suricata suricatta
TCATAAAGCTGTTTGATATACTGTTGTACCCAAGATTTCTTTATCGCCCCCAGAAACCAGAGACCGCCAGGGAGGCCGAAGCACGCATGCAAAAGCAAAGGGCTTTATTACGAATTTAGGCTCACAGACTTTACAGGCGTGGTGGATCCATGCTGAGAGCGAGCCAGCCCGAACAAAGGCGGGGTAGGACTTTTATGAGCAATCATAATGGTACAACAGTATTGGCAGCAGCTCTAACCATCCACACTGTTCAGAGTGTTCGTTACTTTTGGCAGGACCCAATTACAACACTTAGGGTATCTTTGAAATTAACCAATTACAGAGCGAGTTCAGGGTCTTGTTTGGTGACTATGGGGTTAACTTTAACACTAGGTAACAGAGGCTTATCTAACGTTCCCATCTGCAGGCCTTACCCTTAGGAATGTGGGGTGAGGTAGCTGGGCTTTCCTGATTGGATACCCCCCCCCCCCCGGCAATGTATGACTGTCAAATGGCCAAATGGTTCCGAAGAGACTGACCTTAGACCTTTTAGCTTAGACGGGGAAACAAAGCCAGTCATGGCGTCTGTTAGGTTCAGAATATCAAGGTGGGGGGAGCATCTATCTTATTAAAGTTTGAAAGAAAGGTAAAATAAGTGAAGATTTTTCCAGATTAAAGTTAAAATATACCACTGACCAAAAAAAGGGGTGTGAAAAAGAAGTATTGAAAAGTACTCTCTCACAATGAAGTCCTCTTACTCTCATACTCCTGTCTTGTAAATCCAGAACTTAATGCTTTTCCCTATAAAATCAAGATTATAGTAAGGATTTTATACTGTTAGAATGGTAAACACACAACCTATGCAGTTCAAACATTTCTTTGAAATACAACAGGTAGTTAGAATTTAACATTACAATTTACAGGTAGAGATGATGTAAGTGAGCACAGTTATTACCCGGTATTGCAGTAAGTTGGTAGAGGCATAGTAAATATAATCTATTAGTGGCTACATAAAAGCATCACGACTTCAACAGTGTGGTAATAAAGAAACACAACACTCAGATGCCAGCTATCATCGGATTGCCACTTGCATTCCAAAACACCAGAAAACATTTCTCTGAAATACATACATATTTTAAATTTTTTAAATTTTTATTTATGTTTGAGAGACAAAGAGAGACAGTGTGAGCAGGGGAGGGTCAGAGAGAGAGGGAGACACAGAATCCGAAGCAGGCTCCAGGCTGTGAGCTTGCTGTCAGCACAGAGCCTGATGCGGGGCTCAAACCCACAAACTGTGAGATCATGACCTGAGCCGAAGCCGGATGCTCAACCGACTGAGCCACCCAGGCGCCCCTGAAATACATATTTATTGTATCTTGTGTTAAGAACTTGATAGAATAAATGGCTGAAAGAGGTTGGTATGATAGAGAACTTCTGATATCTGTTTACTATCAAATATATATTACCACTTATTTCTTCAAGGTAATTTGGGCTTTAATTGCAAATGGATTTCTTCCTCTGAAATTTATGGGACTTTACTTCTAGTTTGTTAATAAACTTACAGGATTCTTAGTTTTTAAGTTAAGGGAGGGGGAGTACAAATTAATTTAATCCGCCAGTTTGGAACATTTGCCCGAAAATTTTGGCTTTTTATTTGTGAAGGTTGATCAAGCATGTGTGCAAGTAATATGTGTGATATTAATTTAGTCCACTTAAAGGGATGTATGCTCTCTTAAAATTTTAGAATTATTACAGTGATTCACAATTTATTACAAATGTCAGTGAAATAGATTATAAGGGAACGTGGCTAGCTTTCCGTACCCCTATCTATAGTTTCTACACCTTTCTTCCTCTTAGGCCACTAGTTACAATGTTCCACAGCTTAAATGAATTTCACCCCAGCATATTGGTACTTATGAAATTTATTAAAACAGAACTATGTCCATCACACAGACATTGCTGACTATGTATAACACACATCAGTTGCCTTACAGAGTTTGCATCTTGATTTTAATTTCCACTATGCAGCCATTTTTGCTTGCAGAAAGTTATGTCTAATGTAGTCAATAAGCCCTACTTAATGTTTAGTGTTCTTTTTGTGTTAGGACGTCAGGAAGCATCATTTGCAGAGTCACTCAGTGACTAATTAGAAGTATTAAGTTTGGTGCACTGCAAGGATGGCAAATACCTGGTTTATGGACTTCATACTCCCTCTCTCCCTACCAGCCACAGCAGACCTCATCCTGTCTTAGATACTAACTAACCACAGTCTCTGACACATGGACAACCTCCGCTTCCCATTCAACAGAAACTCAGGGTAACTCTGAACAATCTGGTACATCCTTGCAAAGACTGATATCCTGATGATCACAGACCTGGGTTATAAATTCAGCCTTGATGGGGCTCCTGGGTGGCTTAGCCGGTTAAGTGTCTGACTTTGGCTTAAGTCATGATCTCACGGTTTGTGAGTTCGAGTCCCGGGTTGGGCTCTGTGCTGAAAGTTCAGAGCCTGGAGCCTGCTTTGGATTCTCTCCCTCTCTCTGCCCCAGCCCTGCTCATGCTCTGTCTCTGTCTCTTTCAAAAATGAATAAACATTAAAATAAATAAACAGTAAATAAATTCAGCCTTGCCAATAAGGAGTTAAATGGCCTCTGGTGAGTCATTTAATTTCTCTGTGGTCTGTTTTCATTCTGAAAATATGTCAGTGAAAATATAAATATCTGATGTTATAAATTTATTTTTACATCAGAATAGAGAATGATTTTCTTCAAATGGTAAGAGTAGTTTTAGATGAAGAACAAACACTATTAGTTGTTCAGTCATCTCACTCTTCAGTCTAATGAAAGCAATTTTTCCATTGGGATTATTTTAGGGAAAAGTGCTACCAATTAGAAATACAGCGTTTTCCAATTTTAATGCACTATTTTCTTAGAGTATATTTTAGTATGAATCTTTATTAAGAAGTTAAAGTACACAATTATTTTTGAAGTTTATCTTAAATTTATCTTCCTTCAAAATAACAGAGAATACCTAGAAAATATGATTACTTTAGTCTTCCAATTTCAGCAAAACTTACCACAACTTTTTAATTTCTGGTATTTTTCTTCAAATATTATTATTGCTAAGAAAGCTCAGGAGGGGCAAACACTTTAGAATTAAACTGAATAGAGCCCAAACTAGATAATTTCAGATCATTATAAAACCTGGTTTAATGTACAAAATTCATTACCAATCCTCTGCATTCACTATTTCCATAAAATAGCATGTTATTGTTTCCACTTCTATTTTTGTTTTGCATTGAACATTTTGAAAAATGTTTTATGTTTAAATATTTCCCACAAAGAATAGCATTCCATATTAATTGACATTAGATTTGTTAAGAAAAATATTCCTTTAAAAAAAAATCCCATGTATAAAATTAAAAATTTCTTCTTTATTCAGGAGTACACTATGTGCTTATAAAAGTCTTAGCTGTAATGTGTTCTATCAATTATAAATTAGGAAATACTATGTATACAGTCTTAAAAATAAATTTTGGGTGAATCAATTTAGGAATAGTCTAGTTCATGAAAACTAAGTAAATACCTCAATTCTTAAGGGAACAAGCAAAAATTCTACATATGAAAATATATGATTTACATATTTAAAGATTCCTTAAGAATACAGATAGTATCCATGCTATCTAGAAACATGAAACTGCTCTATTTAAAAATTCTTGAATGGCCACTTCAGGATTGTTACTCATTTCTAAGGCTAACTGGTATGTGAATCAGGTCATGAAAGCAATTTTTATTGAATATTATAGTCTAAAGAAACAAATTATACTCTAGTGACAGAATATGTTTTAAAAAAAGGCCTTGGCATGGCATATTTATATCATAACTTTCAGACAAGGAATGGCAACTTTTCCCTAAAATATGTAATTATGTATTGTATCTATCCATACTCTCTATTTAATTTTTGCTTATCAGCACTATCTCATCAAATGATTCCTAAAAGTTCAAGAAAGGTGAGGTGGTTAATCAACCGTATGCCTTTATATATTTCAGGTATATTTTAATGTTATCAACTCATAGAAACAGTGAAGTGTATATATGATGAAATGTAATTGAAGAGAGAATACAAGAAGTAACAGAAAACCAACTAAATACACCGGTATCTTTACATTAATCATCCCTTGATTATCTGCATCAATGAAAGGGAGTGGCTAATAGAAAATCACAGATAATCTATTTAGTGGGATTGGGTCTCTGGCTTTGTGCTTAGTAGCTGAATATCTAATTGCCCAGTGTAACTTACTGCAAATGTGTTGTGAGGATGCCCATCACCAGAAGAGTGGCCACAGACACATAATTTTGTTTCTGGAAGCAATTCCTAGATTAAACAAAGAGAATCAGGAGTTGGCTTTTTTCCCCTCCAATCTTAATGCTTAAAATAATAATCTACATTATCATTAAAAATATTTTTGGATTATTATCTTGGTAGGTGAACAAAGATGAGACTATTCTATCTTTCTGTCACAGTTAAAAATGGTATAGAACTAAAAAATAAAAATAATTTGGCAGATATAAAGTTGGATATTTGAACATAGCAAATTAACTACTAACCAAAGATAATTTGTCTGCCATGATCTTGACTTAGGAAGCTCACTCCCCATTTCTAAGCTAAAATTGTGTCCAATGTTAATGAATACTCTTACAAATTTAAATGATACTGTGATTTTAGAGCATGGGATGGTATTATCCTTAAAACTTTAATTAGGTGTTTTTGAAAAAGCTAACTGTTGACTTGCACTGCATCATAACAAAACAAATGAACATGAATCCTGTCTTGTCATGAAATGTGAGGATAATCACAAGAATCTTTTTAACTAAACTGCCTTGGCGATGCATTATTATTAACACAAATATTGCCATTAGATATATATTTGAGGCCAAGGAGCCAAACTCTATAATCTCTGTGAAAACCTGTTGAATTGTACCACTTGTATTGAGAACTACTCTATACACTCAAATGTATAGTTTGCATTTTTATCTGTAAAAGCAAAGTGATTATTTATTGATAAATGACATGGAATGTCATTTTTTACCTAAGTAGCATTAGACATTTCAAAGATTTTGTCTGAAGGGCAAAAGGATTACACTGCATTTGAACAGACCATGTGACAACACATCCTTAGACTTCACATATGATATGAAAGGATGATCCCCATTCATAAGATACACAAGGGAAATTATATCAGAAAAGAAGAAAAGCAAGGAGGGCGGTGGTAGGGGTGTCAGGGAGTATTTGTAGTGGTTTGATGCATGTAAATATTACATCTTATAAATAATTCTTTTCAAATACATCTCTGAAGTTCAGGGTCTCTGTTTAAGAAACGGATTGTATATACTTTACATGACTACATGCCATTTTCTGCAAGATAAGAGCAACATTAATTCAAACAGGAAAAATGGCTTCCAAAATACTCCTTTCCTTTCGTTTCCTGTGAAGAAGTATGTTACCTGATGCTGGCAGACGAGGACTACAGAAAAAAATGTTCAAGTTATATTTTACTGTCAGAATCCAACAAACACATTTTCATCTAAATTATTTTGTCAACAGCCTTGTAGTACCCTTGCTAACCTTATTTGGCACCAGTGCATAATTAGATACACAGGGGTGTGACTCCAATTGAAGGTGTTGGCATTGTAGCACTCTGTGAAAATATTAACTATGAGGTTAACTCCAATTTTCTCTTCTTTAATTAAATGCACATGGTACTAATGAGGTAACCTACTGTTCCTTGATAGCACTAATTAGCTAAGAGGAGAGTACACTCTCACACTGCAATTTAAACCTAAAAATAAGGTTGAAATATGCTAATTGCAGGCAATTTAAAACAGTACAAGTTGAAGAACTAGTCATAATAAGAGAAACTGACTGCTTTACAGCTAGGCAGCTGTAACTTTGGTTAAAATCAAAACAAGCCACACGATTTTTGGACTGCTATTTAACAAGGTCATAAGCATCCTAAAAAAATGAAATGCTAACCCATACTGTAGCAATGAACCAGACTAACAAAAAACCCTCAGATCAACACTCATCAACATAAAACCAAAAATAAGTGAGCATCATCAGAACTCCAAAGGTGCCATGACATTATTTACATTTATACTGAAAACTAAACTCCATAAATAAGCAACATCACCTGAAACTCTTTCAAGAGCTCCCAAATTACACAAATATTGTAATTTGTGTCTTCAACATACCACAAAACATACTGGAGTGCTGAAGATTTGCCAAACCATTCGTAGGGTCAGAGGGAGTGCTAAGCTTTAGCACTTGAGAAATATAGAAATGGGAAATTTTCAGATAATGTACAAGTACGGTGTCAAAAAGAATACACCAAAAATGCTATGGAATAAAATGGAATGGGTATCTTAAGAAATACAGGCGTGAAAATATCGGGAGGATTTTATTATGAGAAGGAGATTTTCACCACAAATGAGAGCTTTTGGATGAAAAGTAGCCTAGAGCTTCATGGTGAGAGAGAATATTCTCCATTCTTAGCTCAAATGACTCAGAGATATAATTTCAATAAATCCAAGTATAGTCCAAACTATACTTTCTTGAATTGCTTCTCAAGCATTTCCCCGTGTAATTTTAAATGATAAACATGAAGTAAACTTTGACATAAAATATGATTCTGAAAGGCCTTCAGAATCATTAAAATATATGTTCTTACTATACAAAGTATATTTTCATTATTTTTTGATTCTGTAAAATGCATAATGTCATATTTTTATTAACCAGAAACTTTAACTCACCAAAACACTCACTGACTGACAGTGCCAAATAATTCTTATTAACACAGAAAGAAATAAAGTACATTAAAATGATAGTGTCATTCATCAATCCTTAGGGACAAGAGACAGGGACTGCCCCACTCTAAGGACTCATAGCGACATTTCTTGCTCCTGCCACTTTGCATCCAAAATTATAAAATATATGCATTTTCAACAATTGAAAGAGTTGAGCAAGCAGGGTGCCTGGATGGCCCAGTTGGTGACGTGTCTGACTCTAGATTTGGGTTCCTGAGCTTGAGCCCTGAGTTGGGCTTCACGATGACAGTACAGAGCCTGCTTGGGATTCTCTCTCTCTCTCTCTCTCTCTCTCTCTCTCCCCTTCTCTCTTTCTGTCCCTCCCCTGCTCTCTCACTCTCTCCAAATAAATAAACTTTAAAAATTAAAAAGAAGAGTCAAGCAAGCAATAAAAAGTTTGCTCACAGAAGCAAAATTTGTGAAAATAGAAAGCCAACTTAATCCTAAGGTTTACTGAAGAACAATAATAGAAGAAACAAAATCATTTGAAAAGTAATAGCTTTTAACTCCCAACTAATAGCTCCCAGAGTTAAAAGTATGTAGGAATAAATTTTGCACTACCATTAGTCCAACACCATGTCTTGCCAAAAGGCTTGGTTGAAAAAACTGTGCTTTGAAAACTCCATTCAGCTTCTTCTCCTGGCTGTCCTAGAGCTTTCTACAACAGAAAGTGATAGAATATTGGCAAAAGGTGTTAATAAGCCTCTGATCAACCATGCTTTAATAGATTCATGAAGTTGCAGGTCTGTAAAGGAGTAGCAAGGTAAATGAAATCAGTCATTTAGAAATGGGTCTCTTGGAGGCAACCTGACATATTCCAGCAAATCACATGGAAACACAATGTGAATGGATATTTTAAATGTCTGCATCTGTTTCAAATAAGCACCAAAGAACCTTTTAACAGTGTAAAGGCCAGGACAGTGTACTGGAATGGGCTTTCAACATTAACTTCAGAAGGAATCTATTCCTCTGTTAAATATGGATCATTGTAATTTTCTGTTAAAACAATAAAAAGCAAGTCATTTAGTGTTGAAAATAAAAATACCAGCTCTGGAGACAGTTTGACGGGGTTCAGAAACTGACTCAACACTTAACTAGTGGTGTGACCTTGAGCAAATTATTTAGCCTCTCTTGGCCCCTCTCTCTAGGAGAGGTAATAAGCGACACCATCATAAGATTAAATACATTGAGTTGTA
Organism: Suricata suricatta; assembly: GCF_006229205.1. Classification (NCBI taxonomy): domain Eukaryota; kingdom Metazoa; phylum Chordata; class Mammalia; order Carnivora; family Herpestidae; genus Suricata; species Suricata suricatta. The sequence goes on from NC_043701.1 coordinate 34,513,516, forward strand.
TCTAGAACAGTGCTGGTATACATATGTCCAACAGTGTACTTAATATTTATTAGCTCTCATTACTACTTCAGAACAACGTTCAATTTTTTCCAAATAAGAACATAATTATAGTCCTACTATGTATGCACTATTACACACTGTAAAGTATACACAATTTTCCAAGTGACTGTATCTGCATATAAATAGCTTTCAGCCTCCAATTAGACTTCATGATACAAATCAAAGACTCTTTCACATGAATAAAAAATCTTTTAATCACAGAGGTAAAATATCTGTACTCTGAAAACTACATGACAACGATAAAAGAAATTAAGCATGACACAAATAAAAGATATACCATGGTCATGGAATGGAAAAACCAATATTGTTAAAATTAAATTATACAAAACAATTTACAAAGTCAGTGCAATCCCTATGAAAATACCATCACCATTCTTCACAGAACTAAAACAAATAATCCTTAAATGTATATGAAACCACAAAAAATCTCAAAGAGGCAAAACAATCTTGAGAAAGAAGAACAAACCTGAGGGTATCACAATTTCCAAATTTTAAGCCACTCTACAAAGCTATGTTAATCCAAACAATAATAATACAGGCACAAAAATAGACACATAGATCAACAGAACAGAACAGGGAGGCCAGAAATAAACCCACACTAACCCATGACAAAAGAGGCAAGAATACACAATGGGGAAAAGAGGATCTCTTCAATAAATGGTGTTGGGAAAACTAGACAGATATATATAAAAAAGTGAAACTGGACCTTCTTATACTGATACAAAAATAAACTCAAAATGAATTAAAGACCTACACATATGAAACTGAGTAACTCCTAAAAGAAAACCTAAGCAGTAAACTGTTGGACTTAGCAATACTTTTTTATTGGGTCAGGGGGGAATCTGTCTCCTCAGGGAAGGGCAACAAAAGCAAAAATAAATTACTGGGACTACATTAAACTAAAAGATTTTGTATAATAAAGAAAACATCAAACCAAAAGGGCTACCTGTTGAATGACAGAAGATATTTGCAAATGATATCTTCAATAGGGGGTTAATATCCAAAATATATAAAGAGCTCATACAACCAACCCCAAACAAACAAATGTTCCAAATCAGAGGACCTGAATAGATATTTTCCAAAGAAGATGTACAAATGGCAAATGGGCACATGAAAAAATGCTCAATATTAGTCATTATCAGGGAAATGCAAATCAAAACCACAGTGAGATATCACTTCACACTTGTCAGGTTGGCTAGTATCAATAAGACAAAAAATAACAAGTGTTGACGAGGATGCAGAAAGAAGGAAACTTTTGGGCCCAATTGGTCAGAATGTAAACTGGTGCAGTCATTACAGAAAACAGTGTGGAGAAATGGGGCACCTTGGTGGTTCAGTTGGTTAAGTGTCCACCTCTTAATTTTGGCTCAGGTCATAATCTCATGGGTGTGAGCCCCTTGTCAGGGTTAGTACTGACAGCATGGATCCTGCTTGGGATTCTCTTCTTCTTTCTCTGCCCATCACCGTGCTCTTTTTCTCCAACTAAATTAGTAAATTAAAGAAAAAAATAAAACAGTATGGTGGTTCCTCAAAAAGTTAAAAATAGAAATACCATACCACCCAGAAATTCCACTTCTACATCTGAAGAAAATGAAAACTCTAATTTGAAAAGATATATGTAACCCTATGTTCATCGCAACATTATTCACAATAGACAAGACATCGAAGCAGCCGGAGTTCCATCAATAGATGAATGGATAATGAAGATGTGGCATACATAAATACAATGCAGTATTACTCAAACACATACACACACACAAATCTTGCCATTTGAGACAATATGGATGGACTTGCAGGGTATTCAGCTAAGAGAAGTAAGTTAGACAAAAAAGATAAATACCATATAAGTCCACTTACTTACATGTAAATCTAAAAAAGACAAATCAGAAACAGACTGGTGGTTGCCAGAAGGGTGGGAGAATGGGTGAAATAGGTGAAAGGGATTAAGAAGAACAAACTTCCAATGAAAAAATAAATAAGTCATGGGGATGTAAAGGGCAGCATAGGAAATAGAGTCAGTAATAACGCAATTACCTTTGTTTGGTGACAGATTTTAGCTAGACTTATCATAGTGATCATTTCATAATGTATATACATGTTAAATCATTAGGCTGTATACCTGGAATCAATATGCTATTGTATGTCAATTATATTTTAATAAAATTAAAATAAAATACATTATTTTTTATCTTTTTAGAAACCTGAAGCAGCAAAGCAAAAAATTAATATGATTGTGTTTGCATTCAGTAAGAAGGTGAAGTGACTTCTAACAAAGAATATAATTTTTGCAAAATTGATGAAGGTATATGTTTCATAGAAAAATAGGCAAGAACTATATATTGATCACTTATAACCAATGAAAATATTTTAAATTCAAATTTGTTCTTGAGGTTGGCTGAAGCTGTGCTCAAATTTTTCTTTAACATTTTTTTAGATCATATTTTTTAGCAATCTCTACACTCAACAGAGGGTTCGAACTCACAACTCCAAGATCAAGAGTTGTATGCTCCACTGACTGAGCCCGTCAAGTGCCCTTTCCTTTAACATGTTTAAAACCTAAGCTGCAATATAATGATATTTGAATGGAACCATAGTCTACATTTTAAAGGTACACAAGTTTTAAAAATAGTGTTCAGCTAGTCAAGAAATATTGCCACTCTTGACCTGGTATAAAACAAGAACAAAATTAAACATTTGGTTGGCCCATCTTCCACTCCAACTGTTTAGTTTGTTGGTTGAGTTGGCTGTTTTGAGGCCATTCATTGTATCTTATGGAAATTGCCCCTGGGACAGTGTGGGTAGCATTGTGCCTGGATGTTCTGTGTTGGCTTCACAAATTCAAATTGCTTCATCCTTCTCCAGTCAATGTTTGTAAAACAGATTCAAAGCTGCCTAGCTCTGAAGAGGAGGTGAAGAAAACAGAACTAATGCCTGGAAAAGATTTTGTGTATTTCCTAAGTCCAGTATGCTCCAAGTGGTTGGTGTTGTTTGAACTCAGTGAAGGAGAAGCAGAGAGGATCAAATCAATATAAGGACATGCCTTAAGATTTCATACTTTATCTTGAGGAAATAGTTAGGTTAGCCCTGCCTTCCCTTTTTTCCACCCACTGTGGCACAGACTGCAAAACCCACATAATATTGAAGAACACATGATATGGCCATCAAAGAATCACTTTGCAGAGAAGGGAAATGAAGTCCAAGGAGCTGAAATTACTTACATAAGGCCATGCTTTTATTTTTAAATGTTTATTTATTTTTGAGATAGGGGAGAGGGGCAGAAAGAAAGGAGGGCAGAGAATGGAAGTGGGCCTTGTGCTGACAGCAGAGAGCCCAATGTAGGGCTTGAACTCACAAACTGTGAGATCATGACCTGAGCCAAAGTCAGACGCTCAAGTGACTGAGCCACCCAGGCGCCCCAAAAGGTCATGTTTTTATTTATTTTTAAGGCTTCTGAGCATTATATATCTTACTGTACAGGTTCTCAAACTTTAGCATATGAAGGAATCTCTGGATAAGCTGTTATAATTGCAGGTTCAAGGCTACATTCCTAGAGAATCAGATGCAAAAGCTCTGGGATAGGGTACAAGAATATGCATTTTAACAAGCATCTTTGTGATTATGATTTAGAGTTTCTATGATCCTACTTTGAGAAACCTTGTTGTTCATATTCAGGATATTTGCATGACAGGTAGTTTCTCATTCTTTCATTCTATTTAGTCCGTCAACACTTTTTTTAGCAGGTGGCCATTGTCTCCATCTAGATACCACAGATACTTGATAGGATTTGTGATTTTAAAGTACTTAATATTAATCAGTTAAATCCACTGAAATTCCTAAAATAAGATTTGATCCCCATTTCATGGTGAAAAAGTACTGAAGAATTAAGAAAAATTACAGCATATAACAATGTTGAAGTCAGATTTTTTTGCCCTGTTTTTGTCAATCCTGTCTCATTCACCTCAGAAAGCTGCCACCATAACTGGCACTAATTGGCACCCTTGTTAGAAATCTCAGCAGAGGAGCTGAGAATAGAAAGGATATGGACACCTCTTCCCCGCAGCGCCCGGCTGTCTGCACAGGTGAGGCTGAGATCAAGGATGGGGCACATGGCCTGGCTGCTGTCTGCAAGAAGGATAAGACCTACAACTGTTCCCTGACTATGTAGACAACTTGAGTCTCCAGGGATGTTAATCAAGTACCTTTCATGTGCCTAAAGTCACTGAAAAACAAAAGATGCCCACAGTGCTCCTACAAATGATGTAGTTATCATGTCTTAAGAGGAAATGACAGCAGCAGTCAACAGACATTTCTGGCATGAGACACACTTCCAGAATATTGGTAGACTATTGTATATTTTTCTTGTGATTTGCTTGATTACTTTATTCAAGAAAATATTTTAAGCCCTTCTGAAAAAGATATAGGGAACTGGATTTCTCATGAACATCTGCAGGGCAGAAGGAAAAAAATAAGTATATAGTAATTACTGAATTTATAAAATGGACATATTATATGTAATATAATTTTTCCTTTTCCTGGGTGTATTAAAGCTAAACAGATCACTTATGCAAACATAAGAATTATAGACTTTAGTTTTCTGCCCTGTGTCATGCATTCTGCAGCTGTGTCTTGCTACACTGAGTTAGGTGAGATAATATAGGGCCAGAACATGCCACAGTCTTCTCTATGAAGTGAGAATGCACAGAGCAGCGGTCCTGTGTACCAGTATAGGACATGTAGGTGCTTAAAGTATATCTGTCAATGACATGGAAGCTGATGCCTGACTCTATACTTTGCTCACGATTTTATTTACCACAGATTTACTGATTACCTGTTTACAGCACCATAAGGAGTTCTACTCCATTTTCAATTTTGACTGCTGACTTCTTTTCAATCCTCATCCTCCCTTTCCCCTGTGGTCCAATATTTGGGTGGAAACCTTGTGCATGTACCTCTCGTTTGCCACTGTAGGGAAATTTAAGTCCCCACTCAAGGGCCTTCTTCCAACCCATCCAGAGGCACTATAAAGACCCAACCCATTCCCTCCTGGACCTGCTTGTGTCCAATCAGCTCTCCCTAGGAGTCTCTTGTGTGAGGAATAAAATTTCTCTCAAGTTCCCTTTGTATCTGGAGCTTTGACATCAGAACCAATTTTGGGTGGGGATCCCTCTCACTTTTGTGGATACAAAATCAAGTGATAGTACCTAACCCAAAGAGTTTATAGTCAAATCAGGAAGACAAACTACTAGTGACGAGTAATGTAATAAATGCAATAACAGGTGTATGCACAGCATGCTATGGAAGCATAGTGGAGGGACAGAAAAGGATTTTAGACTAGGTGATAATGAGTAGATGTTGATATACAAAATGGGTATGTGGTGGGTGGAAGCAGGGAGCATTCAAGATCAAAGGAGCAGCCTATATGAAGACTTGCAGCTAAGGGATCCCCTGCTGCATTCAGAGAAACACAGATAGATGGTCTAACAAGGCCTGAGAAGAGAGAGGGTGCCAGGCATGAGGACAGAAAGAGAAGCAGAGGCCAGATCTTCAAGAGCATCATGTGAAGTAAAGTGGTGTTTGTGTGCATCAAATTTCTCATCATTAAATGTGTACTTCATCTGCCTTTTCTCTTAGAAAAACTTTGGAGGTATTTAAAATACTATAACTATGGTTCTGAAGAAGTAGCTGTGACTAATGCAGATTGGCACAAGATATTGTTCTAAAATCTTTATGATGGAGGTTTGCGGGGAGATGGGCTAAACGGGTAAGGGGCATTACGGAATCTATTCTTGAGATCATTATTGTGCTATATGCTAACTAACTTGGATGTAAAAATTTAAAAATAAATTAAAATTTTAAAAAGAGGGAAAAAATAAAAAAAAATCTTTATGATGGCAAAAAAATCACTTTTTGTTTCCAAAAATTATCTGTCCTTTTTTTTCCAGTCAGTTTCTTTCCTAGTACCTTACATATATCTTATTCCTTATTATTTTCCCCTAATTCCTAAGGTGTACTGGTAAATTCAAGTATATATAAGTCAGTTCAGTATCAATATTTCACTTGGAAAATTCAGCTGCAAGACTGGAAGAGTACTAAAATGTAACATGTCTGAATGGTATCACAATAAAAGTACAAAACTAAATTAACTTTTGTATTACCAAGCAAAACTTAAGAGAATAACTTGATGTGACATACCAGTATATTTTTATCTCCAAGAAAGTTTTTTGATAAACTGCACTGAAAACTTTGGAAAACATAAGATCTCAGTTCAATTTTATAATGCGGCACTCAAGGAAATGAAATGAACTTTTTAAAATTTGGGGTTCAGAAAAAGAAAGGAATGCTTTGTACTAGATTTACTGGATATTGCCCCTTTCTTTGCTATTTGGGGCATTCAGAATATAATTTCACAGATGATATATTTTTCTTAATGTGATTTGCAGACTACATCTAATGGAAAATGCGTGGTTAGGATTAAGAGACATAGTACAGATGTTAAACTACATTTGCATGCAATTATTTCTAAAACAAATGCCAAGGTACAGACTCTATTGAAATGGCTTTCAGGATGGCTGGCACAATGTATTAAACCAGCTTCCAATTTCTAAGTAAGTCAATATTCTGAATATTTCAAATCAAGACACCAAGCATAGCATAAACTTTAGATTTTTCACCTTGACACCTTGTCCAAGAATGTATGGACATAGGGTTAGAGCCCAAGGATTCAGGGTAGGGATTTAATATTTTTTAAAGCAAAAGCCTTTCTTGCTTAATTAAAAAATGCATTTTATGTATTAATTTCCATACCTTAAAAAATAAAAATTACTATAAAGTAAGTTAAACTAATAATTTAATATATGAAATAAAACAGTAATACGCTAGATATGCTGTGTTGCCTTCAACTTGTTTCAGGGTTTTTTTCCCCCACAAATAACAAAAAGTATCCACAGTTAATATTTTATTAGTAGGAACCTTAGTTTAGCTGATGGTCATGTAGTAACACAATTTAAACATCAAACTAGAAGTAAGACACTCTGATTTAAAGTATGTCTGAAATGCATCTCTCCTCAACTTTAACAGATACATCCTAAGTAGTGAGTGGCAGCACCAAAAGGAGCCATTCATTGCCTTCTTGGAGGAGGCACTAACTCTACCTGTCCTTGAAGTGCGTGTGTGCACTGGGCAAGACCTTTAATTCCCCCTCAGGGATCTTTTCCTAGAATGTATTTTTGGATTTGGACTTGACTCCATGAATGAAGGATGCAGAGCAACTGCTGTACTATAATGCATCAAAACAAAACACTGAATCATACTTTCATTGGTCCAAATTCAGAAAGTACCAGCATCTCCTTTACCGTGTGCTTTACTCCTGGGTGAGGAGCAATTGAAATCACGTCTCCCCAGGAATTTACGAGGGGACTGGAAGTTGTGGCGGGTCCTTTTCAGATCCCTGCAGGGGAAGCAGCAGCAGCCCTTGGATCAGCGACTTCTTAGCCGCTGTTCCTCTCAGTGGCAGCTCCTTTTCTTGCCAATAATGATAAATGATAGACTCTTTAATGAGGAATAGAGACTGCAAGCTGCACACACAGAAGCTTATCTTGTTGGCATCTCTGATTATAATTTGCTCCCTATCAACCTCTTCTCCCTCCTGACTGTGATGTGAGATAGAGAGGAAACCTGAAGGAAGGGGATCAATTATTTAAAAATGGTTCTCTTTCCAACAGAAACTCTCTTCCCGTTAGGCATAGAAAACTCTTATGATGCCAAGAGAAACTCCTGCAGAGGCCCAGCTCTGCCCTTCACTTCCCGCCCCCTCAGACAAAAAGATTATTCTACGCATTGTTGGTAAACACCTAATTTCACCAGGTCCCACCACATTCTCAACAGTGCCTCCCAACAGGTGGCAATGATGAAGTATAGGAGAGAAAGGAATATCGGAAATCAGAATCACTCAGTAGAATCTCCTAACCATAGTGGTGACAGAGGGTCCTCTACGGAGTCTCCATGCATTCCCCCATCCCTTCCCTTGCAAACCACGGCTTTATCTCGGCCACAAACCAACCTAGATTCTGGACAATGACATAATCAAGAAAAGGCAGTATTCCCATTTGATACCTCATCATCCTTGTTATTTTTACCTGTTTTCCAAAAATGAAAAAAATTGAGAGCTACTTCGGACAGCAATTAAGAGGTGTATGCTATTAGTATGAATATCACTGTAAAAAGCACAGGAATTGGAATTAAATGGACTTGAATTCATGCTGCAGCTCAAATTACCAGCTATATGATCGCAAATAATGTAATTTAACCTCTCCAAGCCTGTCTTCTATTCTGAAATAAGACAGCATAAATAAACACATTACTGGGTATTTCAGGTGAGCACCAAATATATATGGTAGACAAGTGAAATAAAATCATAAATGCTTTAGAATCTCTCTTTTGTTAGAGAAAAAGAAGCATTAAAAAAGCATAGGAACATGAGAAATGTGACTTCTCTCGCATCTCCAGTTGACGCTTCAGCTTTCCTTTTCATTGGCCTAGTCACCCATTTAGATATGATCACCCACAACACCTGTCACTAAAGGGCTGAGGAGGCCAGCTAGCGACTAAGATAAAGACCCTTCTTGGGCAAGGGAGTCTGTATCATGACAATGAGCAAGCACAAAATCCTCACACAGACACATGAGCGAACTAGTAATAAAAGGTTGCTCTGTATTCGAAAACATGATTTAAAATATCAAAAACAGTGTTTGACACTTAAAATATGAAAATCCAATTGAAAGTAAATAGATTCCATGAGATAAGATTAGTATTATTAAAATAAATATAATGTAACTACTCCAAAGAATTTATTTTTGAGAGTTTAGATCCACAAAAATGGACAGAGGAGATGTGTTCTGAATAAAAAGATGGAAGGAAAGCAAAAGCTATCACAGTAATCAGTACGCATAACAATGAAAAAAGAAAATAGTAGCCCAGTGTCAGGATCACAAACTTGCACAGAACCACCAGGGCTATATATGATCTAAAAATAATACAGAGTTGCCATTTTTTAAATATATGAAAGTTTACCGAGAAAGAAAATGTCAAAATTTTGGAATAGTGTTACTATTAGAAATTATTCATTTCTAAGCTAGGACCATGTTTCATTATCCAATAGCTGCTCTCAAGAATGAAGCTAATTTACATTTAAAATAGGAGTACAGTCTACTCTTTAAAAGCACAATGGTAAACACACCAATTTGACAATTACATTAATATGAGTATTTGCATAATCTGTCTTCCACACCTGTTCTTAATTTGAAGCAGCTGCAGGACAAATCACATCACACTAATCTCAGTGGGTATGTGTGTGTTCCAAACAGTAATGCGCGCATCTTATTTTTCAAAGATCTTTTATTTTTTAAATGTTTCCTGACTTTTAGAAATTTGGCGAAAGTTTTGTAGAAGCCATAATATTTACTTGATTAAAATTAATTACTGGAATAAGCATAAAGCCAAATAATAATATTAATTAGTGGAATAAGCATAAAACCCTTACATTTTTGGCCTCCTCTGTTTTGACATGTGAGAATATTGATTTTTATTTCTGGAGTAACATGTAACATGTATTTTATATACACCAAAAAGGTTTAAAAAGAAGAATAAAAATATATCTAGAAAACTTCAATAAGAAATATAGAGAATCAATAGCAAATGGATTAATGGAGAATCAATCAATAGCTACAAATGATCTGGAAATGCGTTTGCAACACGTATAATTGTGGTATCTTTTGGAACACTTTTTCTAAACTGGGTTCCATTTATGTTTTAACAAACCCCAATTAGAATTTAATGGACATAGATTTTCTTTCATCTTGTAAAGAATCCACTTTGTTTATGTGTATTGAAACATATACTCAGTGTCATCAAAAAGGAACTCAGGTTATGATTGTTACACATTCTTCTACTTCATGTAAATAAATCATTCAGTTAGATTCTAGCTGGTAGAATCTAAAATACCCATGTAGTCTGTCAACGAAACTGTCTCTCTTTAATCTTCTATTATGAATGGGGAATGAAATTAGAGCTTTCTAAAGATGTTATTTATTTCCTGAAAACTGAATAAGAGCATGAACAGTAATGAATTAGAGCAAAAGAGACGATGTGTGTGTTTACAGGCTGTTCACTTCCAGAGAGGTAAACATTGAATGGCTCAATTCTTAGTTCCGTATTTCATTCACAATCCCATTTTTACAAGTAATTTCATTGTAGCAGAAGATGAAAATACTTAAACCATTCATTGTAGCTTGCATTTCTAATACAATTTTTGTGCTCATTATTTACCAATTCTCATCATAAGAGAAACTGAGATTCAAAAGAGTTAAGTGATTTGCCCAAGTTCTCACAACTGGTGGCCTTATGGACCAGGTATTGTGACCCCAGAATATTCTTTCCTATCACTCAGAGCTGTTATTCAAACGGATAATAGCCATTAGTATAAATAAACAGGAGAAAACATTTTTACTAATGAAATATTTCAAAGTTTCTTTTTCTTCCACTTCATAGGATTTAAAATATTTCAACTCATGGCTTTAAATGTACTAGAAAACATCGCTTCAAAAGTGACTATAATAAAAGAACTATTTTCTATTTAGATAAATGTAGTACAAATACTTACCGAGAACCAAGACTGGTTGCTCTTGGAGCAGAAAAATAATTTTTATTACTATATAATTTAGGTAATAAAACCAAGTTATAGTGATTGTGAGAAAAGCAATTTTCACAGTGGTGACCTCTATGTAATTATATTTCTAAATATTCCTTATTTTATTTTTCTTCATTAAAAACCTTACCTATATAATTGAGCACACAGAAAAGTACTCTAAACAGATAAGCTGGCATGTCATGGGGCACGTAGAACATAATGGAATGAAAACTATATTTGTATGTAATGAATATGCACACTGTATAATATTCTAACAACAAATTTCACTTTTTCTCTGAATATCAGAATGTTTTAACCTCAGTAAATGAGCTGTAAATTTCTAAATTTTAAAATAATCTTGTTTCTTTTTGTTTTTGCTATTGACAAAAACTAGCTCATTATCAAAGTTAAAAGCTTTTGACATGTAGCACAGAAAGAAGGCTAATTTTTTGTAAATATAAGCTCCTGAAAAGGTATTTTTTTTTGCTAAAAATAAAGGATTAGGATAATAAACTTGTAGAGCTACAGAGTCAAATCTTCTCAGCTGACAGAAAAAAGAAAACGAGGTTATACAACTAAAGTGACTTCTTGAAGCTCACACAGGTAGTGAGTGGTGGAGCCCATCCTTGAATCCAAAACCAAATATTCTTTCCTCTCACTCAGAGCTGTTATTCAAACGGATATTCAAAACCTCTCCTGACACAACAGAACCTGACCTCTTCGCTTTATCACAAAACCCAAACGGAACACTGGCAGTTCATTTACAACACGTTCATGCTTTTCTAGATCCTACACTAAGCTTTACGCCGCCGGACGGATATACAAAAGTAAATCTTGCATGTAAAGAGATCCACAAACTATAAAGCCGCATTCACTTCTAGACTGACAGAATGATACCACACACACGGATGCACACAGAAATGCAGGTGACCACACACATACATGTGTTAACATAATCACTGGGAGCTTGGAGTTGAGGTGAGTTTCAATTCTTCATACTTTGCTGAACTGCCTGAATTATTTTTTGTAAGCACACATTGCTTTAATAATCACTCAAAATTAGGCTACTTGCAGATTTTAAATAGAACATAGAACAGTAGTTACATATTTCATACAACACGTTAGCTCCTAAAAACCTTTACAGACATGAAGATTCATCATGTGAGTGTTCTGAATTTTCTTATTAAAACAAGATTTGTACTCTAGTCTTAGTCTCAGCAATGCATAAATATAAATGCATAATATCTATAGCATGAGGCTTTCTTTTAAATGTGAAGAAATTATTAAAATACTTTTTTCTCCTTTTCTTCTGCTTTTCAGTCTGAGTAAAAGTAAACCCCCTTTGTGATCAGATCTCCGATTTTCCTTTTAATCATCTCTATCATATTACTTGTTATGCTTAGATTTGTTTCTACACTTCAACATCCTTCTAAGATTCTGGAACTCAGTCCTAAACAAATTTTAAAGAACTACAAACAATGCCTTAGGAGGCACAAAAATGAAGAAAATCTTATTCTACTCAGTCTGTAAGTGATTCACTAAACACTAAGAGAAAAGAAAAATCCAATTTATTCCATAGAATGCTCTAAAAAGCCATAACTGTCAAGCAGGGTTTTTTTTTTTTTTTGCCTTAAACCACTGAGTTTTGTTTAAAATAGCTTAGAAAAATGGTTATGATCCTGAATTTTTATCTAGCCAGATTGCCAACTCCCTTAGGATAGGAACATTTTGAAACCCCTATGGTACCTGGTGTCTGCCTAGCAAAGTGTCTAACACACTGAAGGCATTCAGTCATGTTTCTTTGATGGATTGATTGACTGAGGATGTAAATTCTAATACATGGAAATACAGTAAACCACTTTTGAAATCTTACTGCTGTTTTGTTTTTAGCTTGTGGTTTTTCCACTGGAGCATGATAATCATTTGTTTCACATGAAATTCTAGAGAGTAGGTTTTTCAATTTATTTCTACATTACTCCTGAACCTTCATTTTATTAAATAAGTATCTACTTGAATGGAATAGGAAGCAAAAAGGTGGGGAGGGGGGGAGAAAATATATTAGCCGACCTTTACTTTAGTCTAGTTGTGCTGGAAATTATTGAATGGAAATGCCAAATAAAATAACTGCATCAATTGCTTAAGTAATCATTTCTAATTTGGTTCAGGAAACATTTCTCACTATCAATTATGTTGAGAACAGATGTTTCTTTTAAAGCAATTTATATTGGCATGCCATTGTGAATCAAAGCTATTTTGACCCTATAGTGATGGCAAGATACATCTTAGTGCTGAGTAATTCATTTATCAGTGCTCCGGCAGAAACTTGAGTTCTTAACGCACACTGCTTCAACGAGTTTTATATCCTCAAAGACTTAGGAATTACTAGTCAGAAAGTACTTGAGTCTTTTTTTTTAAATGCTTATTTTGGTGGGGGTGGGCAGAGAGAAAGAGAGCATCTCAAGCAGGTTCTGTACCATCAGCACAGAGCCCAATGTGGGGCTCAAACTCACAAACCATGAGGTAATGGCATAAGCTAAAATCAAGTTAGACACTTGATCAATGGAGCCACTGAGGGGCAACCTATCCCCCCCCCCTTATTTTTGCCATATGTGTATGCATCTCTGTATTTCATAGATTGATTTCAATATTTTAGTATTTATCAAAGGGGTTGAAAAATGGGTCCTAAAGGCCAAAGTGGAGGATATAGGAAAAGAAAAATGTAATAAAGAAAGAAAGGGAAAGAATGGCAAAAGGGAGAGAAAGAAAGAAATGGACATCTTCTTTAGAGGGAAAATGAACTCTCAAATATTGTATATTTTCAACTCTTCCCTATTTCCTTGCACCTAGTCTACATTTGGCTGCCTGTAGGGGAAAGGTATCAGGGTTTGAGCTTCTGACCTAATGATATGAGGATGACCATTGCAAGTAAGTATTAGAAATAAAATGAAAAGAAACCACATACAGGAAGAGCAAGATAAAAAAAACAGGTAAACAAATCCTTAAAAAGATCACAAATTTACTAGAGAATAAAAATAATATGGTCACTTGGATTATTTTCTTTGTTTTCAAAATTTATGACATATTTTTCTTTTTTAAAAAGTTTTTAAAGTTTATTTTTCAGAGACAGAGTGTGAGTCGGGGACGGGCAGAGAGAGAGTCATAAACTGAGGCAGGCTCTCCGCTGTCGGCACAGAGCCCAATGTGGGGCTTGAACACATGAACTGTGAGATCATGACCTAAGCCGAATTCGGACACTTAACCAACTGAGCTACCCAGGTGCCCCTATGATGTATTTCTCAAAGGAAAGTTCATTGTACTATTTCATTTGTTTGAAAATCCAATTTCACTAATTCCATAAACCATGTATTTTGAGAAGATGGACTAAATTCATTTTGATTTCATACTGGATAATTACTACAAAGCATGTAGGACCTCTTAGAGAAGGCAAGATTATTAAAAATCATTATACATTTACAACATCTCAGATCCAAGCCAATGATTAAATCTTATTCTCATGGTGCCCCGGATCAAGGGCGGATAGAGTCAGCAGAACAATCCCAGGCTAGCGGAGCATAGTCACACAGAGCACAAAGACCTCCCGTTCTTATTCCCCCAGAAAAGGTTAGCCTTCATCCAAACAGGCAGCCAAAGGCAGAAAGAGAAATTTCTGCCCCTCCTGTCTACCTACCTGTCCCCAAACTGAGAATCTCTGAATAAATTATTTATTCATTTCCAATATAAAGCATGATTGTAAACGGTGACCTGTAATCAGACAGAACTTTTATTCAACACTGGATCCTTGAGAAAGTTACTGCACATTTCTGGCCCTATAATTCCTCTTAGGTAAAATAGGAACAGCATTAACCAATTCTGGGTTAGGTGGAAATACAATGACCAATCAGGGGTCACATACCTGAAGCCCAGAACACAGCAGGAACTCATACATGTCAGTGGAACTAGAGAGGAGGGAGAACAAGGCTTCCCTGGAATTTCTTCTAGGTGCCCCACAAAGTACCCTTTTTTTTTCTTAGTGAGGTTGCTTATAATCCAGATAATTGCAGAAAATATAGAAAAAGTATGGAATACAACTTTTATCTTCCCTATAGCTGGAAGGAAAGTCAGGGCTTTCTTGAGCTTTCCAGCAATATCGGCACATGCAATGTAATAGCCAAATGAAAATTTTCTCCTGACCTTACTTATTTAAATTTTGGCTTCTATGACTATTTTTTAAATCACCCTTCAAAAGAACACTTGTTTCTGTATGTGCAATTTATGCATATACTTTACTTATCTAAACTTCCCAGTATTTGTTTTGCCTATGCACATTGCACTGGGTGCCTAAGCATCAGTAGCAACTTCCTGGAGGCGAGGAACCACCTCTGCTTAGTTGATTTAGCATTGTGCCTTACTTGGGATGGAATATATCCTGGATCTGTAAGAACAGTCTAGTTATAACTAAAAATATTAAAACTTAGAATAAAGTCCTATAACCCACTCATCTTCAGTCACTTTAAAATATAGGTTTGTGACTTTCTAAAATTTCCTAGAAGAAAAAAAAACTAATTGTCAGTAAAGTACTAAAGTGTCTCATCATAAAATCTCTTTTCATATATTCCTTGGGCCATATGCGTTGGTACTAACATCTATTGTAAACTGTCAGCTGCAGATACCATTAGGTGTCTATTGCAAAATTGATCATTCCTTTTTTCTCTATGAAAAGTTTGGGGTTAACATAATAAATAAGTACCTGGTCCAATGTAATCAGCTTCTCAGATTCAGTTGAAACAATGTGTTCATGTGATACTGTTCAGGCCAATGAGAAGGAAACAGAAGCTACTGTAAAAGGCTTCTTGGAACAGTTGTTATTAAGGGGCTCTGATTCAGCTGGCACCCCTTATTTGTACTTTGCCATCCCCTTCTTTCTGCC
>NC_043701.1:34529286-34535789 GCF_006229205.1 Suricata suricatta
TAACATAATAAATAAGTACCTGGTCCAATGTAATCAGCTTCTCAGATTCAGTTGAAACAATGTGTTCATGTGATACTGTTCAGGCCAATGAGAAGGAAACAGAAGCTACTGTAAAAGGCTTCTTGGAACAGTTGTTATTAAGGGGCTCTGATTCAGCTGGCACCCCTTATTTGTACTTTGCCATCCCCTTCTTTCTGCCTGGAACATGGACATCATGCCTGGAAAAGGGGCAGCCATCTTGTGACCGTGAAGATAAAGGCTACACAGGGGCAGAGCAGGAGGCTAAAAGAAACACTGGTCTTTCACATTCTCCTTGAGCGTATCTAAGGAGTCCATGGTTTATGAGAAAAATAAATCTATGATAAATTCCATAGAAAATTAGACAGTATTCTATTGGAAATATTTGACATTCACATGGTTAAGCCAACAGATATGATCAACTCACAAGTGTTATATACCAATAAATCATACAAAAATTACAGTTCCTTGAAAATATTTGAAAAACCCTTATATCTCATTTGTAATGCTATACATTTCTGGTATAGTTTTGCTAAGCATACTTTTTACTTCCAGTTCCTTAGGAAAAGTATCATTGATATTTAGTGGGGCTAGAACATTGCTAATACAGAAGAATTAAGCAGTATATCTTGTTCAGTAAAACCAGACTAAATAGGGGGGAAAGACTTTATTGTAAGCAAAATATTATGTGTGTATAAAATTAATAATCCAGAAGATAAAATTAGGAAGAAAATATTTAAGAAAAGATAAAAGGAAGAAGAATTGTCATTGTTAAATAAATATATTACACACTATCTATGCAGGAAAAGGAATCAGTTGAAGTATTAGTCATAAAGAGACTGCCTAGTAGAGCTAAGACAAGATAGATTAGCAATGTGAGAGGGGGTTGGGTAATGTGACCTGAGTCATGCTACTAATCTAATCATGTAACTGAATCTTTATAACTAACACATATGGGATGAGAAAATAAAAGTATGATATAGATTCTGAAAATACACATGGGTGAGGGATTATTTCTCTCTAAAATGTCAGGGAAGACTTGAGGGAATACAGTCTTAAAGTATGTGTAGGAGTCTGGCAACTAGGTAGGAGGCAATAGGTAGGTAGGTGTGAATGACCTTCAAAACAGTTGGAAAAACAGAAACCAAGGCAAGTAGGTATCAAAGTTCTTATAGTTCATGGCACCTTGGAAAGTGCCTGGTATATAACAACCTATAAACACCTGTGAATGACTGAATAAATAAATATGCAGCATGTTTAGTAAACAGAAAGGATTGGGTCATGGTTGTAATGTATCAGGTATATGATGTCGTATAGCCTTTTGTGCCATGCTGAAAGGTTGAAGAAAGAAGAAATTTTCACAGTCAGGCAAAGGAATATGGCCCAATCAGATTAGAAGGGTTTATACCTGGACACAGTAGAACATAATTTAGAAAAGTTGATGAAAGCATTGGATAAGGGTTGGGAGAGATAAATAATTTCAGGTTAAATAGTTGGGATGCCCCAGTGGGCAAGTGAAAAAATCACATATGGAGCATAGGATAAAGGAGGAACTCAATATAGACTAGCCCTGATGAACGGACTTTACACATTTACTTAAAATGCACTATGTGCCAGACATTGGAACTGTAAAGATGAATAAGACAGAGTCTCAGCTTTCAAGAAGCATAGAGTAACTATGATTCAGTGTGATACCTATAAAAATAGAAGTAGGTATATGATATAGAAGTAATATATAGAAATGAATAATTAGTTCTACATTGTGTGTGTGTGTGTGTGGCCAGATAGGGCATCAAAAGAGACTTCAGAGTAGCTGACAACAAGAATGTAAAAACTACCTGGTTTTCTAGATGAAGGTGGAGAAGCGCGTATTGAGAAAAGAAGGGCAGGGCCAGCTTTGTGGAAACGTGAAACAATGTTCGAGATACTACCACTCATCTACCGTGTAAAACGCGTGTAGTGAACATGCGGTCAGCGTGTGAGGGCCACTGCAGCACACAGCTAGCCTTGAAGACAATGAGCCTTTTCCTCAAGGCTTCTGATACTGAAAGGGGGACCAACGGGACATGATGGATATGTCTGAGGACTTCAGAAAGCAGATATTATTTTTTAAATCAAAGATATAAAAAGAGGATGAGTTCATTACTGAAGAATTTACTGATTGACAGTACTGATGAGAAATGACTGAAAGTAAAAATAAATTTCTGACAATATTGTTGGAAATGATCCTGGAAAGAATAAATGGAGAGAGACATCTCAAGGCACCTACTCAGGGGCCTTCTGAATTAGCTCAGATTAAAAAGCGTATATAAAAAAACAAGCAAACAAACAAAACAAAACACAGGACAGGGATTCCAAGGATGCTGAATCTGGTAGAAACATGACGTTCAGCTTTTTCATTGTGTAGGTTGGAGAACAGAGTCCCAGACAGGAACAAAAACAACAACACTATTTTAATAAGAAAATTCAGATCCAGTATTTTTTTTCAATTGTCAGAGCATTTTTTCTTTTTACCATTTATTCATTTTTAAGAGACAGAGAGAGACAGAGCATGAGTGGGGGAGGGGCAGAGAGAGAGGGAGACACAAAATCTGAAGCAGGCTCCAGGCTCTGAGCTGTCAGCACAGAGCCCAATGTGGGGCTCGAATTCATGAGCCATGAGATTATGACCTGAGCCAAAGTCAGAAGCCTCATCAACTGAGCTACCCAGGTGCCCCAGATTCAGTACTTTTTATTACAGAGTTCCACTGTTGCGGAAAAGTAGTTTGGGGTTTCTGTATACTACACTGTGGACTAGCTGCATTAGAATCTTCTGGAGGGTCTAAAATATTTGATTTTCCAAAATCTCATCCCCTCAAATTTTTACTGAATAGTCTGGGATGGATCCACAATTCTCCATGTCTTAAAAGTTTTGAAGTATTTCTTGGATTTTAAAAACATTGGCCTAAATGAACTCTAAGACTGCACAGGAAATATATTCTTCTGTAATAAAGAGAAAAGTTTCAATGATGCCCCAGTGTTTGAGAAACCAGAACTTTAGTCATATTTTAATTGCCAATCAATATGTTTTAAATGTCTATTACATGCTTGGTCCAATGGGAAGAAGGTAGAATAGGAAGAGAATGATTTTAGTTTGCGGGGGTTTTTTTTTGGGGGGGGGTTGTTTTTACAAAGATATTCTATTGAAGAATTTACTATAGTTTTTTCTGTGAGACAACAAATTTTCCTCATGCCAGCACATCAGTGCTCAGTATGTTCCTTGGTTTGTCACTTGAGAACTTGCAATAGCAGAAGATATCAAGGTGGCTGCTTTTACAGCAGCACAAGTGTTAGCATTAGAAGTGTAAGAATTCATATACCAGGCAAAGGAATTTTCTGTCTACTTTCTGTTATCAAAATGCTTCACTACTAGGTACCACATGTTCTATGTCTATACTGGTAAAACAAAAATTGGCATGATCAAACAACAAAGCCTTAAAAAAAAAAACAGGTAAGCTGGATGTGATTCAGCTGTGAACTGAATGTGAGCATAGACTTTCTCATTTTATGTTTTTTTATTTTTTATTAATAGTTTATTACCAAGTTGGTTTCCATATAACACCCAGTGCTCTTCCTCATTTTAGAGATAAAATATGAAGCTCAGAATGCTTAGGCCAGTTAACAAGCCATGGTCATTAAAACCAACCTTCTACTCATCTACTGAACTTCTAAGAGGTCTCTTCATTCCAAGACACTACCTTCTTACATGCCATTAAAAAATATTCCAGGCAACTTTTACTCTGAAAGAGTACTTCAGGTAATTTATTAATGTCATTGAGATTTAAAATTAAGGAGGAGGAAATGCTTATATTGAGTGCCTTTCCCAATTCTTAAAATATTAATAAGTAAAGTAGGGGGAACTTGTTTGTTCACTCTGGATTTTTCCTCATATATGTGAGAATGTAAGATCTAGCAAAGTGGGCTCTTAAAATTCACAGACGTTGAGGACTGGCCTGACAATTTTCAAACCACCTAGTTCCAAAGTTCCAGCCATTCCATTTCCATAATTTGTCAGGCTATGAAAATGAATCAAGCATGCTGGGGGGAGGCTGATCTATTCTTTACTGGGCTCACTTCTCACATGCATACACTAACTATTCCACTCCCATGATTCTTCTATCATGCATGTACTTTGCTGTTCTCTACCTGTTCTCACATAGGAAAACCTGTGATATTAAAAAAAGGTTCTTCTTCTAAAAAATGATATTTTGAAGTCAAGAAGTAAGTTTTATTGAAAGCTGCAAGTTGTTAACTTATGTTACATTTTGCACATGACAATGGTAGCCTGATTCAGAATAAAAATAGTATTTGGAAAGAAGCCTGCATAGATCTCTCCATATTTTTGAAGTGGGAATTTCTTGAATTTGAGGGTTCATGAGGATCTCAGGATTCATACTTTGTGAATGTCAAGGGTCTACTATAATTAGTTCTCATGAGTGGTTTCTTCCTCATCTAATCAGAGAACATAATTTTCATCTTAAAAAATCTACTACACTATAGCAATTTATTAATATTTATTAAGTGCCTTTGGGAAAAGTAACTTAGTGCCCAACCATAATTTAACTTAAACTCGTGTTAGATTCTTATAATGAGCTTATATGATTCTCATATTAAGGTAGGGTGGCTTAAATATTTTTGAAAGAACAATTCATTATACCTCTGTTTGATCATTTCAAATGCTGTGCTTCCAAACTCAGTATTATTTAAAGAATTATAATCAGCACAACCAAAGATCTCCTTTAAAAATTGGCCATTTAATATAACTATCCCAAGCAATTCACGTTTGAATATTCACCTCTCAATGAGTTTTCTGGAAAATCTGACAAAAGGATTTAAGGGATGATGTAACCATTCTGATGGTGACTTTTCAAGAGCTACCTAAACGTCATCAGTAAGGGGGTTCCTAGCAGTGAATGAAAGGCTCCAGGGTTCTAGGTCCACCTAAGTAGCGAAGATCCTCGAGAGCAGAGTTGCTTACATACTGAAACTACAACTTAAAAATGGAAACTTCTCTTGGGGCAAGATAAGAACTAAATATTGGATACTGTATTGTAAAAAGGAGCACTGACTTTCTATTTTGTTTGTAAGATGATATGCTCAAATATCTTCTAGGTTCAAGATATAACTGAGTAATTGCAGGCATTTAAGATTACTCTTTTCTCAATATGGAACTGAACGGACAGAGATTAAGTAAATTGGACAAGACTACATGATGAGAGAAAAGAAGAGGACAATAAAGGAAGAAACAAGATAATAAAAAAGGTGAAGATAATAGGAAAATTTTAAGAAAACCAAGTGGAAATGCAGAACATGGGATGATCAAAATATATGAAAAGAATCCACTGAGGAAACACAAAGAATCTTAAATGTAAGCGAATTTCAAAATAATTTCACCTTTTGTCTTTAATCATGTACTTGCACTGTTCACTTTGTCATTCAATTTGGCTTGTATAATACCTCCAAACATCTTAAGATAAAATTCACAGCCTAAGTCTTAAATCCTATGGAGAGCTCCCTTAACAATATTAATGTTCTATTTCTTTCTTCCTCACTTTAGTTAAGATAGAGAAGGCAAGGGAATATGCTCTTAGAATCCTAATGGATTACACAATGGAACACATGCTTGGGTAGGTAGGAAAAGAGAAAATTTAACCTCCAAGAAAGCGGTTTTCTTCCAGATTTAATTTATGGGAACTCAGTATCAGATATGCAATATATGTTTACTTCATTGACTTATACAGTTAGAGATGAAGCAAACTGAGAAATGGAAGTACATTTACTCTCAATTTTCTATTTAACATTGATGTTAAAGTAAGTTTTCTTTTTTCTTATTCATTATTTGATCACTTTAGTACTACAGATTCTAAGAGTTATTGGTGAATGACAAAGAAACTGGAGGATTAACAATCACCAGTGTTGCAGTTCAACGTAGTGTGTATGAAAACGCTCATCCTCATGGACATTGCTTGACATGGTTGACAAGCTTCACCTTTTAAAAACTCTTCCTTTCCTTTACCTTCGTTGATAAATTAAATGCTAATTTGGTTATTCTTTCACCTCTCTCTCTCTCCTTACCTTCTTTTTTCTTCTTGCTCTAAAATATGTGAATGTTACTGAGCTCCTCTTGGTAAATCATCTTTTCCAGAAACCTCCGCTTCCGTGGGTTTATCTATCCTTTCTGGATTATTTCACAAATATTTGACTCTAGCTATAACCTCTCTGTCAAGTACTAATTTTCTATAAATTTGTTACTTTAACCCACTTTTCTTGCCATCAGCTCAAACTCCACATGCCTAAGGCTCAATTCATCTATTTGAATAATTTATTCCAGACTCCTAGCAACTCTCTTCCCTCCAAACATCCTCTAAATGTTCCATTGTTGACTAGATCTTGACAAAACACTGCTTCGATCATATCATCTGCTTATCAAAAGCCTTTAAAGCCCC
>NC_043701.1:34535889-34638389 GCF_006229205.1 Suricata suricatta
AAAAAAAGATAAAGAAATATTCTGTACTGTATTGTGAAAATCAGAACCACATAAGGCATAGTTTATCCTTGTGAATAGTTTTTTAGTTAAACTTTTTTAAATTTATGATTTTTTGTTATAGAAACAACGTATTAGAGTTACTCCTTATCTTTCTGATACATAGAAAAAATAACAAAAAAAATTTTTGAAGAATCATATGTTTTCTGCATCATAGTACATTGCTCTACTCAAATACTCAAATCTATATTGGAAATTTCTTGATTTTGTTACTTTCAGTACTTGAAACAAAATGTTTTAGTTTCCAATTCTTACATACTAGAAATCAGAAATTATGTTGATAAGAAAATATTCAACATTATTCCTTACCAATGCATGCATGAAATTTATAATTTTCTAAAACATATTTATCAATGTATAAATCCATATCCTAGAGTTATAATTTTCTCCTAGAATATATTTTTCATTATTTGTATTTTATACTTTATTCTTGACTTATCCAAGAATATAAAATTTTAGAAATGCTGAGTAGTTTACTGCAAAATTTCTTGTTTTGTCTGATGTTAATTTCAACATTTCAAGTTGAAGAAGTAGAAAAAAATAGAAATTTGCTAAATTGTATTATATCACAACTACATATTTTAATGTAGATTACCACTAAAGAAAATACATAGGTAAAACCATTCTTTGTGTAGCTTTTGTTTCTCCAAATATCAATTTATAAAACTCCTGCAAGGCATTAAACAAAACAAAGCTTCCTCAGATATTGTACAAAATGATATTTTCACAATGGCTTTCATGCATACAGGATATAGTACGTTGATTCTAAAACATTAGTTTTGGCTATGGCACGTTAATAAACAAGTGCTTTGTAACTGAAAACAAACAAACAAACAAACAAACAAAATGTAACTCATAAGCTAATACCCAACAAGATACAGCTATTCCTGAAAAATTAAGATTCCTATAATTTGATTAAAAATAAATCTTATAGCACAGATTATAATATTTTGTCCATCAGCTAAGCCCAATGTCTCTATTTTAAAAAATGATGAGTGGCTTCCTTAGCTTATATAACTAGTTTGTGGCAGAGTCAGAATAAGACCCCTAAGTGTATTAACTTTTGCTTTTATTTTTCCGTTCTTGAACTATTTAACACAATTATTAAAAAAATATTTTAATTACCTATTGGAAAAGAGAACCTTATATTAGATATCAACCTACAATGAAGGAAGTGATTACAATACTATATACTAATATTCATCTAAGATAGCAAAGCAATGTCATTTACCTTAAATTTACGTCTCTGCTCTGCACAGCTGTTGAAGAACCACAAGTCTGTCTCATGGCTGTAAATGTAACAAGAATAATAATGCGACCAATTTTCATACCTAAACTAAATTAAGTAGATTTGTCACAGGCTAGAAAACTGATAATGTATTTTACAAAAAAATTTAAATTTACAGATTATGGAAGTGTGCATGTGTGCATATGCAAGTGTGTGTGTGTGTGTGTGTGTGTGTGTGTGTGTGTGTGTGTTTAAAAAGAGTAATTTTAAAAAGAGTAAAAAATTTACTCTTTTTAATCTGGAAATTAGTTTCATGGGATTGAAAGCATTATTTATTCTCTTTGGCTAACTTTTCTTTTTATGAACCACTATGGGTAAACCAAGTCCAGGAAGTTCTAGGAGGAGATACAGATAAATATTAGAATTCAAGATGAGAGACTGTATTTAGCTGTTACAGTGTGTTTTCTGGGGTATACAGTAAGCATGTAAAGAAGAAACATCTGGTAATGCTTAGGTTAACATCAGCCCCCATTTGCATCACTATCTTTATACACTATTCATCAATATGTCATTAATCAATGTACCTACTGATTGGACCTATTCAGTTGGTGTTTTTATGTAATGAATAGAAAATGTAAACATGTTTCAAATACATATAGTCAGAGACCTAGACATGAAAGTGAAGTTATTACTACACTCGGTACTTGAGCTTGTCAGATGTGATTTTTTTTTCTTTCCATTTTGTATTAGATAGGCTAGTATCTATGCCATCTGTAGCACAAAACCCTGAAAAAATGTAAATGAAAAAGTAATAGTAGATAAATACAATCCGCTGGAAATAGACTTTCTACCATGTCACACTTCAAATCTGGCTACTCCTTTTCAACCTTTAAAAGAAATCAGTTGAATATAACAAGACCTAATATTGTTCTTGTGACTTGAGCCATCAAAACAGATTTTTTATCTCTATTTTTTCAAACTTTATAAAATAGTTCTCCATCAAAACTATATTTTAAAATGAAAATCACATACTCTCTTTTGGTCCTCTAAAACTGTGTTATGTCTGATAAAGCACAAACCACCATGATCTATTATCAGCACCAAGTACCTAGCCTTTATAAGTGCAGATTTTGAAACATGTTCAATTATCTTTATTAATTTTTAAGAGACAATCTACACCAACTCTGTTTTGAAAGACTGGTTAAACTCTTAGTTAAGTGGGAAAAGAACTAGACTGAAAGAAAATCATCAAAGTTTTCAAAGTGTTAATTTCATTTTAAATGGTTAAAATTTTTAACAAAAATATTCCACCCTCCCACATAAGTGGCTAATAGTGTGACTTGTGTTAAATAGCATTTGCAGAATATAAGCACCACCTAATACCCTCGTGTGACGACATATGCAAACTATAAGATGCTATTAGGTTTTAACACAACCCCAGTATGTCTACAGTTGCTAAACTTATCAAATACTATGAGATACTAAAACTTAAGGCCCATGTTATATTAATCATAGTGTATAATTTGGTCAAGAGGTAGGCCTTCATTCATTATTTCTAAATTCTCATTCATAAAAACCACTTTTCATTCCTGTGACATTTTGGCATTAGACCTGAATAAAACACAAAATAAACACAAAATTAAATGCTATAGTTTTATAATTTATACAATGGAGATATACTCATTAATATGCATCATAAAACACTAAATATAAGTGACACAAGAAAAGTCTCTGTGGTAATGGTTAGCCCCTGAAATTGTTAAAAGATATTTAAGTTACTTTCAATCACCCTTTAGCAATGAAATAACAAAATTGAGGACTTCTGCCCCAGATTTTATTTATACAACATTTGGTACATGACCAACAATTTCTTATTTTAGAGTCTTTAATGTTCCTACATTATATGTGTGTGTTTTCCAAGAAAAATTATGTATATTTTAGTTAAACAAAGTATCAAATCTTGCCTTCCAATACAACAAAAAAAGAAAGACAAACTAAAGCCCAACCATTCTTTCCAGAGACACCCTGGTAACCAGCAATAAAGAGGCTTCTGCTGGACTTAGCTTTGGGGAGGAAGGAACAACCACTTTGTCTAAGGGGCATGTTAAAATAGAATTAGGACAATATGTAGTGCTTTTCCCAAAGTTGAAACAATAAACTCCTACCTTTGGCTTATACTGCCAGCAACTAACCCGCCCTTGCTATGCCAACAACAGAGCAAAAGTCCCATCCAGAGGCTATAGTGAGGTAAACATTTCATTTGCTATCTTCTGTGACTTCAATGCAAATTTTCCTCTGTCATGTAAATGTATGGAGAGGCTCCCATGGAATAAGACAATTTGATGGAAATACTCCAATCACTGTCATTACGTGGGGAAAGATGGTGGTGAGGAAAGTGCTTCACCATAAAATTACTGTTGGTTTAAACAAAAGAATGTGAAAAAAATTTTTAAAGTTAAAATAAATCTTAAACTCTGGCTGATTCAATATAAATTTTGCGATCATGGCAGACATTTGAACTGTAGATGGTTGGAACACATCCCCTCCCCACAAGTCCTCCTTCTTCCCACCCGCCTCCCACAAATGGGTTTGTTCCCAAGAATATACATTCTGGTCTCAAATTTGTTTAGGGCCCAAAAATTTAATCTAGTTTTTAGGAAATAAGTAGTTCCTGGATTGTATAGATAAGTAGCCTGTAATTCTCAGTCATTCAGAAGGCCATCAATAAGACTTAATTACTAACATCTAGGAGTACACCTGAAAATGAAAATAGACCGCTAGGCCATTAAAAAAAGAAGTCCAAGATTGTTTCGTTAAAATAAAGCAACAAGAAGGATGCTCACTTTTTTTCAAACTAAGCTTACCTTATTAGGCTTATATATAACACAGGATTCAGGAAGAACCATTGCTTATTTTTCAACAGAGCTGATAAACATTTTGAAAGATGTTTTATGGAACTCCAGACTCTACCTTCCAAATGTTAAAAAAATACTCGCCAAACAACGTCCTACATACACACCCTGGGTAAGACTATATAAAACAGTGGTTATATTATGTAACAAAAAGTTACTTTAAAGGACACACATATACTATCCGTTGCACAGGACAAACATAGTGAATAAGGACAACAAACTCCAGAATGTGTTTTTATAACTGTAGCAACAGCAATAACTCCTTGGCAAACTCAAACAGTTTTTTTGGCAACCTTGGAGGTTTTCTGCATTTGTCACTTGGATGCAACTGCGGAGGTTGTCGAAGAGGCTTTGTCTCCCTCCACACCATCTTACTGTGGCTTTGCTTTTAAGGAAGAAATTTCACATTTTATTTTAACTTGTGAATAAAATTCTGCTAAAATCCCACAAGGGAGTTTTATACAAAACGTCTTATGCCTACATATACCAAATGTGGTTTCTCTATAATTTTTGTAATAAGTGACCTTGTACACTTTCAAAATCTATGGGAATAGAACATTTTTTCTTCCCAAAAACCACAATGGACTCTCTTTTTTAATTAAAATTCTCAACACATGCAAATGTAATGGTTTTCTGAATGTACACAACAGGGTCTGCACATCTGTTATCATGATGAACATCTTTTAAAATAAGATCTCAAGGACAAGAATGCTTCACTAACCTGCAGTGGTCTCTGTTTATCACTGCTCTTAGGAGATTTCAATCCACTTGTTTGCTGCTGTAAGAGAAGTTGTCTTGCTGCTTGGAGAGCCTAAAAGTAAAAAGGGAGCAATATCTAAATAGTTTGTTGAATGATAAATTGATTATCAATAATTGATTATTCCTTGGTTTATAGTAAAAGGCTTCAATGTATGACAGCCCCTTCCCCATCTTCCTTTCTAGAGACAATTATGAAATATCTTCCAATGTGAAACAAAAATTCCACACATCACACATATACAACTTTACTTAAAGTCATGGAGATACATGTAATCCTGCAGGAAATAAAGTTAATTTGTTTAAAGTGCTTAAAGAGGAAAAAATCATAAATTGCATCAATAACCTCATTTCCACAAGGAACTTGTCTTTGAGTGTTCAACTAAAATGCCCACTCCCTTTTAAATTATCATTCAATTTGCATTTTCATATTACAATTTTGAAGCAAAAGCAGTAGACTTCAAGTGTTACCGGAAGCTGTAATTAAATTTGACAAATCAACATCAGATTATCTTGAAAGTGAATTAATAAGGATTTTCACCAAAGATTAAAAACACTTTTTTTGTACTTACAATTCAAGGGGAAACCTCTCCTTTGCAAAATAAAGTGCAGTTTTAATGCCAAATAAAATTGAGTGGTTTCCATTTGCATTCTTAGCAAAATCAGAGAACAAAGAAATTACCACGCAACCAATCAGGTCTGTTTCTATGTGTGACAGAATACCAATCAAAATAGAAGATGTTTTCATTTATTTTTATGTTTTTCCCCCATTCAGGAAAATAAAACTTAACATAAGAAATTAAGCATTTCATTTACAGAAGGAGGAACAGTTTGGTGAGCATACTATATAAACTTATGTAAAAACAAATACCATAAAAAATACATGTTCAGATGTTTTGGGGTAGTAGTATAATTTAAGGGGAAAAAACTTTCGAAGAGCCTCTACTTTGCAAACTCATTTGTTGTCTCAATAACTGAGTTTAGTGAACACTAATGATGAAATTTTTCAACCCATAAAACTAAAATAAAGGATTGCCTTACTCTGTTCTTCAGTGTTTTAGAATACAAGGAAAATTTTTCATGATGGGAGAATATCTTCGACCAATATTCTACTATCATAATTGAGATTCTAAGCTGATAAAAAGTACAATTTTGATTGGAATCAATGATCTGGTTTTTAAGAGAGTTTCTAGTATCCATGACAACAGTTGCTTTGACAAGATGTGCATATGGCATTACACTGCCAGCTGGTGTGAACAATGTTTGAACTACTGCATTGAGATGCTGAGCAAACAGAAAAAGTTGCCACGTCTTAACCCTCGGGGAAGGCAGTCATCCCCTGATCAATTATGAAAAGACAGAGAGAGGGCTGCTACAGTCTGGCTCCAAGCAAGTGTTCTGAGAAGGCAGGCAGACATAGAAACCAAAGTAAACAAACTGAAGGCACGACAGCACCCTCCCCTAACAACGCTGATTTGTCTTCCCGGAGCGAGATCTGGCAGAGTTTGTAAAGCACACTTTTTACATTTGGAGACACACTCACACAGAGCAATCTTTCGTTTTTTCAATTTTTCAAGTAATTTCTACCTCAATGTTTCTAAGGATGGCACATTCCAGTGATCTCAGGCAATTTTATGGAAAGTGCAGTTTGACAAATAAAAGACCACATAAAAATGTTCCCAAATACTTTATCACCAAACTTAGTTTAAAATGTTTCATTTAATATTCTAAATGATACGGCTTCACTTTTTAAATCACAATTTATAACATAACTCCAAATGATACTGTGCAAGTGGAAATGACCAGTGTGACTTAGGCTGTGTCTACGTGAAACTCTCAAGAAAAAAAAAATCCATCAACTATTTTTGTCTTTGTTGCCACAGTCCACACAAATTTTGCCTAATCTTTATAGAATTGTGTTCTCCCCTTTTGTATACACACAGCCTTACTGAATGTATACTTAATTCTGTAGCCATTTATTATTCTTAAAGGATTCCGATGAACATAGTTGTGAGTCTTGGACTCATGAAGGGCTGGGACTAAAAGCAATCCTGGAAATCATCTACGCTGATGCCCTCGGTTTAACAAAGGAGAAAATGAGGCCTCAAGTAATCAAAGTATTTCGTTCAAGGTCTCCTGCTTCCAGGCTGGAGTGCATTCCCGATGCCATATCGTCTCTGTTCCATCAAAGACACCCTTAGATGGCAATGAGTAAAGCTGGAGTAAAGGAGCACAGAGGGCACCATAATGAATTAGTTTTACCTGTAAAGCGAGCATATTCGTCTATCCAAACCTAAAAGGAAAACAATGTAATCTTTTTTCATTTGAATTTGTAATATGTGAATGGAACAACTACTATGGAATATAGATTGTTCTTATGGCTAAGTGCTCTTGCCATCCTTGACTTGGAAATCCTCTACCAATACCTAATGGAACTCTAAACTCTTGTAACCATCTGATCATTTGACCAGTTATTACAAATAGACAGAACAATTCTAGAGCTGGACATAAGCCTTACACATTGTTTAGCTTAGCTGTCATATTTTGCAGACATGTGAGTGAATCACCAACACGACAGTAATTTGATTAAAGTCACAAAGCAGTAGCACCATTTGGTCAAAAGTTCAGGCTGTTGTCTCCCAAGCCTAGGGCTCTATTCATGTCATCATCCTACATGATATTCATTCAGCTCAACCCACACAAGAAACCCAATGGCATAGGCAACACACAGTGGCTATAGAAAGACACTAGGAAATTAGATTTATTGGAATTGCATCTCATGAAAATTTCACTGGACAAAAGCAAACATATACACAATTTTGCAGGAGTAATAGTAATAATGGAATACCACAGATAGCCAGCTAAACTTTTAAAGTACCTTGGTTTCCATACACATTATGAGTTATGTTTAAAATAGTCCAGGATCAGGGGCACCTGGGTGCCTCATTTGGTTAAGGATCTGACTTTGGCTCAGGTCATGATCTCATGGTTGATGGTTTTGAGCCCTGTGTCAGGCTCTGTGCTGACAGCTCAGAGCCGGGAACCTGCTTCCGATTCCGTGCCCCCTTTCTCTCTGCCCCTCCCTCACTTGTGTTCTGTCTTTCTCTCTTTCTCAAAAGTGAATAAACATTAAAAAAGTGTTTTTAAGTAGTCAAGGATTGTCTTTCAGTACAAATTCTTCTGAGAAAGAGCCCTTCCAGCCTATCTCTTTAAAAAAATAAAATTAAATTAAAAAAAACCACTTGCCTATTTCAATATTCTTTTAGTAGCAGTAGAGACTGCTGCAGCAAACATAAGAGGCTAGAGAATAAAAAATAACTCTAAAATATCAGGGATGATTTAAAACTTATCCTAAACAGGAATCTTTGGCAGTTTGCATTCTAACTGCAGGCATCCCATGACATTTTTATTCCCAGTATTCTGGATATCATTTTAGGGCTGAATTTCAATAAACAATTGCTCAAAGACATTTACTTCATCTTAGTAATTTATTTTGTAGCTACTCAAAAGATGAAAGATCATGAGATAAAATACTTTCATCAATATAAGGTGTTAGGTGTCAAATTACATAAAATATTAATTTGAAAATGACTTGTCCACTTCAACTGGTAAATAGAAAAGATAAATTCCAGGGCCATTCATTAAGTTCTAAGAGCTGTTTTGGTATTTATATGATCACCCTCTGCTCTGCAAAACACAAAACAAAACAAAAAATTTAGAGCAAAAGGCAAAAGATGTTTACAAAATCTCCTTTAATAATGACTGAGTGTGAGTCTAGTGAACAATAAGAAAGAGGTTTCTAAGGGGGCCAAACCATATCTAGTTTCCAAAAACACATTTGTTTTGAATTAAGAGTGCACTTTACTTAATGAAGTTATCTAATTTTAGTAAAGTGAAAGAAAATTAAGAAAGGACATTTTAAAAATTGGAATCAGATTAAATTAAAATAATTTGAAAAATGAATAAAAATCTTTACAACAGATTAAAGATATATTTTTTGTTAGGCTGCAGAGGTGTGGGAATGCACCAGGTTTTCAGAATTCAGTCTATTTTGCTCCACAACTGTATTACATTCTATGTTAACTAAATGGAATTTAAATAAAAACTTGAAAAAATACTTACTGAAAACATCATTCCTAAAAGTTACTGTTTAATTTCAAATAAACTAAAAATCTGTAAGAAAAACAAAGTTCAAGTCATCACCCCTCCACAACAGTAATAATTTTATGCTATCTATGAATCTCATATATCGAAAGGGACTCTAAGGAGTAGGTCATTATGAGAATTAAGAGTAAGAACAGCTTTATAACCTGTCAGATCAATATCTTGAAAAACACTGAAAACTTTCCTGAGGAGTCAAACTGTTTGAGAATAGCTTAGAAACACTCAGTGAAACCAAAAATGCCAAGCATTCTAAGGTTAATAAATAACTTATTTTTTCAAAGTAAATATATGTATATTTTGGGAGAAAACAGACATCACTCATATCTCTCCCCATAAAAATAGGAATGCTTAACCTATCAGCCTGTTGCATTTGAGACATTAAAATGAAAAATGGCATCTACACCCATTAATATCTTCAATGTATAAACAGCACAGCATGACACATTCTTGAGAGCTGAAGGCTACAAAATCTCTCTGAAACATAAATAACAAAGCACTCAGAAGCATATTTGATGTTGATATTCATCTCTGAGAAAAACACTGCTGCCTAGCCTTCTTATGAAAATAGATGCAGCCCAAATGGATCTCCTGTAATTGGTTTCAGATAGCGAGGTCAGAAGAAATATGATACAAGAAACGATTATGTGGAACAGGCAAAACAAGAATGTTTACACAGGCACTCCCTAGTTATACTGACAAGGGGTGTATACTTTGCAGATAACCAGAACCAAAAAAAAGCCAGCAGGACATTCAAAATTTTGCTCCTCATACTCACATTTTTTAACCTTTAATATATGACGTCTTTAACATCTTACTTTGAAAACTAAATGTAAAATAAGTTTTCAAACCGAATTTCATTGTCTAATTATTTTCACAAGTACAGTTGATAAAAAGCATATTCGGAGCTTCCACAAAGGATGTGAATTCCTATTCTGTTTGGCCTTTCTTCGCATCATGTTCTCACTAAAGAGAATATACTGATAAATGTAATCTGAAGTCTCATAATGCGATTTAATAGAAGAAAATTAATCATCTAATTGTCATATCCTATTTTCAAACAGCAATCTATCAGAGTGAAATTATGCATCTGTAGCTATTGACCTCTCATTTTATCATGGCTGATACATAATTAGACTAAGTTTGTTGGGAAAAAGAGCTAATTATCAAAAAATATTTTAAAAAATAAGTGTTATTTCTATTTTACAGTATATTTCACATAACATTAAAAAAATAAATGTGTGTATGTATTGTGTTCATAGTATGGACTACTATAGAAGTCAAAGCGAGAAGCTAACATAATTTATTTCAGGTAGTTTAATAAGAGTGAATAATTAATTATAAAGCATCCTGTTTACCAATCAAATGTCAGGCTGTTTTGGCTCAGCATTATGATGTAGATCCAAAGGAAAGACAACTGAGGTATGCAATGTGTGATGGGCTGATTCTCAGGTCATCCTCAGACGACGTCTAACAAAGTCCTCAAGGTTCAGATCCACACCCTGTATTCAGTATCTTCCAATATAGCTCCAAACTTCCAGATAAGCTCAGAAACCCTTCCATAAAATAAGCCTGTGAATTAATGGCAACTTATGGCTAAGACAGGTTTTGTTTTCACGTCTAGCATCATATACTCCATTCAATGGGATGAACACTTCTCTTCCTGAGAGCTGGCATTCCAGAGGCTACAATAAATGATACTAAGTAGTCTGGCATTCAGCTTTCTATTTTACTTATTATTATTATTTATAATTATTTATTATAATTATTATTGTTGCTAATGATAATGAATTACTAATGGAACCCATAAAGAACATGAATAAATATAATCTATAGTAATGCTAAATACGATTCCTGTTCACATATTAGGGAATTCCAACTGCAAAATTCCCAAGTATGAAAGGTAAAAGTGAATGGGAATTTTAATTTAATTTTAATTTTATTAAAATTGTTAAAATTAAGATTTTTATAATATCGCTTTATTATGGTATATGTTCCAGGAACTACAATGGGTTATGCAGCATTCTCTCAGTTATTTCTCTTTCTACTATGAAATATTTTATTACTTTTCCAAACATTCCTTGGATTTACTTTTTATTTCTCACATACCTACAGGTGTTTGTTTTAAATTTTTTAATGTTTATTTATTTTTGAGAGAGACGAGTGCTATGGGGGAGGGGCAGAGAGAGATGGAGACACAGAATCTGAAGCAGGTTCCAGGCTCTGAGCTGTCAGCACAGAGCCCAACATGGGGCTTGAATTCATAAACTGTGAGATCATGACTTGAGCCAAAGTCAGGTGCTTAACTAACTGAGGGACCCAGATGCCCCTGTTTTGTTTTCTTCCTCAGTATGAGGCCTATACCATCTTTAGTTTGGACATGGACTCAAGGCTATATTTTTATAATTTCAACTGGCATGCTAGATATTAACTGAAAGTACATGCTACTAAATTACAGTATTGTGTTTGAAAGTAAACCATTATTTGAATCTTGTATTCTGGACGCTCTCTGCAATTCAATAATAAAACTTCAAAAAAGGTAAAATTTGAGAAAGTATTGTAAGAATAAAATCCATCAAAAATTACTTGTTATTAAAACATTTTTTGCAAGTATGCTCCACATACCAAGCAAAGCACTTAAGCATTGCACATTTCTGGAGGTAGGAGGTGGGTGATGTGACATTGCTTTTACCTTCAAAGAGCTTTGTGTCTAACAAGAAAGATTTGGTTTCAAGTCAAAGGTCATAAAAAATATTTTTAAAACACTGCAGAGGTTCATAAGTTGAAGAAATTATTTTCAGTTGGGGAGCCCAGATACATTTTTTATGGGGATACAAAATTGGGGTGAACTTATATGACAAATAGTTCATCTTGCAAAGATGACAGAACCTGGCCCCATCAAGTAGAGGCAAAGAATATGTGGGATCACATACACAGTGAAAAGAAAATAATTAATCTTGGATAAGGCACATGCTTAGTTTAAGAAATAGTGCAACATCATGGGAAGGTTGGCTGGAGCTAATTAATGAATGAAATTGAACAATCAATCGCTAAAAGAATCTTGATATAATTTAGCAGGTAGCAGCAAATGTTGCTGAATTGCAGATGATGAGCTAAATCTGACCCAGAACAATATTGAAGTCATGTTGTGAAGGACAGATGAGAAGTGATGGAGGAAAGAAAAAGATATGAGGGAGAAAGACCAGATAATAGGTATGTGTGACTGTCCAAATATGAGATAAGAACTAATTTAATTAAAAATGAGAATCACAAGAAGTACTATCAAAGTAGAATTGCAGGACTTAGTAACTGGGCATGGAGTAAAGGCTTCTGGAATGGAGGAAATGATGACTTCAAAATTTTAAGTCCATGGTAACTGGGAGAATAGCTATCCCACTGCTGGCAAGGGGGGAATCAGATTACAAACCACGGGCTTTTTGTAAAGAGTGGGGAAAGACCCAAACGTAGGAATACTTACATTTTGTTTATAGATGAAACAGTGAAAAAGGAAGACAGTGAGTGTTGAGGAGTGCACAGTAACAGAAGTCAAAACGACTTCTGGGAAATGTTGAACATAGAATAAGCATATGACTCACTAATTCTACCGCTAGGTATATACCCAAGAGAAATGAAGACATATGTCCACACAAACAGTTGAACATGAATTTTCTCAGCAGTTTTATTGCTAATAACCAAAAAGTGGAAACAACCCACATGTCCATTAACTAATGAATGGAAAAACAAAATGTGGTCTGTCCATATAATGGAATATTACTCAGCCATAATAGGGAATGAAGTATTGATATGTTCTGTAATATATGTGGACCTTGAAAATAGGCTAAGTGAAAGAACACATCAACCAAGATAGCATATTGTATGATTCATTATATGAAATGCTCAGAATAGGCAAAACCGTAGAGACAATGGTGATTTGTGGTTGCCAGGGGCTGTGAGGAGAGAAAATACAAAGTGACTGCTAATGAGTATGGGGCTTCTTTTTAGGAGTGGGGTGAAAATATTCCGGAATTAGATAGTGGTGATGGTTGCCCAAACTTGTGAATATACTAAAATCTACTGAAATACATAATTTAAAAGGATAAATTTTATGGTATGTAAATTATATCTCATTCAAACTGTTACATATTTAAATAAAAGAATTGTGATGTTAATTATATCTCAAAAAAGCAGGGAAAATAGAAAATGTGGGGGGCGGGGAGAATTTGTAAAGGGAGAAGATGAATGGGTTGTCAAATACCAAAAACTCAAAGAGGCTAAGGATTAATGAAAGTTCTTGTTGATTTGATAATTTGCAAGGGACCTATCAGAGAGCAGGTCCCAACGAGTACTGAAGTAGAAATTACTTCTAATTCTCTGCAGAGAATTATAGAAAAAAAACATGGTTACAAGTGCAAACACTTCTTTTGATAAGTTCTGCAAAGACCAAAATAAGAAAGAACTAAAGTTTGAGAGGTTGTGTGTGTTCGTTGTTTGTTTTAAAGACAGTTTGCTAATAAGCTAAGGGGAAGAAACAGACACTTAGTCAAGAGAAAAGAGGAAGTCACTGGAAGGGATGTCAAGGGGCCTAAATCAAGGAGCAGGAGCAGGTGACACCCTTGTGGGGAGAAGAAGCACATCATCCTTGGAGACAATTTGAGGAGAAGGGAGGACAGGTGACTTTGCCAGGAGGGTAGGAAGAGGAAAGGGTTCCCACTGAGTAATCTCAATTAATTCAGACAATAAGGAATTGACTGAGAAGGAGAGAAAGATTGGAATTGCTGAGGAAACAAAACTGAGAAAGCTTTTCTCTCATTGTTCTGAGAAATACAGCTAGTAGAGTAAAAACTGGCACTTAAAACATATGAAATGTACTTCTGCAGGCACTGATGGCATCCAGATATTCAGAGGTCTTCTGAAATGTTGCCTCCATAACTAAATAAAGAACTACTGACTTTCCCACTGCTCTAATTTGGGATCATCACTACTCAGAGTCTTTTTATACTTTTAACCTGGCCAAGGGGCCTGGCACCTCCAATTACATCAGGTAGAAGCGAAAGAGTCACTTACAATAAATGCTGCGTTATTGTGCATTCTGAGGGCTGGTTGTCTTTAATTTTTAAAAGACAGCAAAATAAAGTATGTCTGTGACGCTGCCGCTATTGACATAGCTGACTATTCACAAGCTTCTCTTTGTAACTAGGAGAAACAATATGATATAATGGTATTGACTAGATTTCAGAAGACATTCGTTCACCTTTTATTAGTTGATGAACCTGGACTATTTAATCACAGCGAGCATTCATTTCCTTGTCTATTAAGTGCAGTTAATAATATTTACCTGATTTGTAAAATCAGAGAAGAAAATGTATTTGGAAGTATTTTAAAAGCTAAAGCTTAAAGAAATGTTATTTCAAGTAAAGACTTTTGAAATTATATAATTCCTCCTCTATGTGTAAGCACATAGGTTAGGTTCCATGCAACTGAGACTAACTACTCATTTTTAGCTTTATAATGACTGCTAAATAGGTATGTGCATCTTAACTAGCAGGCCTGGCATATGGTAATACTTGAAAGTTTACCTCAATATCTATTGAGTTATCCACAATCTATTCTGTAGAAAAATGTCCCATCAGGTTGGGAAAATATCTTAACAGCTTTGTGTCCTATCATATTTTGCGAAGTTGTAATTTAAGCACTGCTGAGTCTGAAAGGGTTTATAACTTTACAAATATACTGGTGAGGTACACCTCTGTCTTCTCCCAGGCCCATATCACCACCGCTATGAGATCACCTGCCCTCAAGGATCTTTTAATATGTTAGGAAAGATGAAAAATATATTCAAAATAACCACCCTGCAATGCAGAAATGTGCTGCATGCCTTTAAAAGGTACAGAAAGTGGCTGTGGGGGTTCGACAAAGACAAAAAGGGGGAAAAAAGGAGAATTAATGCTTGGTAAGTGCTCATTATATGCCAGCTCTCATTCTAAATCCTCACACATGCTATCTCATTTCATCCTGGAGACACTGGCCTTTATTATCGAAGTGTAAACTGAAGCTCAGAGTAGGTAGGTTATATGTTCAAGCTGTTTCACATATCCTTGAAGTGGCGTAAGAGATCTGAACAGCTATCTGGCTGACTTTGAAGCTAATGCCCTTTCCACAAGGAGTGGGGAGCAAGAGTGTATCATTAAAGAGACTTTTATTTGATAAAAAAAGTAAAAAACTGAGCATAAAGAGAACAAAATACATTCTAAGTCATTAACAACATTGCTAGTTATGTCAACTAGAACAACAATAAAGAATTCTAAGATCCTATTCATGTTTTCTTTTCCTTACTTTTCATGAGAAAACTAGACATACCAGCTCTTATACTAAAGGAAATTCACTATCCTAAAAAGACAGTGTCTTTGAAGTTGTTCGACACTTGATTCTTGATGGTGGTTTACAAACAAAAAACCAGCATTAAAGATGAAAATATTTGATATTCATCTTTTGTCACAACCAGACACAAAACAATAGCATCTGCTAATGGGCATTAAATAATATGTACCACGTTCTGATGGATTTAGAAGTAGGGTTGTCAGATAAAATAGAAGATGCCCAGTTTAATTTGAAACTATTTGTATTTTTACTTGCTATATTTGGTGATCCTAGTCACAAAAGTATTTCAGAATATGTTGTCAAGATACAGGGATTTATTTATACTAAGTTTTTCACTTAAATTCTATTTATTTCATCAGTGGAAATTTCTCTTTAGTCCTAATGAGTAAGAACGTCATCTGTAGCCATATTTTACAAGTGAGTCAGGGGAGGGCCTTGGGAGGGTTGGGGTGCTTTCTTGTGGGAAGGAAAGCTTACATGGCTACAAAGGCATAGCAAAAGGATGAGGTGAACCACTCCAAATGAAAAATTAGTGCACCAGTTTTTGGAGAAGTCAGACTAAGGAAAGCAGAGGAAAAGTTTCTTTTAGAGTTCATATTCTAGCTTTCTGCAATTGACAAACAGATGAGAAAAATGCAAAACTCTGACTCTCTATTCACCCTCCCCTCAAGGATGAAGATCAGTAGCCAGGAACCCTGAGGCAAAGATTATGACCCTGCTTGGCACGGAGGGCGAGGGCGGCAATGCTACAGGAGATCTAAAGGAAAGAGCCTTGAGGCGAGTGTCTCTGCCTACTTAACCTAGAAGCTAACTGGGCCAGTCCCAGAGGAGGAAGAGATAGTGAGTGCAAAACCATTTAGGGAGAGGCCTTGATTAGTCAAATGCAGATATAGCAGGTTGAGAGCTCTAAAGGAAAGCCCTTCAAGCTAAAATTAGAGTGTTCTTAGAATCAAAATGACAAAGTTGCCAAAGAGGCCTCAGAAATTCCAAGTTCTAATCCCAGTACCATTCCAGGTTTCCCTCCAATGATGAAACCTGAGTAAATTCCTTCTCTGGAAGCAATTTACAGTTTACTAGTCCTACAGGGCAATCTAAAGACCAAGACCTAGAATTCAAAAGAGAAGAAATGCCCGACATGACAAACAATTGCTGATTAAGCACTGCAAGCATTCAAGAAATATTGATTGAATGAATGAAAGTAGGAATGAATACATTTATATTAAGATCACAGTAAGAATTCTGTGTTTTTAGGCTATGTTGTTACAGTGTAAATTTTGAAGCACATATATGCCTGTGTAATTCATTTTGAAACAAATTCCCTAAGATTAGATTTTAGAGATCACCGACAAACTCCCCCAAGAGAAGAACATAGAGTATTTCCATTTTGTGTTCTAGCAATCACAGAATTTAGGTTAGATTATCTTCAGCATATACAGTGTCAAATTGTAGTAATTAACAGTATAAGGTTCATATAGGTGTTCTTTTGAATAAAATGCAAACTGATGGTGGCAATAAGCATCACAGTATATCAATAGCGACGCTTCTATTTAATTTTTATGCAGTCTTCTGTACTTTTGCTCTAAAAATCTTTTTTAAGTGCTGAGTTTTTACAATTTAACTCTATCAAAAAGTTTAAAATATTTTTCTGATTTAAAAATCATTTCTGGGGCACCTGGGTGGCTCAGTTACCTAAGCAACTGACTTTGGCTCAGGTCATGATCTCACAGTTTATGAGTTCAAGTCCTGTATCGGGGCTCTGTGCTGACAGTTCAGCACCTAGAGCCTGCTTCTGATTCTGTCTCTCCCTTGCTCTCTGCCCTTGCCCTGCTCATGCTCTGTTTCTCTCCCTTTCAAAAATAAAAAACATAAAAAATTTTAAAAATCATTTCTTATAACAGGACTCTTAAAAATACATAGGTAAATAAAAAATTATAATATGCACTTAGAAAATATGCCCCTTGGTAGAAATCAAGAGTTTAAGAGGCAGAAGACAGAATGGCCCAGAAAGACTGTATGTTTGCAGGAAATGTCTTGATAAGAAATGTAGTTCCTAAAGGTGACTGTTCCTCTACTATTTTGTTTTCACTCTCTAGCTTATTTCCATTACCACAATAAGACTGAAACTAGGAAGGTTGGGAGAGAAAAATTGTCACCAGTTTTACTAGCAAAGTTTGGTTGGTAGCCCATTTTATTTTTTATTTTATTTTATGTTTTTCATTTCATTTCATTTTTTTGATGCAAAATGCTTTATTGTTTCCATTTGGTCCATGGCTTGGGAGAGGGCTCCAAGTGGTTTGCTGCCTAGTGGTTGCAGGGAGATGTTCAGGCACAAGACCTGGCACAGCGGCATGCCAGAGGGGCCCCTTAAAGGTTGTGGGGCTCCAGAGGCTCCCAGTCATGCTCGAGGGTGAACCTTTCAAAGAGATACTCACTCAACCCAGTCTGGGGTGGCCCACTTTGTGAAGATATACATAAAATCCAAACCCAGGGAGCTACTCTGTGTATCCTGCATCAGCACAAATAATATTTTTATTAAAAAACTCCAGTTTCACTTGAGTAATAAACATTAACAAAAACACACACCAAAACTCAAGTCATCCTGACACTCCTAGTTCATAGGTGAATACATTCACTTATACTTGGGGTCTAGTACTGAAAGCTCCATAGGGACTAGAAATGTTTTTCTTTCTTTCTTTCTTTCTTTCTTTCTTTCTTTCTTTCTTTCTTTCTTTCTTTCTTTCTTTCTTTCTTTCTTCTTTCTTTCTTTCTTTCTTTCTTTCTTTCTTTCTTTCTTTCTTTCTTTCTTTCTTTCTTTCTTTCTTTTAATGTTTTATCTATTTTTGATAGAAATGCTTCTAAAGAATCATTATGTCCCCAAAAGTGTGCAGCACAGTAGCTTGCATGTAATGACTCAAAAGATACTTAACTGAAAAGTATGTTTCTTTAGACATTTCTAAATCTGTAAAACACACTGAGAGTTTAGTGGTTTCCAGATAGTTGACATGTAACTCGTACACTAAAGGAAGAAATTGGGGGCGCCTGGGTGGCTTGAGTGATTAAGCATTAGACTCTTGATTTTGGCTCAGGTCATGATCTCACTGTTTATGGGTTCGAGCCCCAATTCCTAGCACTGTTAGTGCAGAGCCTGCTTGGGAATCTCTTTCCTTCTCCTGCTGCCCCTACCCCTACTCTTGTGCCCTCACTCTCTCTCTCTCACTCTCTCTCTAGATAAACTTTAAAAATAAATAAAGGAAGAAAGTGAACATTCCTCCTAGGAATAGTCATTGCGCCTTGCACTTGGTAGGTGGTCCTCAGACCTGTACATTGCTGACTCTGGAAGATACACTAGTGATCTACCATGATGATGAAATTAACATACATAAGGCTTCTTTCCCTTTATCGAGTTACATTATGAATTTTTTTTATTCATGACTTCTCCACAATGTATTAACCTCGTTTTTTTAAAAGTCATAATCCAAAACTTACTACTGATGTCAGAAAATCTTTACCTCATTTTCTTCAATTAGAGTCTTTCAGTGATTTGAGACATAGGTCTAGAAAAAGACTTCAGTATTGTTATTCAGTTTAAGAATTTACTCACATAAAAACACAAGAATTTTACAAACTTCTGCAGATTCACCTATAAGCAAAATTTAAGCTTTATCAAAACTTTTTAATATTTACTTATATCCAAGTATGCCTAAAGAAGTACTCTACATGAAAGAATAACTTATTTAGGCATAGACAATACAGTTGTTTTGAATTAAAAATGAAAAAAATTCAAATTCACCAAAGCACACATTAGTTTCAATTCTTAGAAAATTCTATACTTAATGTAATTCTCTTCCAATAGATATTCACCAAGTTTTGCAATTTTAAGTAACACTCCAGTGAATTTCCTCATAATTCAGCCTTGTAATTATCTTTCAAAAGTTAATTTTGGGGTCACGTCATATTCAGACATTGCATTTTGGCACACGTTCCCATAATGCTTCCCCAGAATGACGGCGTCCATTTGTAATCCCACCAGTGTACAAGACCACCATTTCCACACTCCTCAGAAATACAGTGCATCATCACTCCTGTTGCATCTTTTTTACAAACAGGCAAAAATACTTCATTTTAATATGCTCTTTTTCCTTTATTAGGAATTGAGGGTTTTTTAAAAATACATCTATATAAATTTAGGTATTTTTATATTCTCTCTTAAAATTAGTGAATTGGCTAAGCCATTGCAGTAGATACAACACTCATTCGCCTCATCTTTTTCCCCAGGTTCTGTAGCTATAATTTACATACAGCACCAAGTAAGTTTAAGCTATATAGCATAATGACTTGAGTAGCATATACTGGGAAATGATTATCACAATAAGTTCGGTTAAGATTCATTGCCTCATATAGATACAAAAAGAAAGAGAAAGAAAGAAAGAGAACAAAAGAAAGAAAGGTAGGAAGGAAGGAAGGAAGGAAGGAAGGAAGGAAGGAAGGAAAGGAGGGAAAGAGAAAGAGAGAGAGAGAGAAAGAAAGATAGAAAGAAAGAAGGAAAGAAAGGAAAAGAAAGAAAAAAAGAAAGGAAAAGAAAGAAAGAAAGAAAGAAAGAAAGAAAGAAAGAAAGAAAGAAAGAAAGAAAGAAAGAAAGAAAGAAAAAAAAATTTTTCTTCTTGTGATGACAGCCCTTAGGATTTACAGTCTTAACAACTTTCCAACAAAGTTTAAACTTTTTGGTCACCTTTATCCAATTCTCCCACTCCCCCAGCCTCTTGTAATCAGATCTCTTTTCTTATGTGTTTGGTTGTTTCTATATTTTTTAGGTTCCACACATAAATGAGATCATACAATATTTGTCCGTCTCTGTCTGACTTACTCCACTTAGCATAATCTCTTCAAGGTCCATCCCTGTCGTTGCAAAGGGCAGAGTTTCTGTCTTTTTTTTCTTAATGGCTGAATCATGTTTCATTTCAACTAACATTTTTAAAGCCCTTACTCTTTGTTAGATCCTAGAGATGAAAATGTGGGCAAGACAGGCAATGCTCTTGCCTCCCAGAGTGTGCAATTTAATCACTAACAAGGAAACAATTACTTGATAGTGCTGCTTTTAGTCTTCTTTGAAATTATTATTATTATGTTGCATTATGACAGAGGTCCTAAACTTCATTGGTCGTGTTCTGCCTTTAAAACTAATTATCCATACTACGGCACTTGAAAATAGTGTGAGGAGGAACTCTTCATTAAAAAATACAAAAATTCTACATAGGGTGAACTCCATGTGGCTGGTAATTAAGAAGGAGGATTCTATTTTGAATTATAAAAAGGTAATGTCATAGTATTCCAGAAGCAGCTTTTTTGGAAGGTGAGAGACAAAACTTTTAAAAAGCAAATGACCCACAGGATTGATAAGGACCTAGTCACTACATACTGTGACAGAGACTGTGCTAAATTCCTTTCATATGTGGTGTCCGTTTTTTAACATATGAAGCTTCTGCCCAAAGGAATAAGCTCTTTAACCATAAATTTTTAAGAAAAATGCTTTCCAATTTAATGTTTCTCCCCTTTAAATTAATCATTTGGGCTTGTAATCAGAAAGGAAGCATATGAAAGAATGCTTATTGAAAGATGGATAGTTAAACTGGAAATTAAAACTTTATTTCTGAGGGTCACACTGGGAAGATGCTTTGCAATCTTGGAGAAATCCCAGTTGGCCTCTGCTCAAAATGGCACTCTTCTCCCAATGTCTCAAAAGATATTAAGCCTCTCATAGAAGGGGGATTTTGTTGCCCCCCGCAAAGGCTTCTTATGATTGCAGAATGATCTATTTAAGAACTGCACACTTTCTCATGGAGGACACATTTTGGCACTCTCTTGTAATTATCTTCATTTACATAACTGGCACCTAACAGACCACTCACCAGAGAGGAACAATGAGCTGTGCTTGCTCTGATCATCTTTATGTTGAAGTTAAGCCATTACACTGAATCCTGAGACATGCTATTGTGAAGTCCCCTGGCATTTCCACTGCTATCATCCGTCTGTTGTTATAGGAGAATGTTCACTGCCAGAATCCTCTGGCAGAAACTCAATTTCTGAGTCCAATACTAATTCATTACAAAGTCTGCAACAGCTGGGACACTGGTATACACAAATGAGGCATTCTGAAATTTGAGGACAAATCCAAAATACACACTCAGGACCCTCCTTGTGATTCCACAGCCATGGAAATAGCTTAGGAAAAAAAAAAAAAAGAGGATCCTGTCAACATCTCACCCTGCCAACACCAAATTAGACCCTTGCGATTTGAGCCTCTATGGTAGTGCCACCTCCCTGCTCTTCTTTTATTAAGAACTGTTTTAAGGGTCTCAGCTTTGTCATGTTTAATGTGCCCTGGAAACATGGCGATGAGACATGTAATGTAGAGGATACTGTAAAGGACCCACTGAACACACCAATCCAAAGGACAGTCACCCTTCTGTGAAATAAAAAGTTGCCCCAAAGGTGATTTAGATAATAGGCACCGGGGAAGAACCGTGGGTAGAACAGAAGCATAGAACAAAGTAGAAAGAGTGACAATGACTGAAAACAGTGACAAAGAGCAATAGAACATTTTTTATGTTTCTTTTGTTTTTAATGGCTATTTAAGAATGATACCAAGTAACTAATGAAGTGATAAACTCTAAAAATTCTCAGTTCTCACAATTTAATAAAAACTCTTTGGGCTAAAATGATGCTACTGTCATAGGCAACTCTTGGAAAACTACCTTTATTATATTGTGGTATCTGTATAATACTTCACTACCATGAGTCATACTGCTAAGTTAGTTATCAATTATGCTTTGAGAAGAATATATAAAAGACAGTTCATATATAAGGAAAATAAAAACATTTAAATTTCACGAATTTCATTATTATCTATGCAGTTAATTTACAGATATTACACGAAACATTAATCCTCCTTATAAAAATTTAAATGATTATACTTCAAAATACACATTTAAATTTATTTTGTAGTTATATATATACTGTTATGAAAAAGAAAAAAAAATACATATAGTCATACAAATACAATAGAGGTTCTTTCCATGGGGTTCCTGGAAGTGCTATTTTTTTTTATAATTTTTTGATAGAGAGAGCACAAGCACTTGACAGAATTCCAAGTAGGTTCCACGCCATCGGCATAGAGGCTGATGTGGGGCTTGAACTCACAAACTATAAGATCATGACCTGAGCT
This sequence comes from Suricata suricatta, assembly GCF_006229205.1. Classification (NCBI taxonomy): domain Eukaryota; kingdom Metazoa; phylum Chordata; class Mammalia; order Carnivora; family Herpestidae; genus Suricata; species Suricata suricatta. Next base: position 34,558,604 of record NC_043701.1, read on the forward strand.
GAGATCAAGAGTCGTCACTTAACTGAGCCACCCAGGTGCCTCCCTGGAAGTGTTTTTAAAGTTTGGTTAATATGATAAAATTTATACTCAGGTTTGCCACAAAGTCACAAGGATTTTCCTCTATTAGAAATAAATCTTAGCAATTTGGGCCTTATTTTGCTTTTTATTTTTTTAATATTTCTTAATGTTTATTTACTTTAGAGAGAGAGAGGGAGAGGGAGAGAGAGACAGAGTGTGAGTGGAGGAGAGGCAGAGAAAGAGAGGGAGATGCAGAATCTGAGGCAGGCTCCATGCCCGACGTGGGGCTTGAACCCACAGACTGTGAGATCATGACCTGAGCTGAAGTCGGTTGCTTAACTGACTAAGCCACCCAGGGGCTGCCTTATTTTGCTTTAAAATAGGAAGTAGTTTGTCATTTGCTATATGCTCTTTGTTGACGATCTATAAGAAAAGGTAATTTAACACTGAATATTTCCAATGAACATTTAAACAAGGAAACTGGGGTGCCTGGGTGAGTTCCAACCCCATGGTGCACTCTGAGCTGACAGCAGCCGTCTACCTAGGATTCTCTCTCCCTCTCTCTTTGCCTCTCCCTGGCTTGTTCTCTCTCTCTCTCTCTCTCTCTCTGTCTCTCTCTCTTTCTCTCTCTCTGTCTCCCAAAATAAATAAATAAACTTAAAAAAATAAACAAAAAACTTAGGACTGTTAGCTGAATTTACCTTTAAGAAAAAATGGTTTGCTCTGCAGATTTATATTTAAATTGAACTTCAAAGATTTAAAAAAAATACTGAAAAACACTTTATACAAAAAATTTGTTATGAAAACTGCAAATCAGGCAAATTCTTACTTCAATTCACGAAGGACACCTATAATAGTTCTCTTCCCACCTGGTCATCAGAATCACTCAGGATGCTATTTTATAAAAAGAAATTCTTGGGTTCCACTCTTAAAGATTCTCATTTAGTTAAATTTGAGGTGGGATCTGAGAATGTCAATTTTTTTTTAATTTTTAAAAAATGTTTATTTATTTTTGAGGGAGAGAGAGAGACAGACAGACAGACAGACAGAGTATGAACAGAAGAGGGGCAGAGAAAGAGGGAGACCCAGAATCTGAAACAGGTTCCAGGCTCTGAGCTGTCAGCACAGAGCCTGACGTGGGGCTCAAACTCACAAACTGAGACCATGACCTGAGCCGAAGTCGGACACTTAACTGACTGAGCCACCCGGGCACCCCGAGAATGTCAATTTTTTGAAAGTTCCCCAAGTGATTCTGATGCTTAGCCAAGTCTGAGGACCACTGCTTTCTAGGTAACATTTTGATAACCTTAGTAACTGTAGTCATGTTTATTACTAGTACTACCATTAGTATTCATTATAATGATACAATGCATTACACAGTCCATGGGAAATGAGAAGACGTCCCCTAATCTTTCATTGGTTCCATTTCCACTATATTGTGCCCATTACTGACATTGCTATGACAGAATCAAACAATTTATAGCTAAAAAAAAAAAAAAGATTTCAAAAATGTTTCATTAATCCCCTTCACACTGTAGTATGGAAGGAGGCCTAGAGAAGTTAAGTAATTTACCAAGGTCACAAAGTGTTTAAATAATATTAACTTGACTCTAAGCATTCCAATTTTTCTTTGATTTTCCTTACTATAGCACCAACCTAAAGGTGTACACATAAAAATGAAATTAAGACTTTTAAATTATACAGATTACCTTATTCTCCATTTAGTTCCCAGCAGGTAACATCCCTTCTTCAAACCCTATTTCTTATCCACTCCACACTCCCTGGAGAGCCCCATCAGAGGGCAGGGCAAGCCTCATTCATGCTTTAATGGGCACGGGCCACTGCTGCTTCCATGGGGATTGTTGTGCGGAGCCACTTCTATGTGACTCCTCTATTGTGAGGTCCAGAGGCCATCAGAGATCTGGACTCAGGTGGAAGGATTCAGACACTATTAGTATTATTTTAGTTACATTATGGGTAAAAAGCTTTCGAGAGTTGGCATGGGATCATATACAACACTGTTTCTATGGGAACAGGAATTCCTGTTTCTAAACAACGGGCTCAGAACTGGTTGTGTGCAACAAAACCTATTAGTAAGTTGGGGACAGCCTGTTAGTGCATCTTAGTTAATGAGAGCATTCATAAACACGTTTCTCTTGTATGAAGGCCTGTGCCTTTCTGTTCACTTGAAAAGGTCTTGCAATAATATAAACTGGAAAAGCCCATAAAGAGGCATTAGAACACGGTGTGAAGCCAATGACAATTTATACTGAGAAAGAACACTCAGATTATATTCACACAAAACCAAACTCGTAAGTTATAACAACTTCTAGCTGATAAATTAATAAAAATATACTATTAGCATTTAACTGTAACTTATTCTACTAGTTTACCATTTATCTCTTGTTGTTTTTTTTTTTTGGTGGGGAGAGAAAGTAGTATTTTATGCTATATTTCTGAAAACTAATTATAGAAATAATTATATAAAACACAGCATATGCAAAGTAAATGATTACACATCACAAAATTTTAGCAATTAAACATAACCTCACATATATAGAAAAGGATAGATGGCTTTCATGAGAAAATAATGTAAGCAAAAGTTAGTTAGAAAGACCACAGTGGAATATTCTTCTTTAAAGTTACTAATGAATTATGAATTTAATGTACCATTAGTAAGAACACATTTTTATTTTGTAGCATAACTGTCTAGCCAGCAACCCCTGAAGTTTAACTTCTCCTCTACCGCATTCCAGTACATGTCCTAAGGCAAGTTGTCTGATAAATTCTCCTCTAAAGATCCGGCTGGTCTTTGGTTCTCCACTGAATTTATTCCTTCTCCCCCCTCCCCACATACTCATTGATGCAAAAGCTTTCTGTTGCAGGATTCTTTCTTTGATTCATATCTTTTTTCACAGCACTAGCACACAACCAGTTTGTATCAAGAGACATAGAGAAATGTCAGTATGTATTTTTTAAAGTGCCCTTTATTCTATCTTTACATCCATTTGGTTCAAAAGATTGTACATTTGTCTATGGAAAGTCTTAACTTGAGGAAAAGTTTGAAATTATAAAATAAACCTTGTAAGTCATGAATATGCAGAATGAGCCCGTTCACAGAGGCAAAAGTGAAGTCTGAACTACATTTTTGTTTCTATCTTCTTCTTATCATCCTATTTTCATTTGCCATCCATTTCTAGCCATTTCCTTGGCTTTTTTTTTTTTTTTGCCTTGGCTTTTCTTTACCAAGCTTTAAACAATGAATAATTGGCATAGTCATACAGAGATGAACTGGATAGAAAAGACTTTGGCCTTTATGAATTTAGCTATAAAAGCAGAATAACACACCAGTGATAAAAAATAAAAACCCAAAGTCTTTACCAATAACCAGAACAGTTTAATTGCATGGAGCTGAAAATTTTGGTCATCTCATTTAACGAGTCTCATCAGACTACTTTAAATGTGATAGTTTAAAGTAGGACATGGCACGAATCTCACTCCTTAGAAGTCATGAAGGTGATGTGGACACAAGTGAATGTGAGCATCTCTTCCTCTGCTCATCTTCCAAATGTCAATCTTTCCCAGTTCTCCTCCATCTTCCTTTTTTCTTATCACTCTATACACATTGGCTGCTACTTCTCAGCCTTCTCTGCATGTCTTCTACCTCCGTCAAATCTCAGTGTTTAAGGCTGTGTTTGTCTTCTCTTCCCTTTTGATTCTCATTTTCTCTTCTCTCATTTGTCAGGTGCCCTTACTCAGATTCATGACCCTAAATACCATCTGTCTGCTGACAATTCAGATTTATATCTCCAGTCCCTATGCCTCCCATGAACTCAATGTATATTTCTATGTTTGCCTTGCTCATAAGGTGAAATAAGCTTATGAAATTTAACAATTCATCAACTGAACTGCTTATTAAATGCTTATTGACACACCCCCCAGAAACATCCCTGCCCCAAAACAAATCAAAGTAAAACAAACCAACCCAAACCAACACAGAAAAAAATTAAAAACTGTTGCTTTTTCTCAGTTCACCAATTTAGACAGATCCTAAATGGTGCAGTTGTCCTTGATTCCTCTTTATCAACCCCCCAAATCAATCCATCAGCAGAATCTTTGGAATGCTTCCAGACTCTGCTACCAGCCTAATGCATCCCCCAAACATTTTTTTCCTTCTCGATCTGGTTTCTGTTTTCTCCTTTTCATCCTCTTCCATACACTGTGCACACAGCAGCCAAAATCCCTTTTAAAACTTAAATCACACCATGTTAATATCCCTTTTAAAGATCTCCAAGGATTTCTATCTTACTTAGAATAAAATTTATATATAAACTGGCCAATTGCTATCCCTCAGATTAAATTTCATTCCACTATCCCCTCTGCTCATTCTGCTTCTAGTTACACCTTAAACAGAGAGGGCACGTTCCCAGCTAAAGGCATTGCATGTTTTGTCCTCACTGCTTCGAATCCCTCATACATACAAGACCTCATTTTTTTACTTCCTTAATATTTTCCTCATCAGAGAGGTCTTTGACTGACTTATCTAAAAGAGAACCCCTTTGTGACTCTATCCCATTAGCTTTCAACTTTATTTATCATTACAGTATTTATCTTTACATTATAATACCTATTTGCTTACTGGCTGTCTTCTTCACTAAAGGGTAAAGTCTAGGAAGGCAGAGACTTAAGTGTGTGTGTGCCCGGGTGGGTGTGTGGATGTACATCTCCAGTGCTAAGAATACTCTGTACCTTCTACGTAGTAGTTACTTGACAAAGATTGGCTCAAAAGATTGAATATGACTCATAATAGCATGGCTTTGGCTATCATATAATACTAAAATCACCTAATTCTCTATCTTTAGTATAAAACTGTTTAATATTTACAGATTCAGAGCTGTATTTCTAACTATTGAAAACAAAAATGTTTCCCCTGAAATGTTACGCAGGCATCACAAACTCAAATGGATCTAAAAGTGAACTCCTCCCTATTCTCAAATCTTATTCACACAATTTTGACAAAGACGAATGGCAGTTCTCCAACCTACACGACACCACACACACACACACACACACACACACACACACACACACACAGTTTTAAAGATAGGATTTGTCCCTTTATACCCAGCTTCAATCCATTCCCACATGTTGTTAATGTTGCTTTCTAAGTGTTATCTTTTTTATTCATTTCCCTTTCATTACCATAAATACTGCCTCCATCTTCTCTCTTGATGACCTACTAGAATTGTCTGCTCTCTGAATATCCAATTTTTATTCTTAAGCCTTGAGTCCAGTCAATCCTTTTTACTGCTGTTTCTCTAACCTTATAAAATTCAACTCATTGATTATATCATTCTCTACAAAACACTCTTTAATGGCTTGCATTTCTAAAACAGGATTAAAGGGTTAAAAGGGAGGGTAGGGTGGGGTCTTCTTACAGCCCTACCTCTCCCTAATTGTTATCCTTAAAAGGCTTTCTTTTTGCACAGGTGTCCTGTGAGACAGCCTAGGCTGCATACACTCATGTGACTGGACCATAAATTCCACGAAGGTAAGTACAGTCCATGTTAGTTTTATTCATCCATGTACCCCCAGTTTGTAGCAAACTGTACCTCACAGTTAGGTGCTAACAAATAGGACTAAATGAATGACTGACTCTACATTTTTGGACTGCATGATCCTTCTGCCAGGAAAATCATTTTTTCTTCTTTACCTGCCTTCCTTGTGCATATTATCAAATGCTTGCTCATCTTTCAGAACTAAGCTTGAGTCTCACTTTCTTTGCAAAGAGTTTCCTGACCTTGCCAAGCAGAAAGAAATTCTGCCTTATTATGCCTAGTCCACCTACTATCATATTTAAAACACTTTAATTATTTAATAAAAATGTCCTTTCTTTTTTATTATTTAATAAACTATGTGTGTGTGCTCAAGGGTGAAAAATATGTCCTATTTAATATTTTTAAAAATAATTCTTACAGTTTATTTATAACAGTTTCTGGCACATAGAGGGTACTTACTGTTTTGTTAGATGAATACTAAATGTTACCCTCTGCACTTAGGAGACATGAATTAAGCTCTAGCCATTTCTGGGACAGCACCATCTAGTTGTGCACTCAATATACATTGCCCCCTTTTACCTTACAGAAACATGAATAGAGAATAAAATGTGTTGCGGTGCAAACTCTATTACTCCGTCTCCTGTAAAGTTTGGAGGGTTATGGGACATATTCCAGTAGAGAAGACATTAGCAAAGTCTGTAGTAGACTTAGTAAATACCTTTGCTGTCCTGTTATCGGCATTCTTTTGCCTCTTGTTCTACCCCTTCTGCCTACATATACTGGGCCACAGTACTTGAAATCTTGTGACTCTAAGGGGTAGGCTAAGAGTATTACCAAAACTTCAGCTGTGACATCTTTTTGCCATTGAGTCAATGCTAGCAAATGATAACCTCTAGGCTTTTTAGTTTAATGTAAAAAATTAATCCCTTCATTTTTTATATTTTAGTTTTTAACATCACTTTTACCTGTGTCTGAATAAAATTCTTAACTGAGAAGAGTATCCAGAAAATGAATAAGAGAGCATTATGATCCTTGTATGAGGAATACATTTATAGTGCTGACATCTAGTTCAACTTTAGCTTTTGGTCAAAATAAGTATTATCACTCTATGTCCACAATGATAAGATTATATTCTGTAAAACACATTGCAATTATGCACATGGATCATCATTATTAAAATGTCATTTATGAAACTCCACCTCTACTTATCAATAGAGTTTTAAGAAGAAATTAGTAAATTTTTAGACTCCTAGAAAGAAAAGCATCAGTTGGAGTTTTACTAAATTTTCCATTTTGCCTAATTTCCAATTTGCTTAATATGAGGCCCCTTAATTACTGGTGCAAAAGTTGGTTTTTGTTTCTTTTTGAAGGCAGGCAGTAAGAATCTCACTTCACAATAATTTATTATTTTTCAAGAAACTAATAGTGTTACATATCTTCAACAGTTTTTATTTTCAGAAATGAGTAGTAATTTAAAGCAGTTATGTGTGACATTATAAAATATATTTTTATCATTGAAAGGCACTCATTTTAACAGTTAAAGGCCTAATACAGAAACGAACAAACAAACAAAACGTAAGATACCCTGCACAGGTACATACTCACAACCAAACACATACCATCCCATGATGAATTTCGTTTATGGATTACATAGCTCTTCAACATTTTACGAATCCCCAGTGAGTGCTAATCAGTAGCACCTCACCAGTGCATTCTGGACAGTCTTGGAATCCTGAGAACTTTGAAGTCATACAATATTTGAAATAATATTATAAATACTTAAACTAGCTTGCCATAAACAGAATATTTTATGTAACAGTTAATACTGATATTTAAACGTCTTTGAGAATCTGTCTCTTAAAAAAGGAGAAAACATATTTGATCATTAGCATATTTCAAGTGAAAGGAAATCTTAAAAAGGGGTGACATAAAAGTGATTAATAAAATTTGGTATCTTATGATTAAGTTTTTCATAATTAACATTTTGTTATTACTAATATACAATTTATTTCCTATTTCTGTGCCTTATGTTTTGTCTTAGTTTAAAAGATAGTCTTTTTTTGAGAAAACATAATTGGATGTGTAAGAATTATCCCAACATAGAAATAAAGTAGAAACAAAACAATATCCAAAGACAGAAAACTGGGGTCAAGATACTATAAGCTTGCCAAAGTTCTTACATGTATGTGTAACTAACCTTGATTACCTGGTAGATTGCTCAGTCTCATTGTTTATGTCTCCTTAGGGTAACATTTTGATTTTCTTGTCAATTAATTTATTCACTAAGAAAATATTTAAGTGTTATTTTATATTTTTTATTTTAAAAAATTAACATTTTTATTTATTTTTGAGGGACAGAGAGACAGAGCACGAGCAGGGGGTGGGGCAGAGAGAGAGAGAGACACAGAATCTGAAGCAGGCACCAGGCTCTGAGCTGTCAGCACACACAGCCCAACGTGGGGCTTGAACTCATGAACTGTGAGATCATGACCTGAAGTTGGATGTCCAACTGACTGAGCCACCCAGGTGCCCCTTAACTGTTATTTTAAAGTGTTAATTTAGTTTAAACGTAGGTACTGACTGATCTAAATGAAATTAGCTTTTTTTTTTTTTTTGCTAACTTTTAAAATTTGAGAATAGAGGTTGCAAAGAGGAAAAGGTTGGTGACTTTAAGGTGTTTTAAAGAACTATAAATGGCACATAGCTTGTTTAACGGTATGTTCATAAATAACATGCTCAGGAAAAAGCAAGCAGAATGGAGTTTAGGACTGGCATAGAAACATATGACAAGCCTGTCAATATTCTCTCAACCTTTCCCTTTATCCGTAACAGACATAACTTACCCATAGTAGTCACCTAAGAGAGATGAAACCTTAGGATCCTAATGAACTTAGAAAATTAACTGTAGGTACGTATTTGTAGGTGCATACAAGATAATATCTATTGCCACCTATGCCAGTAAAAGTGGTAGAAATGGAGAACCCGCAAAAAGAAGTTGTAACAAGTTGGTAAGAGCTTTTTGATTTGGTTTTGAAACCACTTAACGTAGTGCTTTTTGTCTTTTGTCTTTCTTTTGTTTTGAGAGTAATTACCCTAACTTCATCTATTCTTGAATCTCTAAATACTGCTAAAATAATTTATAAAGACTGATGTATAAATATGTATATAAATTAAACCTCTCTGCATTAAGATAATTGAAAGGAATGAGTGCAACGAATCACAGAAAATAATGAAAAGCCTGACATTTTAAAGGTAATTCTGTTTCATTAATTTCAAGCACATATAGCAAGTTGAGCACTTAAGCTAAGTGTTGCCAAGTAGAAATCCTGCTGACCTGCCTTAATTAACAGAAAGAATAATTTGTAATTAGCACATTATTTATATGAGAATGAGTGCTCCTACATGAGTTTAAGTGTTTGAAAACAGTTTGATTCCTTAAATCCCTCCCCCCTATTATCTTGATTTAATGAATAACTTGTTTAATTACTCTAACATTTATTATATAAATTAGTGAGATTTTACTCCAAAAAATGAGAGAGACAACAAAGGAGGATAGAGAAAGAGCTGTGTTTGAGGACATGTGTCTATGAAAACCTAATGGCATGATCTGAATTGATAAGTAAATAACCAATAGTTTAAAAAAAAACGTTAATTTATAATCAAAAGCAGTCAAATTAATTTTGTAGTCTAGAGATGTAGTTTGAGTTCAGGTTGATCTGTGGAGGTGGGGGGGGCACTGATGTCAAAGCTGACTGAGGTTTTAAATATTTTTTTTAAACCCAATATCAAAGGCTTTTAAACAAGTCATTTAATCTCTGTCTACCTGATAGGGAAAAGAGAGGGTCACAAAGAGGTTATGATTATGTCCACATGATTCCAAACATCTGGATGAAACCTGAAAAATGTATCCATGTATTATATATGTGGAAAACATCTGTCTATTTGCATAGTTTGTTTAGTTTTCATCCAGATGCTTAGCATGTTGGCACAACCTTCTTCTCTATGTGACTCTTTTTCTCTTTGGGGGTGAATAGTGATGCAGGCTCTTCTCAAACATTTTAATAGATAACCCTAAGTAGGAAAGATGAAATGTATTATAAACATTTCATATACTTCTGTGCATTCTGCATTAAAAGTGCGTGAAACACAGTGGAACTCTTTATAATATTGACAGAGAAGGATAGAAATAACTCTTGCTATCCGCTTATTGTGGTAGGTCAAGCTTTCACTTTACAAATGTGGCTGAGGGTATAATCTGCATAAATATAGGTGAAAAGGCAGATATTATCATCATGGTTCAACATTCTTTTGAGAAATTTAAATGAAAGAAACTGACAATATTGTCAAGGTAAGTAGGACAAATGGAGAGAAAGAAGTAATTAAAGATTCTGAATAATTGCTTAAAATAATCAATATAATACCTAATGTAGAGTATAGATTAAGAGATTAAGAAAAGTAAATTGGAAAAATATAGAAATTGAATTTACCTTTCAGATTACAGTAAGAAATGAACTCTGTGGATTTTAAATTAACCTGCCAAGTGGAAAATTATCAAAACATACACTTGCAAGAACTATACTAACACTTTCAAAATCCCTTTCCAACATTGTACTTTCATGCACTACCTAGCCATCACAGTTGGGACTTGGATTTCTATGAATCTAAATTCATTTTCATCCTTTATTAGGGATAGACATATAGTCTTCCTTTTTAATGGATACTATCATTCATGCCTACAAATCCATAAAAACAGGTTTTATTTGTATTTACCCACCAGAGAAGTAGAAATATTTTATAAGGAACAGGGACAGAAAAAAGCAAAGTCATTTGTTAATGAAGTTCAACCAGAAGAAGAAAATAATATTAAAGTTTATATTGAAGCTAGATTGGAGAAACAAGTAAACGACTTTCATCAGTCCTAAAAGGTGAATTAATTTAACCTCAAAGACAAAATCCAAACAAAATAAATTATATTAAAACTCACACTAAATATAAAACTCGGTATAATAAAAATATTCTTGATGTTGCTAGAGACTAGTGGCCCAAAATAGGTTGTTTCTAACATTTTTACATCTAGATATATACTGAAAAAGATTATGGCCCTACCTCAAAATCAGGATCATTGAGCTTGGCCTCAGATCATTAGTGTGGTTGATTCATTGTCATCATTTAGATAGCACTGGTTTATCCTGGATATTTAAGTTTGCACAAATTTTTGATGATGATACAATACATATAAAATAGTTTGCATAAATAAATGCTTCTGAACTAACTGATTTTAGAAATTAAATGAACGTGCCATTTTGTCATGTCACATTTGCTGCCACTTGAACATTTACACTGAAAAAAATACTGACTGAAAAATGCATAAAATTAACAGACTGACTCGGGATATATTTTGCTACGAGTGGAAAGTGATCCAATAAACTTCACAGGAAGAATAAAGTAAAGTAAAACACAAAAAGCACAATGGTCTTTCTGTGTGCTACTTTCGCCTGTGCCATGCCTGAGCAGAGGAAAAGAGTTTCACTCCTGTTGTTTATTGATTTTCTAGATTAAGAATCCCAGTGAGAGAATTGTAACAGACAACCATAAAATTATTTTTGGTGTGCTTATTTGCCTTTCCCTTGCATCTATTTGGCCTGTGCCTGTAGACAATTATGCGTTCTAGCCTAGACTCAGGTGCTAATAATGAAGGACAAATAGAATCATATGTGTAAACTTCCCCTTCTGATGAAAATTTATATTAACTTTCTGCCACTGTAAACAGAACTGCATAGCTCAGCGTCCCTGATGAATTGGTGATGAATTCAGTCATTTATATCCCAGGAATCTGTGCATTTATGGGAAAAGATGAAAACCGTCTGTATTGTGTAACCTTGCACTTTTTGAGTAAGAAAAAGAAAACACCAGCCTGTTTAGTTCATCACTTAAAGTGTGTAAATTTCAGCTCAAATACCAGATTTCTGCATGACTCTGTCAGTCTCCACTTTGGGGATCGGTGCCAATATAAACAAGCCAAACAGTGAAGAGTGCCATGTTATCGCTACAACTGTGAACTTATACACTTTCAGCCTTCCATAAAAATTGTTATGAATATCTTTACAATACAACAGAATCTTTGTTATATATACTGAAGCTGGACAGTTTGACAGTTTGGCAGCTCTGCTGGAGAACAAAGTAATTTGGGAGAGATAAGAACCTAGCCAGTGTTCTTTTGACTAAAAACATTCCATCCTATTTTAAAAGCTGTGCTTCTGAAACACTGTCAGCTTTCTTTTTTAAGCAAACTTTTCAAAGATAAGCTAAATTAATAAATAACAAAAATATGGAATATTGATAAAAGAACAGTCATTTTTTTTAAACATTAGGCTTAATATGTAGCACAAATCTACCTCAAGGATATTACATGATTAAAAATCGTAATATTAGCATGAAGAGTTTTTCTTTTAAAGTCTTTTGGTGTCGTCTTCTCTTAACATAAACATTTAGGTGAATGTAGTTTTAAAGCCTCACAATTTAGAAGTATACTGATGGCCTGGAAAACAAAACAAAACAGAACAAAAACCACAACTTAAGCTACGATTTTTTTCCCCATTGTCCATTAGACATGTGGGGAATCCATGTGTAAGACAAGAAATGGTGATTCAGTCTTGTTTCCATTTACCTACATGTAGATTTCTTTCATTCTAAGACTGTTACATAAATGTGTGTTATGATGTTGATTAAGTTACTTTCTCAAAATCTTGCCACATCCATACAATATTTCAAGTAACATAAAAGGTCAATTTAAAAAATGAGTATAAATTTCCCTCTTTCAACCCCATGAGAAAGGCTGAAATTGTGTATTGCTAAAATATTGGAAAACATAGCTGAGATAAAGTACCTTTTATTTTTACTTTAAACTTAAATAAAACGGGATATAGATTTGTATTTCAAAAGAAAATGCCTTTCAAGTCCATGTATCATGGTTATAAGATTGCACACCTTTTCATGATACACTTTATCTCAAAGGTGTCTGTGGCTGTTCCTACCACTCTGTGTGCATGACCTTTTAGTAAGCTGAAGAAGATACAGTTATCTTCCTTTCTGACAAGCAACATCTATCAATCAACATGTTTTCGTGTAATTTATTCAAGGCAAATAGCAGCTCCTAAGGCTAGTGAACCGCGGCACTATCCCAGTGATTTTGATTAAGAAATGATGTGCACGGCTTAGGTGAGAAATGGAAAACGCAGAGAAGTATTGATAAAGATGTATCAAAAACAATAAAATGGAACCAAAGGACAAAATGAATATTTAAAAAAATATATAGGCTCAGCATAACTAATCTTGATAACCTTGCTTAAAATCTACTGTAATAAATTGGGGGAATGTATAATTTGATGAACTTCCAATGATACCAATTTAGTTTACCTTTAGTATCTGAGGCAACGCATCTGTAGTTTTGTTGGGTTAATCCAGATTTTTCTCATTGAATCAAGAATGTAAATTAAGACAAAATGATTCTTTTTCAATTTCATGCTGAAGTAGCTCAAGTTAGTGAATGTAATTTCTCCTAACAAGAAAAATTTATCACTGTACAGCTCACTCAGTTACCTCTGTAGTGAGTTGCGATATGCATTTATGGAATTGAATGGATAAAAAGATTGATAAATGTGGTAAGAGAACATGCTGTACTTCCGAAAAGACAGGCACAATTAAATGACTTTTAACCATTTCTCATCTTTACTCTTGCTTATAGCATCTCTTTCATAATTACACTATCACACATGACAATTAGTTTTAATGTGAAAAGGTGCACTTTTTTTTGTCTCTCTTTCTCTATGATATGAAAAATTCTACCACCAGGTGTAAGAAGCCTTGTGCTCCAATCCTAGTTGTACTACTAAGTAGTTGTATTATTTCGGGCAAATAGCCGTTGAGGCCTTAACTTCATCTAATCTCTCGAATCAATGCGCCTCTAAGATTCTAATATAAAGAATACATAAGTGAATATATTACACATGTTTACATGCACACATACATGCATGTATGTATATATACACATAAATACATATAAATATTATATTTTTAGAGTAAATATGTAATTTTAAATAGTGATAAAGATTTCAGGCCTCATAACACAGTAGAAAGTACTTAGACATCTAGGTTAAGTGAGTAAAATTCTTAACCGTGGTTCAACCATTTGCTAGTCTCATTGCCCATCAGCAAGTCCCTGAACTACTCAAAGCTTCAGTTTCTTATTTTGACTAGAGTATCCCTACTGACTCTACATTCTTCAGTCTACTCTTATTCATTAAAAACCGTGTAGATCCTTTTATAATACGTCTAGATTTTGGCAAAATCTTGTAGAGTCAGCATTTTCTACATGAACATAGTTTTTAATATTATTTGTTAATTATTTAAACAATATTCCATCTTGTCAAAAAGGACTTAGCTATTACATTACATAAAATAAGAAGGTAAGTAAAAGCTAAAGAAAAAAAAAGACAAGAGGAAAAAAAGTTTTGAAACATAAGACCAAACAGACACATCATTAAATGTGATATATTTGCTAGAGGTCAGCCACAGATTTAATGCTGAGACTTCTAAAGCTCATATGAAGAGAGAATCATAATCAAATTACAAGGTTCATTGTGTAAGATGAAAGGAAATCAGTTGCTCATAATCAGAACTGTTCCTAACAGTGAAATTTGAGTTGCATTTTTTCCCCATGGGATCTTAGGTAGCAAACACTGGAGAAAGTACTGAACAAGAGACTCTACAGCATTCCAAGATTAAGTAAAATAGCAAATTAAATTGTTTCTTTTTAAATTATAATGTTCTTTATAAAATGATAATGTCCCTAGATATAGGCTGCTGGTATTAAGCCATTTTATATGGAGCCAGTATGATGGTGGTATAGCTATGAGGCCATCAACAGGTCTGCTTCATCAGGTTAGTTTCAAGGATTTAAAAATGCATGCAGTCATGTATCATGCATGCAATCCTCCACAATTACAGCCAAACAAACTTTTGATAGACACTGAATCACAGTGTACTGGTTCTTATGACTCTCCATAAGTCTTAGCAGTACATTTCTCTTAGGCCAGTGGTTCTCACACTTGAGGCTGCATCAGAATTATCTGTAGGTAATTGCTGAGCTCTACCTCCAGAGTGCCTGATTCAGTAGGTCTAAGGAGGGGCTTGAGAATTTGCACATGCTATAAATTTCCAGGTCATGCTCTTGCAGCTGGTCTAGAATCACACTTTGAGAATTGTTCTTCATGGTCTTCAGATAAGGATAGATCCATGGAAGTTAACAAACAACCTGAATAAGAGAACAACATCTTGCTGAGGAAAGAGAGATGCTCAATAAGGACTGAAAATGAAACAAAGCTACTGAACCAAGAAAAGACCATCATGACATATGCTCCAAGCTAAATTACTTGCAAAGTATACCTATACAGTTAAATGAGATGATAGTGGACAACTTATACTTTTGAATTAGTTGAAAATGTGAATATTTACTAAAATGGGTCCTTCGTTAGGAGAATAATTTTTTTCTGACATTAACTCAATAGCTATCTATCAAGATCCATTCTGGTTTATTAATACCATGCCATGCCACATAAATAGGCTGTTAATATTCTGCTTCCAGTTACTGTGTGCTGCTTCCAGTAACACTCCTTAATTTGACCTTGTATGGTCCTTTAAAGTTCATAATTTTCCACCGCTATTTGCCACTGTTTGTACGGCACTTAACCAGATTACCTTGTAATTATTTTTTCCATATATATTTAACTTGTTATACTTTTGCCTTCATGAGCAAGGACTACACATTCTTTTGTAACTCCAGGGCCTAGAATTTGTAGTCAATAAATATTTATTGAAATGATCTAAACAAGAGGTGGAAATGTTTTTAAATGGATTAAGTCGAAACCATTGTGGGGTTTATCTAAGGATAGAAACCAAACATGATAAATGGTACCTCTGCACTTCTTGATTACTCTTTTACAATTTATAAATGTAAGTTATATTTGCAGGCCTTTTCTCTATTAGTAAAAGTAAAGTGAAACCAAATTCAAGAAAAATAACCCTCTATAATAATTAAACAATGGATTCTGTGAGGCAGTAATTAATGTTTATAGTCAATAATTCTATAACGTTTATAAAACATTTCAACAGGTCTTGCATTGATAGTAGCAGACGTTATACAGAATATAGCACTGGAGCTGAAGTCAGGCAGACCAAGGTCAAGTCAATCTGTAGTCACCCAATCTCCATGGGCCTTTATTGTACAGTGTTGAACTTTTAAAATCTCAATTTCATTATCTATAAGTGGAAATAATAATATTGTCCTCATCTTATTTCAAAGGATATTTCTGAAAATAATATGAGATGAACATAAATGTCATTCGAACACTATATAATTGTTCTATTATTTTTAGAGAATAACAATTTAAAGCATATGATCTTGAGTAAAATATATTCATTCTTCTTTGCCACCACTAGCAAACCAACTAACTGCTACTTTAAAAAAAAAACACTATTGTACATTTTCTTAAATATATAGCAATCATCCTTAAATTTTTTTTAAATAACTTTTTCTAGTCTTACAGTAAAAGGCAAACACAATAGGAAAAATGAAAGCTCTTATTGAGCTCACAAATAATTTAGCAACATTTAAGTCCTGCTAATATGTTACTAGCAATATTCTGCTACTATGAGGATGTAACTACTCTAATTTACATCATTATCAACAGATTATTTCTTTTGTGCATTCTGAAATTTATTTGTCATCCTTGAACTCAGTCTGGGCAAAACAGTTACATTCTTTGCTCTAGATTCTACTAGATTACAAATTTCTTGAAGCCAATGTTATTACACTATTTTTTACAAGCTTTTATTGACCATAGTACTTTCACATGTAAACTTGAGTGTAATTAGAAAATCAAATAACCAAATATTTAATAAGGCCTAGACTAGATATTACTGGCCATTAAAAAGAGTTTGAAACATAGCTTGAATTTTTCAGGAAATTTAAATATTAGGTGGATTAGTACTATATACATACCTAAAGAGTTAAATAGTAATTTAACTTTTATATATCTCTATATATAGATAAAATACATCTGTATTTTAAATTTTTTCTTTTAATGTTTATTTATTTTTGAGAGAGAGAGAGAGAGACTGAGCACAAGCGGGGGAGAGACAAAGAGAGGGAGACACAGAATCTGAAGCAGGCCCCAACATGGGGCTTGAACTCACGAATCATGATATCATGACCTGAGCCAAAGCTAAATGCCTAACCAACTGAGCCACCTGTGCGCCCCACATATGTATTTTCTATATATGTAACAGTGCAAGAAGCAGGGGGATGGATTTAATATGACTTAATATTTCTTCTAGTTTTATTATCAGATCCTCCCATGGGTACTCTATGCTTTTTCTAAACTTATAGGTAGGAACCAGTTCAATGATAAATTGTACACTTCCTTGAATACTAAAACTTAATTCTATGCTTTTAAGTTAACTGATAATTCCTGACCATTTATAAAACAATTTGTAAGAGCAAAGTTTCTAAAACATTAACTATTTTTTTCTCTATACTTTTTTGCTATGCTTACCTATAAATATATTACCCTTTGTTAATGAGATAGAAATGACAGTACAGTCAATGCATATATCCTGCATTGTACTGATACATTATTTTTCTACTTTGAGAAATTCATCCTAAATATACTAACTTAATTACATTTTAATTTTTTGTGTGTTTCTTAAAAATTGAAAAACATCAGTTGAGCCATATACAAATGATAGTCTCCCCACAGGAGAATAAAGCTTAGTATTATGTTAGTAGCAGATGCTGGCACATTTATATTTTTTGCAATAAACAAAAGTTAATATTTTCCCTTTGTGACTATAAAATACTGTAATACAATTATTTTAATTTTTTAAAGTACTAGCTATTGATAAGTCAGAACAGTCATACCATAGGGAGGATGACTATAAGTATATAGTTTTTAAAAGTAAATCAATAAATGCTTATTTATTTTGGAAAATTATTTCACACATTTGGTATCTAATCCTACTGACATAATTTTAAGGTAAAGAAGGTTTCCTGAATGAATAGCACATAAGATTTGGTCTATACAAAGAATTTCTAAACTAGCTCCATGGTTAACTAGCTGAAAAAAGTATTTAGGCCAAAACCCTATTTATCTAACAAAACAAAAGACTATTTACAATCTAATGAATACAGCACTTCTCTTCAAGTTAAGTAAAAACATCACTACATAGAAAGTAAAAATGTATCAAAATTGCTGAAAGTTTGTGCTACTAAGAAGAAATTTTGTTGGCTGAGAAAAATGCAATCATAGTGGTTACATAACACTCGGAATTCTATTGAAACTATTAAATATTAGTGGGAACCTGGTTTTTTTTCATGTTTTTTTAAAATTTATTTTTGAGAGAGAGAGAGAGAGAGAGAGAGAGAGAGAGACAGCATGAGCAGGGGAGGGTCAGAGAGAGGGAGACACAGAATCTGAAGGCAGGCTCCAGGCTCTGAGCTGTCAGCCCAGAGCCTGACGCTGGGCTCCAACCCACTGACCGTGAGATCATGACCTGAGCTGAAGTCAGAAGCTCAACTGGCTGAGCCCCCTAGGTGCCCCAAGTGGGAACTTATATGAAAATAATGTATTTGGTACTTGTCATAGGACCTTGAAATGAAGTGTAACTCGGAACGGCCTGGGATTCCAGGGCTGCAAGGGGGATAAGTGAGCCCCTGGACCCACACACTGACCACCAATACATTCGAGTGCACCTTAAGTTTTAACTTTGATCAAAAAGCCCCAAGCTTATTAGATTTTACAATTAATATATGTGGTGATGGGTAAAGTAAAAAAATGAAAACTTTCGAGCCCTCTCTGTAGTAGGTATGATGAGATAGCTGTGGTCCAGGAGATAGTAAAAATCACTGCACTGGCATAAAACCAAGACGGCTGTCATTGTTTGAGAGAATGAATATTTCAAAACCACAAACTATGAAAACTAAGGAATAAACAAAATTGAGAGGGCCTGGGTTTTATGATACAGGTAAAAGACAAACTAAACATTATTTCAGACATTATTGTTTCAGAGAAACATGGAAACATGCTCTCAAATATTTACCAGTAGGTTGTTGCACATACATTTTAGGGGCACAATCTTTGTTAACAGTGAATATTTGATGACTTTCAATTTTTAAAAAAATATTCCAGAATCAGCAATACTATTGCCGATTTTATATTAGTAATGCTAAGGAGTAAAGCTGTCTTCTACTGTGTTTTGCAACTTCCGATATTTTGTGAAAGATGGATTTTTATTATCATTTTCTTTCCAGTAATTACAAGTGGGCCGAGAAAACCTTAGCCAAAACACATTCATTTTCAATGTATGTTCCATAGTTTTCTTAAATGCTGGCAAAGGATAAAAACGAAATACCGAGGCGCGTGGGTGGCTCAGTCAGTTAAGTGTCTGACTCTTGATCTCAGCTCAGGTTCTGATCTCAAGGTTTGTGAGTTCGAGCCCCGCATCCCGCTCTGTGCTGACAGCTTGTAGCCTGTTTCGATTCTCTGCCTCTCTCTCTGCCCCTCCAAAATAAATAAATATTTAATATTTAATATTTATGATACTGCAATAGTATCATAATCTGACTTGAAGCATCTAAAAATGTGGTGGTACAGAACTGCAATTTAGGGGTGATTTAAGGTGATTTCTTTTCAAATTATGTTATAAACCCTGTAAGTACACAATTCTTTGATAGTTTTTTTTTATAGAGTGTTGCTTGATATTCCTTTTGGCAAAATGCCACTTAAATTTGACTTAGTTACTGTGACCTCAAGATGATTTTTAAAAATGGATATATGTTGACATTTAAAAAATTTAATAATAAAAATTTTCCCCCAATCCTCTAAAAATGATTCTCTGACATTTTAGAATTATGTTAATCCAAAAATCCCAGTTCTACCATCATGGAAGGCACTGGTGACATCAGAATTGTAGAATAAGTCTCTGTGAATCAAAGACAAATAATCTGTTTATACTTAATAATTTCCTCTCAAAGCACCATCGTGTCAACAAAGTCGACTTTTGCAACCCCAGTTACCTGACAAAAAGAAAGATAAAAAAACCAAAAAAAGGCCTACGATCTCTCCATGATGCAGAAAGCAAAAAGTGGGGCGGCACAAATCTATTTTTAAAGGTCATGTTCTGTTTGTGTACAACTTCTCTGTTTCTTTTGGTAAATCCATTTTTCTTCTGTAACTCCATACCTGATGAATTTCCCAGTTAGAACCAAAGCTTTATGATCTATGTCTGCTTCTGGGTTTGAGGTACTTGAAAAGGGCAACAATGTATGTATACCTTTCTGCTCCCCACCATGATCACCCTGAATCGAATCTACTGCCCTCTGGCTCTACACAGGGAAGGAGAGAGTAGGAAGCCACACAGAAGGGTGGGAAAGACTGGATAAGGAAAGGGGTAGGGACAGTGAAACTAGGGAACTGATAAATGGAAGTAAATAGGACAAATTTCGCACTCTCTCCAGCTCATTTCTAGAAACAGATTATTTCTGGAAAACAACTTCTATAAATTGGTGTGAGTGTGATCATCCCTCAATTATTTTGAAAAAAAAAATAAGCTGGGAAGTAATTCCTTTTACCATCACAAATTTAATCTTCATTGAAAGAAGATAACTCTTCAAAAATGTGGTGTTACAATAGCTTGTATGGCAGAGATATCTTTAAAACTTTAAAAGTTTTCAACTTCTAAAATCAAGATTGATTATCATTTAGAAAGTGCTTAAAATATCACTGACAAAATGATTTGAAACAGATACAGCATCTGTTTTTGCAGGTGGAGTAACCTAATAAAATCTAAGCACACAGTGGCTTTCATTCTTTATTTTTTTCTATCAATCCTTCAAAAGTGTTCATATTTCACAGTATTGTTTTCTTAAGCCTCCAGGTTTGTGAGATCATTCACAGGAAATATATTGGGCCTTCTAGAAGCTATTTAGTAATATAATTTCAGAAGTTATAAAGTGGTTGTTAAAGAGGTTCAATGAACACAGAATTTAAATGCTAGGTAATTTAAGCAATCCTTCGTTTTTGAAATGCATCCTTTTAATGTCATTGAAAGTTAGACCACAGAAAGAGCTTGAACCTGATTTCCCCAATTTATAATTTAATTAGTAAGTCGGGTGAAGGGTTTTGTTTGATTACTTTTCTTTTTTTTTAACTTTTAACATAGCCATGACCATTTTTCTCACTGACAAATGTGGCATGTCAAGAGAGCAAAACAGCCTGAAGATTAATGCTCTGAATAAAGTTAAAAGGTAAAACCTGAATGAAGTGTATACCTACTCTAATCCTGCAGTCCCTTTGTGGTTGCAAAATCACACAAAAAATCTGAGTTTTCAAAAGGTAAATCTGCACACATGGAGAGCCATTCTATTTTATATGTATCATTTTTTTACTGGTTGTATAGACCAGTAGAAAGTATAAGTAGCTGTCTCAATTGACAAGACCCCTTAGCTCCCTCAACTGATGCTCTCTCCAAATGTTAATTTACATTTACATGTTTCAAAATATGTTTTGGTTATTGACTCTGCATTGTAATCTTGTGAGGAGTAGGAACAGCAGCAGAAATTATTATTGTTGTGGTAGTATTGAGCCTATTTTGCATATGAGGAAAACTGAGTTTTGGGGAGTTCATTGTAATGGGTAAGATTATAGGTTCTGAAATTATACCACCAGTGTTCCAATTATAACCCTACCACTACTTAGGTGTGTGGCCTTGGCAATTTATTTATGTCTGTATACATCATTACATATTTCTATAAATATGGAATTTAAGCTTAATTCTCAATATTGTCAAAAGCGGACAAAATTTTACTCTGACATGCTTCACTAAGTGTTTGGATTGCGTTTGTTTAAATACTCATAAATAGATTCATGTGTTCCTACCATTTAACTTTTAAAAACGATTTTTGGCAACAGTGTTTTAATAAGATGAGTGCGTTTGTTTTAAGAGAAATTTAAGACTGATAAAACTGCATAAAACATGATATTTCTAGGACTCTTTTTATACTGAATGTTCCTAGCATTTCAAATTCTACCAAAGAAGTTCTATAAAAAATAACAATATTAAGTTTTGTGTTTGCAATTATCCAAGTTAAAAGTTAGACTGATACAGGTTATTTCAAACCACATGTAGAATGCAGAGTATTTTTTATATATACACTATATATACATACATATATATGTCTATACATATATACACACAAATTTAAAACATGTTTTAGAGAAATCCAATGTTGATCTTTTAAACAGATCACTTGAGACTGAACTGTAAAGTATGTTCAGTGAAAGTAATGCCTCTCCACTCTTCATTTTCTAGTTTTTAAATTTCTGGCAGACAATTTTATAATGTTTTTAAGGTTTAGTACTAATTGCATTAATAATATTGCATAATTCTTAATTATGCATAAATTCATATAGTCTTAATCTTTTGTTTTTATTTTGTGTCCTTATTTAAATTTTATTTAATTAACATACAGTGCAATATTAGTTTCAGGTGTATAATATACGGATTCAACACTTCCGTACAATGCACTCCTTAATCCCCATTGCCTGACCCCTCCCCTCTTGTAACCATCAGTGTCTCTATAGTTAAGACTCTGTCTTTGTTTCCTCTCTTTTTTTCCCCTATGCTCATTTGTTCTGTTTCTTAAATTCCACATAAGTAAAATCATATGGTATTTGTGTGTCTCTGACTTATTTTGCTTAGCATAATATTCTCTAGCTCCATCCATGTCCTTGCAAACAGCAAGATTTCATTATTTTTATGGCTGAGTAATAGTCTGTTAAACACACACACTTTTTTGTTATCCATTCATCAGTCAATGGACACTTGGGCTGCTTCCATAATTTGGCTATTGCAGATAATACTGCTATAAATATGGGGGTACATGTATGCCTCTGAATTCATACTACTAAATACCTGGTAGTGCAATTTCTGGACAGTAGGGCAGTTCTATTTATTTCTTGTGTATTCTACCTTTTGATTTTAATTCACATACAAATATGTATTTATTAATCAATAAAATTGATATCGCTGGGCTACCCGATTTTTATAATTTGAAAATATGTACTAGATATGTATCTCTATAATTATAATCAATATATGATATTCTGTTTTAGGAATATACCATAATTTATTCAGTACCACATTTTTTTACTCCTACAGATAAAGCTGCAATAAATATTTCTTTCTTTCCTTTTCAATATTTATTGATGCAGTTTATTTTTTTCAAGTTTTTATTTAAACTTCAGTCAGTTAACATATAGCCTATTATTAGTTTCAGGTATAGAATTTAGTTATTCATCACATACAGACAACACCCAGCGGTCACCACAGTGCACTCCTTAATACCCATCACTAATTTATTTCATCCCCTCACCCACCTCCCCTCCAGCAACCCTCATCTTGTTTTCTATTGTAAAGAGTCTGTTTTTTTGTTTGCCTCTCTTTTTACCCCCATGTTCATCTGTTGTTTTTTTAAAAATGTATTGGTATATGGTATATTCCTAAAACAGAATATCATATATTGATTATAATTATAGAGATACATATCTAGTACATATTTTCAAATTGTAAAAATCGGGTAGCCCAGCGATATTTTGGGGGTACTGCAAGTGGAGGAGGGGCAGAGAGAGGGGGGCAGAGGATCCAAAGCGGGCTCTGTGCTGACAGGCTGACGCAGTGGGCCTGATGTGGGGCTTGAACTCAAGAACCTCAATATCAGGATCTAAGCCAAAGTCAGACTCCCACCAACCCAGGTGCCTCCATCTGTTTTGTTTCTTAAATTCCACATATGAGTGAAATCATATGGTACAGTATTTGTCTTTCTCTGACTGACTGATTTTATTTAGCATAATATTCTCAAGCTCCATCCATGTGGTTGGAAATGGTAAGATTTCACTCTTTTGATGGTTGAGTAATATTCCATTATATATTTTTACCATTTCTTTATTCATTCATCTGTTGATGGACATTTGGGCTCTTTCCATAATTCAGCTATTGTTGATAATGCTGTTATAAACATTGGGGTGCATGTATCCCTTCAAATCAGTATTTTTGTATTCTTTGGGTAAAAACCTAGCTGTGCAATTGCTATATTATAGGGCAGTTCTATTTTTAACTTCTTGAGAAACCTCCACACTGTTTTCTATAGTGGCTGTACAAGGCATTCCCACCAATAGTTCAAGAGGGTTCCCCTTTCTCCACATCCTCATCAGCACCTGTTGTTTCTTGTGTTGTTGATTTTAGCCATTCTGACAGGTTTGAAGTGATATCTCATTGTAATTTTGATTTGTATTTCCCTGAATGATGAATGATGTTGACATCTTTTCATGTATCTGTATGTCTTCTTCGGAAAAATGCTTATTCATGTTTTCTGCCCATTTTTTAATAGAAATTTTTGGGGGGTGTTGAATTATATATTTTGGATACTACATCTTTTATCAGGTATGTCATTTGCAAATATATTCTTCTATTCCCTAGGTTGCCTTTCAGTTTTGTTGATTGTTTCCTTCACTTTACAAAAGTCCCAAAAGTTTATTTTTGCTTTTGTTTCTCTTGCCTCAGGAAACATATCTAGAAAGATGTTATGACAGCCAAAGTCAGACGTTACTACCTGTGCTCTCCTTTAGGATTTCTATGGTTTCAAGTCTCACATTTAGGTTTTTAATCCATTTTAAATTTACCTTTTGTGTATAGTGTAAGAACGTGGTCCAGTTTCATTCTTTTGCATGTTGCTGTCCAGTTTTCCCACCACCATTTGTTGAAGAGACTTTTTCCCATTGTATATTCATGCCTGCTGTGTAGAAGATCAGTTGCCCGTAGTGCTGTGGGTTCATTTCTGGGTTTTCTAATGTTTATTTATTTTTGAGAGAAAGAGAGACAGAGACAGAGTGTGAGCAAAGCCCAATGTGGGGCTCGAATGCATGAAGTGCGAGATTGTGACCTGAGCCAAAGTTGGACACTCAACCGACCTAGCCACCCAGGTTTTCTATAGGTTTTCTATAATAGGTTTTCTATTCTCTTCTGTTGATCTAGGTGTCAATTTTTCCTGTCAGTACCATACTGTTTTGATCACTACAGCTTTGTCATATAACCTGAACCCCAGAATTGTGATACCTTCAGCTTTGCGTTTCTTTTTCAAGGCTGCTTTGCCTATTCAGCATCCTTTGTGGTTCCATGCAAATTTTAGGATTGTTTGTTCTAGTTCTGTGAAAAATGCTGTTGGTATTTTGATAGGGATTGCATTAAATCTATGGATTGCTTTGGTTAGTATACATATTTTAACAATATTTATTCTTCCAATCCATGAACATAGAATGTTTTTTCTATTTTTTTGTGTCATCTTCAATTTATTTCATCAATGTTTTATAGTTTTCAGAGTACATATCTTTCACCTCTTTGGTTAGGTTTATTCCTGGGTATCTTATTGGTTTTGATGTAACTATAAGTGGGATTGATTCCTTAATTTATCTTTCCACTGCTTCATTCTTGGTGTATAAGAGTGCAGTAGATTTCTGTACACTGACTTTGTACCCTGTGACTTTACTGAATTCATTGATCAGTGTTAGTAGTTTTTTGATGAAGTCTGCCTTTTCTATATAGAGTATCATGTTGTATGCAAGTAGTGAAAGTCTGACTTGTTTGCTGATCTGGATGGCTTTTATTTCCCTTTGTTGTTTGGTGGCTGTGGCTGGGACTTCCAGCACTATGTTAAGTAACTGTGGTAAGAGTGGACATAACTGTCTTGTTATGACCACGGAGGAAAACCTGTTTTTACCCATTGAGGATGGTATTAGTTGTGGTTTTTTTCATATATTGCCTTTATTTTGTTCAGGTATGTTCCCTCTACACGTACTTTTTGAGGGTTTTTACCATGAATGGATGTTGTGCTTTGTCAAATACTTTTTCTGCATCTATTGAAATTATCATATGGTTCTTATCCTTTATTAACGTGGTATATCATATTGATTAATTTGAGAATGTTGAACTATCCTTCTAGGCCAGGATAAATCCCATTTGATCACGGTGAATGATTTTTTTTAAATGTATCATTGAATTTCTTTTATTGAGAGTTTCTGTATCCATATTCATAAGGATATTGGTCTATAGTTCTATTTTTTAGTGGGATCTTTACCTAGTTTTCATATCAGGGTAATTCTGGCTTCATATAATCACTTTGAAGTTTTCCATCCTCTTCTATTTTTTGGATTAGTTGAGAAGAGTAGGAATTACTCTTTTTTAAATATATGGTAGAATTCTCCTGTGAAGCCATTTGGCCCTGGACTTTAGTTTGCTAGTAGTTTTTTGATTACTGATTCAACATCTTTGCTGGTTATCAGTATGATCAAGTTTTCGATTTCTTTGTTACAGTGTTGGTAATTTATATGCTTATAGGAATTTGTCCATTTCTTCCACGTGGTCCAATTTGTTGGCATATAGCTTTCTGTAATATTCTTTTCTAATTGTATGTATCTGCAGTATTAGTTGTTTCTTCTCGCTCATTTGTGATTTTATTTATTTGGGTCCTTTCTCTTTTCTTTTTGTTAAGTCTGGCTAAAGGTTTATCAATTGTATTAATTTTTCTAAAGATGTATTGATTTGTTTATATTGTTTTGTATTGATGTATTGTATCGTTTTTGTTTATTTATTTGTTTTTTTTAGCTTCCATATAATTTACTATGCTCTAATCTTTTTTCTTTCTTTCTTTCTGCTGGCTTTAGACTTTGTCATTCTTTTTCAGCTCTGTTATGTGTAAGTTTAAGTTGTTTATTTGAGATTTTTCTGGTTCTTGAGGTAGACCTGTATAATTTCCCTCTTAAGACCACTTTTGCAGCATCCCAAAGGATTTGGACCATCTTGTTTTCATTTTCATTTGTTTTGATGTATTTTTTTTTAAAAATTCTTCTTAGATTTCCTGTTGGAACCATTCATTGTTTAACAGTATGTTGTTTAAGCTCCATGTATTGGTGGTCTTTCTAATTTTTTTATTGTGGTTTATTTCTAGTTTCATAGTGTTATGGCCAGAAAATGTGCATGTCATGATTTCAGTCTTTTTGTATTTGTTGATGCTTGTTTTGTGACCTACTATGTGATGTATTCTGGAGAATGTTCCATGTGCACTTGAAAAGAACATGTATTGTGCTGTTTTAAGATAGAATCTTCTGAATATACCTGCTAAGTCTATCTGATTAAGTTTGTCATTTAAAGTCATTTTTCTCTTGTTTATTTTCTGTTTTGTTGATTTATCTATTGATGTAAGTGGGGAGTTCAAGTGGGGAGTTATTATCAATTAGTTTGCTTATTGTTAATTGATTTATATATTTGGGTGCTTACATGTTGGGTGCATACATATTTACAATCATTATGTCTTCTTGTTGGATTGTCCCCTTTATGATTATATAGTGCCCTTTATTGTCTCTTTTTTAATATGTTTTATTTATTTTTGAGAGAGAGAGAGACAGTGTAAGCAGGGCAGGGTCAGAGAGAGAGGGAGAGACAGAAGCTGAAGACACCCTCCAGGCTCATGAGCTGTCAGCACAGAGCCCAATGCAGGGCTCGAACCCTGAACCCTGAACCGGGAGATCATGACCTGAGCTGCAGTCAGATGCTTAACTGACTGAGCCACCCAGGCACCCCTTTATTGTCTCTTTAGAGTCTTTGTTTTAAGATCTAGTCTGATATAAGTATTGCTACTCTAGTTTGCTTCTGACATCCATTTGCATAATGAATTTTTTCCACACCTTCACTTTCAATCTGCAGTTGTCTTTAGGTCTAAAATGAGTCCCTTTCAGGAAGCATATAGATAAGTCTTATTTTCTTTTTCTTTCTTTCTTTCTCTTTCTTTCTTTCTTTCTTTCTTTCTTTCTTTCTTTCTTTCTTTCTTTCTTTCTTCTTTCTTTCTTTTTCTCTTTCTTTCCTTCCTTCCTTCCTTCCTTCCTTCCATCCTTCCTTCCTTCCTTCCTTCCTTTCTTTTAATAAATTCTGACACCTATGTCTTTTGATTGGAGAATTTAGTCCATTTACACTCAAAGTAATCATTGATAGATATATACTTATTGCCATCTTATTTGTTTTGCCGTTATTTTCAGATATTTTCTCTGATCCCTTCTTGTCTTTGTCACTTTTGGTCTTTCCTTTTCACTTAAAGAGTCCCCTTTAATATTTCTTGCAGGGTTGGTTTGGTGGTCACAAATTCCTTTAGTTTTTGTTTGTCTGGGTAACTCTTGATCTTTTCTTCTATTCTGTATGACAGCCTTACTAAATAGAGTGTTCTTGCTACAGATTTTTCCCATTCAGTTCTCTGAATACATCTTGCCACTCCCTTTTGGCTTTCCAAGTTTCTGTTGAAAAATCTCTAGCTAGGCTTGTGGGTTTTCCCTTGAAAGTTAAGAACTTCTTTTGTCATGCTGCTTTAAAGAGGTTTCTTTATCTCTATATTTTGCAGGTTGAATTATAATATGTCACAGTGTTGGCCTGCTCTTGTTGATTTTGATGGGAGTTCTTTGTTCCTCCTGGAGCTGAATGTCTATTCCTTCATCCAGTTATGGAAATTTTCTGCTATTATTATTTTTTGAAATATTTTTTTGCTCCCTTTTCTTTTCCTTCTTTAGGAATTCTATAATAAGAGTTCACTAAGTCTTGTATTCCATAATTCCTTCTCCCTTTTGTTCTGCTTTGTTATTTTCCATTATTTTGTCTTCTATATCACTAATTCATTCTTCCTCTTCTTCCAACCTGCTGTTCATTGCATCAATCCTATTTCCAATCTCGTTTATTGCATTTTTCATTTCTGATTATTTAACTCTTTTATCACTGTGGTAAAGGTGTCCCTTATGTCTTCTATTCATTTCTTAAGCCCAGTGAGTATCCTTATGATTGTTGCTTTAAATTCTTCATCAGGAA
Source organism: Suricata suricatta (assembly GCF_006229205.1). NCBI lineage: Eukaryota > Metazoa > Chordata > Mammalia > Carnivora > Herpestidae > Suricata > Suricata suricatta. Next base: position 34,587,193 of record NC_043701.1, read on the forward strand.
TGTTACTTATATATGTGTCACTTAGATTTCTGCTGTGGCCTTATCTTGTTCTTTCAATGGGGATAAACTCCTCCATCTTGGCATTTTGTCTATGTCTTTGCATTCTTCTATGAGTTAGAAAGGCCAGTTATGTCTCCTGCTCCTGAAAATAATGGCCTGATGAAGAAGAGGTCATGTAGTACCCATGGCCTGGTGCTTCAGGTTGTAGCCAAGTTGAAAGTTAGGTCCATATAGGCTATTTCAAGCCACATGTAAGAATTCAGAGTTTTTTAATATGTAAAAAACACAAATTTAAAATATATTTTAGGAAACTCAGATGATCTTTAAAGAGATCAGTTGAGACTGAATTGTATGTTCAGTGAAAGTAATGTCTTTCAATTTTTTCAATTACAAAATTTTTAAATTGGGAATTTGGTGTTGAAAAATATATATTTATAATGTTTTTAAGGTTTAGTACTAGTTACGTTAATAATATTTCACACTTCTCAATTGTGCATTAATTCATATATGTCAATGAGATTTTTTCCAAATAATTTACCCATTTCTCTTCATAAAAACTAGATATTTATTTAACTCCAAAGACCATAGTATCTTACCTTTGATAATGCTTTAACCAATATCCATTATTAAACAAATGGAAAATTCTTTACAATTAAAAAATAACTTAAAACTATTCTCTATAGTTAGCTTCCTTCTGAGGTAGAATGAGTAATGATTCTGACTAATATTTCCCTGTTAATGCAACTTGTGTTATCTAAAAGAGACTTTCTAAAGGTACAAAATTTTATCAACTATGAATGGTCATTGGTTAATAATGACAATACTAAGAGTTTATCAGTTATTCTTAAGAAAAAATTAACTACAAAAAAATAAAACCACTCTATATCAAATTTATATTCAATTACCATTTTGTTTCCAAAAATGTCAATATAAATGTCATTATTATTGTTATTTTGAAAGGAATGTTTTAAAGTCACTTCACACAGTTGTTAATACATCAGAGTTTACTGACCTCAGAAAGATTTTTATTCATTTTTGGCAAATCCTGTTAGTGCATACAGGATACAGGATTTATGTAAAGCATATACTAGTTATTTGACCAGTGTATTATATTTCAAAATTAATAATAGCAGTATTATTTATGAATTAGAACATTAAAACAAGTGTGCTTTAGCTTTCTGTTTTCTAGTAGCAAGTATATAGAAAATATAACTAAATTTCAAAAAGTCAAACACAAACACATAACTTTTATTGATTTTTGGTGTATCAGTAGATTATAGTTTATTTGTAATCTACTCTTAACAGATGTCACTGCTGCTGCACTTACTTGTCAAATAGATTCTCACATTAAAAAAAATGTTACTGAAATTTTAAAAATCCAAATATACACCTTGTAAGGTTTTATGAAAATTATTTTAAAAGGTAGTTTTGAGGGGCACCTGGGTGCCTGAATCAATTAAGCCTCTGATTTTGGCTCAGGTCATGATCTCACAGTTTGTGGGTTTGAGCCCCACATTGGGCTTTGTGCTGACAGTTCAGAGCCTGAAGCCTGCCTCAGAATCTGTGTTTTCTTCTCTCTCTCTCTCTCTCTCTCTCTCTCTCTCTCTTTGCCCCTCTACATTTTCATTCTGTCTTTCTTTCAAAAATAAATAAGCACTAAAATAAAAAATAATAAAAACTAAAAATATACAAAATGGGGGCATTTCTTCCTGCAAGAAAAAACTGTCACCCAAGAGCTTTCAAACATTATAAATAATATGGACTTCATATAACATTAAGAAAGACAGTTATTTTATTCCAGTGTGATTTATATCCTTAACTTTTAAAGTACATTTAAAGCTTAATTAAGTTGGAATTTAACAGGCTCTCGTGTCTTAGATATAGTACTAGAAGAAGTAGACCAGTAAATTCAACCTTAATTATAATAAGGAGAGGATGTTCCAGGAATGCTTTATTGTTTTTTAAAAAGCACATCTAATTTAATTACATTAAAATGTCACATTTATTATAATCCTAATTATACATTTGTTCATTCATTTAGAAAATATTTATTGAACAACTACTATGTGTCCAGCACATGTTAAAGCACTTTTCAGACATGGCCATTGATGTCAAAGAGTTTATGTATTTTGTTCAGGAGACAAGATATATAGATAGATATGAATGGTTTTATAAAGGGCAGTATCAAATGTCAAATGAATGAGAGCAATATGAAATACAGGGGAAGCTTAACAAGGGAAGGACGTCATCCAGATAAGATGGTCAGAATTCATAAAAAATTATGAGTCTTGAGTTGGTTATATGGAGGGGGTTGAAAACAAAAAATACTCCATGTTGGGGACTAGCATATTCAAACTTCCTGAAGAAAATTTTATTCAGATATGCCAAGTAGAATTGAACACATTATTGAAGTTTGGAATTAATCTATAAATATTTTGGAGATTTTCAGATTTTTGAGTGAAGTGTTTTATACCACGAAAGTAATAGCTTAAGATGATATAGGCAATATGCAAAATTGAATAGTAGGGACCACAACCAACACGGGAAGCATGGAGATACGCTGAACAACAACCCAGAACTGAAGAAATGAATCGCATGGCAGTTGAACTGAAGGGTGGAATTATTGGTATTATGATAGAAAATGTAGCCTAGTGGCTGTTTCTTTAAGGAGCTGGGGTGAATGCAAAAGAAATATATGATGGTTTCATGCCAGGCTGATTGAGCAGAAAATATGTTAGAGATAGGTAAGGAAAAATAAGAACTAATTTAGGGGAGAAAATGACATAATATCGACAAAGTTTCCATTTAGTCCATGGAATGCAATTTCTAAAGATTTCTGTGATCTCAGAAGTTTATAACCTGAAACTTCCGCAACATGGAAAATGTTACAAAATCATGGGGATGGGGAAAAGTAGAATAAAAAACTCTGGATAAGAGTTTTCAGTCTAGGGATGTTAAAATTTTTTTCTATCAAATTTTACAAAAATTATATGTGAGAGGAGTCATTAAAGTTCTGTCTACATTGGCATGACTATTATTGCCTATTGATTAATCAATAGTCAAGTTTTTTTTTCTTTAACTCTTTTTTCATAACCTGATGTTTTCAACTTAGTGTACCAAATAGGTCACACTGCACTAGCACATATATATGTATGTATGTGTATATATATATATTATATATATATATACACACACATATATACATATATATAATATATATATACAATATACAATATATATATACAATATACAATATATATATACAATATACAATATATATATACAATATATATATAATGTTTATTTTTGAGAGAGAGAGAGACAAAGAGACATAATATGAGTGGGGGAGGGACAGAGAGGTGACACAGAATCTGAAACAGGCACCAGACTCTGAGCTGTCAGCACAGAGACCAATGCGGGGCTCGAACCCATGGACTGTGAGATCATGACCTGAGCTGAAGTCAGATGCTTAGCTAACTGAGCCACTCAGGCGCCCCTAAAATATCTATATTTATATGTGTTTCTTCTATACAGTAATTTAAGAGTAGGTGATATGGAGGACAAAAAAGCAACATTATTTTACAAAAGGTTAAAATGAGAAAGAAACAAGTCTCTGAGAATGTTGGTATATTCTTCTCTTTCATCACAATCAAGACACATTTTTCCTCCTTTTCATGTTTATATTTTCCAAACATACAGAATAATGTGCAACTTTAATGCCAATCTAGGAGGGATTAGATTGATAAGAAAAATGTTTATGGAAAGAGTAACCAATGTTCTACATATTTCCTAGAACTTCAAATTACCTTTAGTAGAAAACTAAAATCTGGACTATCTAAGCAAACTGCTACTTTACTTTTTAAAAAGACAACAAAGAATATAGAATTGTAATTCTGAAAAATAAATTCTAAGGACAATTTTTACTAGCCTCTATAACACAGAGAGGATTCACCTGTTAACATTGCTCAAAGAATGGAGTAAGACTTCTGGGCTAACTGCCAATGCCTATTAGAATGATTTTCCCTTCAATCACTAGTTCAAGCATGCATGATATCGCAATGCATAAATAGTAGCACAACAAGTAGGAAATTCAGGACAATTCCTCCCTCTTGATCCTTCTGTTATATTGAGTACTAATGAGATTTAATTTCTAGAGTACTGCATGTAGTTCTGGGAGCCTGCCAACTAGGAGTAATATATGTGACTAAGAAATGAGAGCAATCAATGGTGAATAAGTTAAAATCAGAACCCAAGCCAAATTGACTCCTCTTTTGAAACAGGCCTGGAACATTTTCAAGATTAAACATTAATAAAAGCAGAAAACTTCTCAGATAAGCAGACTACCGGGGATACAGCCCAAGCCTTATGAGCTAAGGGTTATATAACTTCTAAACATATTATTTTGATACCCACAGTTTTTATCTGAGATGAACTACAAAGAATAGTTCTAATATGAGTTAACCTAAACCAAGGAATTAGGTGTTCTATAAAGTTTCCTGGAGGGATCTTGAACTTGGCTTTAATAAAGGCAGAAAAGCAGGGTGCTAATTGCTGAGAGGCAGTAGAGAATAGTGAAGTGTACATTAATGCCACATCTTTTCTCAATTCTGATTCTTTAAATGATAGATGTGGAGAATCTTTACTTGTCCCACTCTTCTACCAAAGGCTATTTTAATCTGCCACACACTGGAGCACATTTCTTGATTTGTTTTTGTAATTCTGAATTGATGAATACATCTCCTAGACTCTGACTGTTTATTGTGACCCAATGTTTATTATAGTTAGACCAGCTATACAGGATTCAGATACTAAGAACATTTCTCAGATTTGAATAGGTTATAAACAGAGGTTTAAAGGTCTTTAAGCTTTTGAAAGATTACCAAAAAATATAGCTAAATTATTTCTCTGTAATTATTTATAAAATAACTTTAAAAAGTGGTATGAATCATTTAAACTGTGGATATGATGGGAAGGGGATAAAAGGGGAGAAAGGCTTTTTATAAAACTCCACGATAAAGGTATTAACTGTAATTTTATATTTGTGCAATGACTAAGGTTAGTATCCTATTTCAAACTTGTCATTGAATTAAAATAATCTATATCAACGTATCCTCAGAGTTGGGAAAAAAACTTAGATTATGAATAAAAGGTTGTTTCCAACAACACTTAAAGATTTACCCACAAGACACGAAATGCTTTCGTGTGAATTTTCCTTTTCATTAGTAGATAAAGTTTAATTAATTTTAAACCACAATCAGTATCCAGAGCTAGAGAATACTGGGAGTTAAGAGTTTTGTCCACACCCTAGTATTTACCTGGAAACTTAGTAACATCTACAGTGATTCTCTAACAATCACTGTTAATTCTCTGGAGCGATTTTTCATAGGTGAACCTATGACCCTGGGTATCAAAAAAATCATCATAATTACCATGTTTCTAAGTACTGCCAAAAAGTATATACATCTACATATATGTATATGTTTATTATTGTATACATACAGATTATATATAGTATATAATATAAGCATTTTGACATAAAAATCATAGAAAATAAATATATCTATATAAGGAGATAATGTAGCAAATTTATGGGAGACAAATGGAATAGGAAGTAACAGTTTAGGTTTTGAGGTCAAAATGCCTGGAGTTGAATCTATGCTTTACCACCTACAATGTGGCATCTTCCTACCACTTAGGAAGGTTAATCACTCATCCCAATTTTCTCATCTGCAAATTAGGGAATATACCTACACTTGCCCTCCAGGTTACTGTGAGCATTAAATGAATTAATAAATGAAAAATGCCTAAAACATTTACTAGAATAAAGTAAAACAACAATAAATGGTGTATGATAATGATGATGATAATGATATAGATGAGGAGGAGAAAAAAGGCGAAACAAAGGTCACCACTGGCAGGAGTTCAAATGGGTGTTCATTACTTTGAGGAAGGCAACGATAAAAAATACAAAAAAAAAAAAACCTGAAAAAAAATTGGGGGGCTCTCAACCTTTTCCAGCTCTCGAATTCAAGTTTAAGGAAGATGCATAATGTGGTGGCAAAGTGTCCAAGATTATCTCAAATGTGTCTTTTTTACTGCCCATTAAAGTCCAAAATTTAAGAAGAAGGTATTAATCTGATGGCAAAAACTAGGGAAAGACATAGATTTTGTTCTAGTTTGAATATGAAATAACTGAAGGTAAATGAGAGAATTTAGTAATATTCAGAATGGCCAAATATCATGGTTGAAAAATAAGCACAATACCATTAGTCAGTTAGAAAATCTAATGCAAACAAGGGACAAGCTATTAGGCAACTCATGAGGTAAGAGTGAGTGAATTACTGTGGTAACTCACAGGACAGTTGTGGTAAAATGTTTATTTCTGATCTCCCAAGAAAAATTTTCTATGTAGATTTGTTTCTGAGTAAATCATAAGGCAACAACTTCACAAAATCATACCTATAAGACCTTCCATCTAAGATTTTATAATTAATTTACTGTTCATCATGTCTTACTGTATAGAAAATAGAATTTCATTTTTCTTTAAAAATTTTTTTACCATATTTCCCAAACTGTGCTTCCATGGACAGGAATGTCTACTATTCCTACTATGTCTACTAGCTAAGACTCCTCTATTGGGATATAAAAGCATAATTTCCACTGTGAAAACCTTACCATGTTTTCTGTGATATACTGCTGATTTCAGGCCACAAGGGTGCTTCTTAAGTACTCTTCGCAATGATGCTCAGGACCCGTAGATCTTTACAAATAGCCTGCTTTTTACAAAGCCCAACTGTATTTTCAAAGAGATAAAACCAGCAGTGCCAGGTGGGGGAACAATACTGGAAATTTGTTTAGAGAAGGAACAAGTTCATGTTTACAAAAGAAAAATTTTTAAACGGCATCTACTTTTCTGTTCTGTTTTACTTAGAAAAAGAGAGAAGCCTTATTGTTTATGATGCATTTTTAAACTAGTTACTATAGCACACACCAGCTAACTACTACTTTGGGGACTTGGTTTGTTCCCCTATAAGAAAATTTCTAAATGCTTACTTGAGGATATAGAGATGTTAATCTTCTATTTTTTAATGTTTATTTAATTTTGAGAGAGAGACAGAGAATCTCAAGCAGGTCCTACACTGCCAGCACAGAGCCCAATGTGGGCTCAAACTCATGAACTGTGAGCTCATGACCTGAGCCTAAACCACGAGTCTGACGCTGAACTGACTGAGTCACCTAGGCACCCTTAATCTTCCATTTTTATATGATGTGACAGTGAGCCACAACGTTTTACAAAATACAGCCTAATTTTGTAAACAGAGGAAGGGGAAAACACAGAAAAGTCACCAACGTATCACATGGAAAGTAGTGATGTGTAGGTTCATTTTCAAAGAAGAGAGAAGACAGGATGATCAATAAAAAGACATATAGATCTATATGTGTATATACCTTTTTATTGATCTATCAACGTTGCATCCAGGGATATCATTGATATTCATATTTATTCCCTTTTGGCCACACCTAGCAGAACTCTACTTAATCAGGTATAAATGCAGGGAGAAGACAGCACAATGCTGAGAGGCATGCCAACTTAAAACCTCAAGTGTGGTGTGAACTACTGATCCATCAATGACCTGAATTCCTGCCCCTCTTCCTTGGGAAGAGTGTAAGAGAGATAAGCCAGACCCAGTCTTTGATTCTCAACAATGTCAACTTTTCTAAATGACCATAACAATTGATTCTTCATCCCTCATGCATATATTTATTTAAATTCCTTTTGAATCTATTCTGAAGTCGGGCCATAATTCTGAATAAGTTTTATAATTGTGTTACTTGTTTGATAATAAAATTTGGCCATAAAAAAGATCTAGGAAGCCAAAAAATGTTGAGGTATTGTGGAGTTTGGTGAAATCCCCATCAACATATCCATATTGTAATTATTATGGGCTATGTTAACACATTCTTGACTCAGTCTCCTTTTTTGTAAGTCTCTCTAGCATCTTAATAATGTTGGCTATTTTTCCTTCATTTAAAAAAATGATTTACAGTATTTCCTTCTTGAGATCTACAATACCTCATATATGATGCAATACCTCATAAATGTCTAGATATAAATATACTGTGGTTTTAGAACACAAAATACCTGTTTCCCTTAGAACCCTTCCCATTGAGACATAGAAGATTTTTAGAAGTACTTTGGGCCAGTGGATTTCAGAAAACAACTGGCAGATTATCTTCTATCTTAACTAAGTTAAGAGGATACAACTTTCTTCTCCCTGCCCTTCCCCCATTACAGGTCTATGCCTATTTATTATTTTTAACATATAAACATTTTTCTGACATTATTTCTGTATGTTTAGTGCTTTTCCTACTAATGGGTGCTTCATAGCAATACATGTCCCCTTATTCTGTAATAAGATCTTTTAAAAATGTACTTGCCATAAAGTACTGAGAGGATTAACTAAAGAAAAATCTATAGCTCTTTATTATTAGGAATAAGAAGTGTTAAGTGCTGAGTGACACTCTGGTATATGCTGAAAAACAATAAAAAACACCCAACTTCCCCAACAATACTGAAATAAAACTGGCTGTGAGCTACAATCTATTATATTAAATTATCAAGAAGTTATGTGATTCAATTTTTAAAAATATATTTAATCACAATGAAGATATATGCTTTGAGTCATGTATTTTAAATTCTCTGGGCCTCAGTTTTCTTATTTAAAAATTAAGGAGATTTATCTAGACATTTTTAAGCATTTAGAACAGATGCTTCTAATCTGAATTTTGAATGGAAATTTAAGATCTCTTTTTTCTTCCAAATCTCTTTTTCTGAAAATTGTGCAAATATCAAAAATGTTTTCAAATATTCATGGGAAAGTATTCTTGCTATTTTAAGCAGTCTACGTGACTTTTAAATATTCTCAAGATATCTTACTTTGAAGGCCCCAATACAGACATTTCTCTTCAATTTCTTTGGGATAATGCAAAAAAAACCAAACAAAACAAAACAAAAATGTTATTTCATTTAATTTCTCTTATAGTCATGTTCGGAGGACCCTTATCAGTCAATCCATTCTACCTATTTCTGGTTATCAGATACATATACAGAGGACTTCCATTCTTTTACATTTATGCAGGCATGCATGTTTTCAAATGAAAAAATAACTTAAAACTTGACCCCCAAACCTAGAGCTGTGATGTCACAAACTGTTGAGGGCTTATGGGGGACTTCATTAAAATTTAAACATTGAAGATTGTAAAATTGTTTGCAACCTCTGAACACAAAATGTATGCATGTTTATGGACAAATAATAGACATGTTCTTAAACATTTAAATAGGTGATGCATTACACATGACTTGAACATTGATTTCTAGTGCTCTATAAGTATTTGATAAATGAATAAGTGAATGAGCAAGTGAGTGGAGGATGGATGGATGGATGCATGTTTTACTGAAGTCTGAACATCTTGCCTAAGTTAGAAAAACCAGTTTTCATGCTCACTTTGTTGGGCTCAAACAAACAGGACTTAATTTCCTATATCTCTCCTGATTCTGAAAGGTTATATTTTCAAGTTTCTGATAATTCTTTTTAGAGTAAGAACCCAAGTCACCTCACCAGTGACTTATCCATATGCCCTTAAAGCAACTGAAAAATAATAGTGTGGGAAACAGACTATCAGAACAAACCAAGAAATGCCGGTTTGGAGGGAGTATCAGAATATATGATAGACTGATATGCAAAAAGGCTCAAGCAATGACATTATGCGAATAAATAGCAGAATACCTGCACAGATTGCAAAACTCCCTGAAAATTTAGTTATAAAGGTATGTCAGCAGCAAGGTCTGTAGTGGTTTATAGCAGATTTTTTGGTAAAGATTCCCTAACCAACAACCACTAAATCTTATATATTGTTACTGATCATGTGCTATTTTCTAGGATTTTCAATTGGGTTGAAGTGTAAGCTTTAGTTTATTTGAAATCAATAAAAATAAATCAGAGTCTGAGTTTAGCTATAACTGGTTTACAATGAGAAGAATAGCCCTGTGAGAGCTAGGGTGTTTGTTATGCTACACGTATAGAGAATTTATGAGTCTAATGTTAAGCCATAGAGAAGATTTTCTTAAAAAATTCATTTTGTTGATGTGTGTGGTCTCTCAATGAACATTTATATTACTTACACATGCCGGTATAATTAGCTGAAGATAGTAGCCATAAATAGTGTAGATTAGAGTATTTTATAAGTAATTTGGAGAGTCCTGGTCATATTTTTTGGACTTCATTTAACGTTATTTGGTAACCAACACACTGGAATCTGCTGTTCTGTTACCACAGAATTTGTCACATGTACAGAATGCATTGCGCAGTGCCCCTATCAGGTGTCACAGATGCTATTACTGAATCCTACATCGGAAAGAAGAAGTTTACATACGTGCATAAGAGAGGTCTACTCCTTTTTTTAAAAATTTTTTAATGTTTATTCACTATTGAGATACAAAGACAGAGCGTGAGTAGGGGTGGAGCAGAGAAAAAGGGAGACACAGAATCAGAAGCAGGCTCTGGGCTCTGTGCTGACAGATCAAAGCCCGATGCGTTACTCAAACCCATGAACTACGAGATCATGACCTGAGCTGAAGTCAGACGCCCAACTGACTAAGCCACCCGGGTGCCTGTAGACAGGTCTACTTCTAAAAAGGGTGGTGAAAATGGGAGGGACCTGTGGCTTCTCAAGCAGAACACTGCAGGCCTGCAATGTTGCCGAAGGGGCTATGGATGTGGCTGACAGAAAAGACAGCCAGTGTTCCATGTGTGTGTGTGTGTGTGTGTGTGTTGTTTGGGGACAAGCTATCAGGTACTGTTTAATTGTGCATAATTACTGCTCTAGACTCAAAGCTGAAGTAAAATTATTGGCTCTGGGAGGTGTTTTTGACTTAGACCTACAGTTCTGGCTGAGATGGTGTCAGAACTGTGAGGAGAAAGACTTGCCAGCATCTGTCACATGAATCCCAGATGCTACCATGGTGGTGGTTCTTGTGGTTTGGAGTCATTTCAGTGTGTGCAAGGGAGGGCTCCCTCTTTGGCAAATGATTTGGAAAGGGAGGGCAATAAAACTGTCTGCATTCATTTTGGGTACAGATAAGAGGCATTTCTTCACAAGAAGCTTTTTAAGGTCATGGGTCTAATTTTCCTTCTAGAAGAATTTAAGTTTAACGCAACGTCAAACTAGATTTTTGAGCATATCCGTTATACTAGTGTCACCTGTGTTAGAATAAGATAGCTCTTATTAAGTAGACCACAGGTTCCTTCCCACTGCGGCCTCTACAGCCCTGCTCAGGGCCACTTCTTCAGACTTTTGTGTCTACTGCCTTATCTCTACTCTGGTACAAAGGGTTTGGAAGTGAATCTCTCCTGTGTTTGGATCAAGTACTGGGAGACTATATTTAAGCTACTGAATCTAAAGGTAGGAATTGGATATTCAATTTTGCAAACCAGTATCATCCAGTCAAAACCTAAGTAGAAATCTTTTCAAATTCTCTATGACACAGACCTATATTTGAATCCCTGTTTCATACTTAGAAACTGTTAATAAACTTGAGACCTTGTGTCTCAATCAATCCAAGCCTGGCTTTCCTGGGATTAATATGAAGATGGCATATAATATGAATATAAAGCACCTAGCGTAATGCCTGGCATGGAAGGTAATAATTTTCCTTGTTTACCTCTCTATTTTCTTCCAGCACTTTACTACCAAGTGTTGAACATCCCTGTGGAGGCTTACATGACATCTTTCCCTCTAAACACACATGCGTGCACACACACACACACACACACACACACACGTATTTTTATTGGTAATTCAGAACAATTTGTAATTTAACAGAGAGCATTAGATCCTAGAGAGAGAAAAAGGAAAACCTCATTTAAGCAAAATCTGATGAGAAAAAAAATTAAAGTCGCAATTGAATCTATGAATGATACAGTAGTACCATTTCAAACCTCTATTTTAAGAGTTTATGAAACAAGCCAGTAAAGATTCTTTTTTTTTTTACAAATTTACCTTATATGAAATGTTCAATATGAAGGTATTTACTATGCTATTTTTAACATATTTAACAATTTTTTGTTAGGTTTTTAAAAAAATTTTCAACTTTGTCAGTTCAAGGGGCTTCATCTAAACACTCCACACATATAACATAGAGAAGTCAAGACTACAGATCTTAGTAAGCCTTAGTAATAGCAGATCATGAACTGTTTCACAAATCGTATCCCAAACAGCAGGGTAGTCACTGCATAGTGCACAGAGAGGAAAAGCTGTTCACCACTATCACAGAACATGGCTTTAACATACAATAAATTAAGTACAAGTTTGAATAAAATAAGTCTAAGGAAAAGAGCAAGCAATTGTTGTAGGACCACAATAAGAGTAGTAATAAATTCTAATAGGAAATGAAAGGGGGAAATCAATCCTTTTCACAAGGAGTGTATCACAAGGCTTTTGAAATATTTATAAGTGATATTTTTGATAAAGAAAAAGTACAAGACTAAGGAAGGGTATCCTGGACCTAAAACTAGATCAACAAATACAGAGGTATAAAGGTATGTATGTGTTGGTTTGATTAGCTGTTGTGGAGGGTGATGATGTGATGGGAAATGATATAAGACAGGTAGACTGGGCATGGATCAATGGGGGACTGACTGGGGAGAGAAAAGTACCATTCTTGAGATTCAAAATCTCCCATCACCCAAAGATAATCATTCTATCAGTCTTTCTCATGCTGAATGAGCATCACAAATTTTCACTTATTTATTAATTATTATTGGCTAATGTGCCATATTTGACACTATACTGAATTGTGGGGAAATACATTGCAGAGGATTAATTACCCCTGACTTTAAGACACTTCTTAGAGTTAAAAAAAAATGTATCAGACAGATGAGGCAGATGAAAATAAGTGCTATGACAAGTGCAAACACAGGAATGCAGAAGAGAGAAAAAAGGTGAACTTGGACAGATTGTGTGTGGACCAAGGGAAATTATCAAAGACAAATAATGTTTAAGCTAAACCTTGAGGGAAGCAGGGGATGGTCATGTAGGGAGTGGGGAGAAGCACTGATGTTATATGGAAACCAGTTGGACAATAAACTATTATAAAAAATTAAAAAAAATAAAAGCTAAACCTTGAGAAAAAACTGGATCTTGATCATTAAAGAAAAAACTTGGGGTGCCTAGGTAGCATCCTACTCTTGACTTTGGCTCAGGTCATGATCTCACAGTGTGTGAGATCGAGCCCTGGGTCATGGAGCCTGCCTGGGATTCTCTTTCTTTCCCTCTCTCTCTCTGCAGCTGCCCCGTGTGCACTTGATCTCAAAATAAATAAATACACAGTTCAAAAAAATAGAAGAACTTTCTGGGGTAATAGAGGTGAAAGGCACAGGAATAGTAATATTTGGTTCTCTTTAAGGAAAACAAGAAGAGAGTGAAGGACATTGACCCTTTCCTTCAAGGAAGGAACAAAAATTGGTGGAGGGAATAATAGGAGGTAGGATTAACCAGAAGTTTGATAGTTTGTCTTTTGAGGAAAAATTTAAAAATGCCTTACAAATGGTGAAAAAAAATCTTATAAGCTATATGAAGTCACAGAAAGGTGTCAGAAGAAAAGTGCCACAACCGGATTGATCCAATAATAAGAAACCTCTGGCAGAGTGTGAAGAACAGAGATTCACTCACTCATCTATTATGTCATCCAATAAATAGAGGTCCAACAACTATTACATGCCAAGTACTGGGCCAGGTTTCAGAACACAGTGGATGACAAAATAGTCATGATCTCAAAAAAGTCAAACAAATAATGTATAATCAGAAACAGTGATAAGGGCCATGACATCTTTATAAAAGGTCTCAGTTTGGCTAAGAGTATCAAGGAAAGCTCCCAAAGGAGGCAGTGCTTTAAATTCAAATCTGAAAGATGGATAGCAATTATTAGCCTGGTGTATGTTTGTGTGCATTTGGGAGGGTGGCCGTGAGTGGACGGGCAGGAGGCATTTCAAGCAGAAGGAAGAACCTGCACAGGAGAGAATGTGTAAGAAAGAAACTGTGAAGCGAGCTGGAGCTAAGAAAGCAATAGGGAGAGCAGAGGGACGTCAGAGTAGAGACGGAGGGCACACAGAGAACCAAGAAAGAACTTTGCGCTTGCTTCTAACATTTAAAAAAAATTACTGAAAACTTCTTTTGACCTGTAAGGCAGTTCACAACATGGTCCCTATATTTAACATTGTGTAGAAATTCTCTACATTTTAACTATAAACTCCTTGCAGCTAAGGATTATCTATAATCCTTATTAACATTATAAATTTATATGCCCTAATAAAGAATAATGTGTAACTGTTTTAAGTGTGATGTGATAAGGATAGCAAAACTCTGCTTTCAAAACAAAAACTTGGAGCAGCTTCAGGTTTTAGTAACTAAAGCAGCAAAGATAATGAATAGCCATGACACCTTTAGCATCACAATTACTCCCAGTATTTTAATGCCTTTTATATTTCACAAAATTATTACATCTAAGTAAAATCTTTTCCTTTGGCAAATTATGTCATTAGGAAGAAGGAAATGGAGGGAGGGAAGCGGGGAGAAATGGAGGAAGGAATGAAGGGAGGGAAGGAGAGTGGGTTATAGCTAGTCCTGTTTCACATTTTTGAAAACTTCATTGCTCCACATGAACCAAATCTACTTCCTTTTTATCACTGTGTCATCAACACGTTAATTTGTAAAGTTGAGATGAAAGTCTAATAATAAAGATAGACCTTAAACTCTACAATCATGGATGTTTCCTACATTCCTGTGTAGGCAAATAAAATATAAATTTTTCCTTTTTTAAAACCCTTTCTAAAATTTACCACTATGTAAAGGTCACCAGCAGTGAGCTCTGAAGTGACCAAGGGGTCAAGAATAAGGATGAGCTGTTCAGAAAGTCCAGAAAGCACTAAATCAAAAAAGAAAATTTCTCCTTTCTTACTTTTCAGCAGGTCAGCTTTACTCCTTTAATCTGATATATTCTGATGGACTACTGCATGTGACATAGTATATTCTGTCATAGTGACCTTTTTTCCTTTGAAAAAAGGCTGATAGCTTCAAAATATTTAAATGCACATTTATAAAGGGAACAACGGGAGAGGGAAGATGGAGGGGCAGCTCTAGTTCCCTGAGCCTTACACTCAGGACATCTGAGTCTGTGGTCAGGCAGTGCAAGAGGCAGCATGGAACAGAAGCAGGTCACAGGATATGACGGTGCCCAAGGGAGAAGATGCAAAGAGAAACGATCATTCCAGCTGTGAAAGAGAGGCCAGTTGAATACTGAGAATAAATAAAAGCTTTATTAAGAATTCTTATATTCAAAATCCAAAAGCAAAATGAACAATATTCAACGTATTCAGTCTTCATTAACTATGCTCTTTCATTAAGTGAAATATTTATTGAGCATTTATTACATTTCAAAATCTGTGTCAACTGATGAGAACTGAAAGAAGAAAAATTCAGTGTTTTCAAAAAGCTCACAGTAGTTTGAGAGGGATAGACATATTAAAACATAATTTTAATACAGTGTAACATGTATTCTTGTGGAAGCAAAGAAGAATTACACCTAACTTGGTTGGGAGGAATTGTTTGGAATTCTTTCTGAAAGAGGAAGATTTAATTGAGATTTAAATAGAATGAGGAGAGGTTCTTCCAGATAGGGGAATGGAAGGAGCAAAGACAGATACTGTGGCAAGGAGTAGCATGTAGTGTCGGGAACTATGAACAGATGGCTGGACACTAAGTTCTGAGTCAGGAAGTATGAAGACATTAGGCTTGGTGAGTAACCTGGCATTAAAGCAAGAAAGGAGGCCATGTTAAATAGTGTGGATCCTACCCTGAAACTAAAGGTAAACAACCGAGGATTTTCTTTCTTCCCCCTTTTGTTTTATTTCTTAAAGTATAGCTGACATACAATATAGTAGTTTCAGGTGCACAACATAGAGATTTGACAATCGTATATCTAACAAAATGCTCACCACAGTAAGTGCAATTATCATCTGATATCATATGAAGTCATTCCAATATTATGGAGCATATTCCCTATGCTTTACTTTTCCTCCCTGTGATTTGTTTATAACTAGAAGTTTGTAACTCTTAATGTTTTTCACCTGTTGTGGCCATCCCTCACCCCCGAAGGCTTCCTTAAGCAAGGGAGTGATATAAATAGGAATATATATAAATACACAAAAACACACATTTGAGGGGTTCAAAAATGGAAGCAAAGGGGTCAGTTATGAAACAACTGCGGTGGTCAAGGTGAGACACGGCAAAGTTCACGCTACCGGAATGGTGAACATACATACCTGAATCAGGTACCAGACTGGATGGGCATAGGCATGGATTTGCGGTTTCTAGAACATAGAGGATTTTAGGCAAGAAACTATTTTGCGGGAACATTAAATGTTCAATTTTATAAATGATCCATCTGCATGTTTTTATTTATTTATTTTTGAGGGAGAGTGAGAGCACGGAGGGGAAGGGCGGAAAGAGAGGGAGACAGAGAATCCAGAACAGGCTCTGTGCTTGTCAGAACTCAAGTTCAAGTCATGAACCCATGAGATCGAGATTGTGACCTGAGCCGAATTTGGATACTTCACCAACAGATCCACCCAGGTACCCCTATAAATGATTCATTTAAAGTGCTAACTACCATTAATGTTAGATGTCCCATAAACAGCTGTAATAAACTAGAATGAAGCTTTTTGGTGAGATCACAACTTGGAAATAGAAAACTTTGGGTCATTGACTCATATATAAGAGGAAGCTGACAAGTTGAGGGTGTATGAAATCACCATGGATAAGCCCTGGATTGTAGAAAAGACCAGTAGCCTGAGGACAGTGCCCTGGGGAGGACAGCATTTAATGAATGGGCAGAAAAAGAGGAGCCACTAAAAGATACAGAAACAAACAGCCTGAGGCAAATGAAGAGCACCAGGAGATGAAAGTGTTCTGAAAGCCAAGAGTGAAGGGATCTAAGAAGGGCTCTCCAAAACAGACTGATTCCAAAAGTTAATGCTTTCTAACACTTTACTGTTAATGCTTTTAAAAAAAAGGACAATGTTAATAATAGGCAAATATCTTTCGTTCACAAATTCCTTTTAACTCTTCTAAATTTTAATTTCTTTTTTCTCTTATTCCCTTGTTTCTCATGCCCCAAAGTATGTGTTATTGAGGGGTATAGAACCTGATTACCCCTTTTTAACAACAGCTAGTAAATAACAACAGAGAAGGTGATAAGGAGGAGGGAGGTGTAAATGAGAGAAGTTGAAGCATCTCCAAATGATACGTGGAAAGTGAACCATATTTGGGCTTTGTTTCCTTTACTTCAGGTTTGATTATTCAGTTCATAGCTTATCCTCACTCTTTGCTTTTCTTTCCTTCTATGCTCACTTTAAGCAATTTTGGAGTTTGCTGGCACTTCTTGAGGGGCAAGTCAGGAATAAAAAAAATAAATTCAATTCAAGCAATATACTTATGTAAATGGTGCTTATATTTTTATATGAAAATGCAAAGCCAGATATTCAAAATGAGTATCACGTTTGTTTTGACTGCTGACCCAAAGCAGACCACCACCACTACTCCTTCTAGTAGTAGCCAAGCATAACATGAAACATAAGCAACCAAAAAACCACACATAAAACAAATCCTAAGGAATGTATGCAGAAGCTAAATAAACAGTGGAGGTCACCAAACACATGCACTGTCAAGAAAAGGAGAAAGAAATCTGTGGAAAAAGAGAAACGACCTGCCAATTTCAAATAATTCAACTCCAAGAACTGACTATGGTGAGCCTACTTGCTGAACCTAGACAGTCACCACTCAGACTTTCTGTGCTTTGAACATTAGCAATAACAATCTCAAATTTCATGCAGTGCAGAGCTTAGCACACAGGTGTTATAATCACAATTTCAAGTCTGAAAGTATCCTTGCCCTATTTAGAAAAAAGTGAGCTGTATGTGATGTTCTGAATTGGGGAACAATGAAAAAGAAAACTTTAAGCTTGAGTCTTAATGCAACTCATGTCAAATATCTCTATTGCTTCTGTCAAATTACATTTGAAGTCTATAGTAGTAGCTAATTATCTAGCAACTATCCCTATAATATAGAAAGAAGTAAGAATCTGACTGAAGTTTTGCAGGAGTTTCAACATAGGTGTAATCATCTTAAGAATCTTCAGGGATGCCTGAGGTTTACAAATCCAAGGCAGATCCCAGGACTAAACCTATCTAATGAATTAAGACCAGCATCAAGGACATTCTAGGGTATTATAGTACAAGTTTAACTAGGAGGGAAAAGACCAGAATTTAAAGATTTGTAAGAATCTCTAATAATGTCTCAGGCAAGGTCAAAATAACCAAGCTGAGGAGGTCTTGACAAGTATGTAGGCATACCAGTCTGGGAGGTTGTTGATACTTAGACTTCTGTGTAAAGAATTTTGTGCCGACCATGCTGCTGGGCTAAAAGTATCTTGAAGCTACTTACCCAACTGGATTTTGAGGGACTAAAGTCTCTGGAGCAGAGTTCTGCCAGGAGAACAAAAGGCAAGAGCATGCAATGGCCAAAGAGTTTGTTGGGTGAACAAACTTCCAGGATAACTTGGGATCCATAGCAGAACTCTAGTTACATAAACTGGGTATGTGTGAGGAATGTAGCTTTGGGAACCACCAAGAGTCACTTTATCATATTGTCTGAAAGTATCAGAAGGAACTGAGCTGAGATCTATAATGGAGGATAAGAGCCCAGTGTTTTATATTAAGAACTGAAGTCCCAACCTAGATAAGGGTTGCTATAAATATGATTTGTGTATAATTTGAGTGTCTGAGTGTCTAAAAGCTAACGCTTAGTGGGTCAGCCTGTTGGGGATGGTTCTTCTTAAACGTTAGCATCGGCCACAAGAGATTAGGAAGAAGGTAATAATTCCTAGGAAAGCCTACATATTCTTTCCTTTCAACACTACCATTAGCTCTGGTGCCATTAAAAGGCTTAGTCATGCAGAACAGGGAAGAGAGGAGGGTAAAATGAAGTCAGAACATGGGTTGGCAACCCAAATGACAAAACTGCCCCACCCACCCACTACCACTATCAAAGGTACTAATCATCCTCGAGACTTTGCCATAGAATAATTTTAAGTTGTAAAGAATGGTATGTTAGATTAGTCTTTGTGCCATTTGCAATTCTTCTACAAATATCTCCATTAATCGAATATTCGAGTCTTTCTGGAACACCAGAGTGACAAAGACCTCACTCCCTTAAAAGACCTCACTCATTTTACTCTTTGGAATGCTGAATTAAAGCATTCTTTAAAATGAACTGAACTGCATCTCTTTGAATCTTAGATCTTACTGATCCTCATTCTCTGCCTTGGAATGAAACAAAATAGATTCTAATCATTATCATTGTAATAAGTTCTTCTGCATTCTAGTCACTGTCTTATGAATGCCTTCCAATTTGTCTAGATCCCTCTTAAAATCTGTTAATTAGGGATACTCCAATCTAGTGAGCAAAGATTAGAATAGAAATAATATCTCTACTATCCTTGATATAAAACCTTTAAAAAGAGGGAACTAGGTTGTCTTTCTGGCCATGAGATATTGCTAACTAAATCAACTATAACTTCCACATATTTTAAAACATCATATGCTATAAAATAGATGGGATTAGCATTGATTTGTTTTTTAGAATGATATATATTAACTATTGCAACTGGAGAATATAGAGAAGAATTAAAAAAAATTTAAGTCATGTATAATTATAGCAGGACCTGGGCATGGAAGATGATTATTGAAAAAAAGTGGCATACAATAGCAAATACTCATGACAATTAGAAAAGAAGAAGGGGGGCCTGGGTGGCTCAGTCGGCTGGGCATCCAACTTCGGCTCAGGTCATGATCTCATGGCCAGTGAGTTCAGGCCCCTCTGGGCTGACAGCTCAGAGCCTGGAGCTTGCTTCGGATTCTATGTTTCCCTCTCTCTCTGCCCCTCACCTGCTCACACTCTGTCTCTCTCTCTCTCAAAAATAAACATAAAACATTTTTTCATTAAAAAAAACAAAAGAAGAAAACAAGTAGGTCTGAAAACACTGCAGAGCTGGAAGTCAGGGAGAGGTTAGTTGCACAGGGGCAGAAAGAACTTTTGGAGGCTGATGGAACTGTTCCATAACTTGATTGTAGCAGTGGTTACAAGACTGTATATATTTGTCATAGACCCACACAGTAAAAAGGGTAAATTTTACTGTATGTTAATGTCACCTCAGTAAAGAAATTAATCTGTAAGAAAGTATATGCATCATGGTCCCAATTTTGTAGAAAAAAGTTACATCCAAAAGTGTTAATAGTAGTTACTTTCAGGAAGTTGGCTTATGGATTTACTGAAAGACCTTCCTGTTAGAAGCAGACACTTCAGGTGAAAAGTCATGTATACTGAAGACCATGATGGTCACAATGAGCTCATGTGACTGTAGAAATTATGAGCAGAAAACCAATGGAAACTCAAAGGAAATCATTTCAATTGAGAGGTGAAAACAGAACGTAAGTAAAAAGCTATTTATACGTATAGATGTTTGCAGGGAGTGAAGTTGCCATTCATATTGTAGCCCATGGCTATTTTTATTCTTGAATTGGTTTTTAGGCAAAAGAAGTTACTCATTGTTAATGATAGTCACTGATAAATAGTAAAAATTTAAAACACACACACAAGAACAAAAGAGGGCTAAGGACAGAATTCGTTATCACACAAATAGAGCCTACTCTTCAACTCATCAGTACTCTTTAGGAATATAACAATTGTAGATCTTATAATTAGGATCATAATTGTTCAACTAATTATGATCTACCCAGCTGCATTGACATCTACTCCCTACTTTTTCTATCTTATTTGGGCTATGGTGAATGCTTTAGATATAAAGCATCTACCACAGTTTTCTTTATCTCTGTCAAAAAAGATAATACGGTAGTCCCCTTACCCACAGTTTCACTTTCTGTGGTTTTGTTTATCTGCAGTATGGGTAACACTACCTCACAACTGCCTGCACCATTCACCTCACTTCCTCTCATTACATAGGCATTTTATTGTATCCCATTATCCTAAGAAGGGTGAGTACAGTATAAGATATCGTGGGAGAGAGACAGATTACATTCACTTAACTTTTATTATGGCATATTATTATAATTGTTTTATTTCTTTATTAGTCACTGTTGTTAACCTCTGACTGTACCTAATTTACAAATTGAACGCTATATGTTGTGTGTGTGTTTGGTTCAGCACTACCTGTGGTTTCAGGCATCTACTTGTAACATACCTGCCATGTATTAAGGGGGAGTGAAGCAGGGTTACTTCGGTAAAAATTTTTCTCTATGAACTCATGGTTGCTCCTAGTGAACACGACTTCCCTTTTCAAGAACTCATAAATCATCCCTTTAGTAATTGTTCTGGTCACAATTTTATGGCTTGAGAACTCATCTACCTTTCTCGGTCTTTTTTTTCTCTCTCTCTCTCTCACCCCTTCCTTTTCCCTTTAAATGGGGTTTCTGTATTCACTCTTTGGATAATTCTCTGGGCAAAATTTCCACTCTCCACATTTACAAAAAAATTCCAGACAACCATTCAGAAACTTCACTTCCCAATTTTTGTCAACTTAGAGAGGGACAACATTGTTCATGCCAGGTTTGGGAGCCAGGGGCTGCTTTTCAACAGTTATTTCTCTAAAGTGGATTTTAATTCCTTTTTAACAGTATTTGTTTAGTGCTTTTCAATCCAAAGATCCTTTTTCTCGATTAAAAAAAAGTCAAAATAGAAGCTAAATTGTTCTGTCTTTCTTAGTCATTGATTTAAGTGTCAAGCAGGAGATCTATCATTTCCACATTCTTTCTTCTTACTCTGAACATAAGGACATTTGTATTGAAATTACATTTAGATCATTGCTACTGTATTCCTATTTGGACTTCAAATTCATAAAAGTGACATAGTTGGCGAGGGAGCCTTAATAGAGATTATGGCTAACCCCACTCCCCAGCTAGCTACCTTACACACTAGTATTCACTACACTAAATATGCCAATTTGTATTTTCACTCAATGCTTACTTAAAATATGTGAGTCATATATAAAAATTTCCATGAAATGAGTAAAGTGAGTAGGCCATATATTTCAATTTTAAGTCATCATTTATAATTAAATACATTTTAAAATGCTTATTTATTTTGAGAGACAGCATGAACATGAAAAGGGCAGATATAGAAGAAGAATCCCAAGCAGGTAAGTGCTGTCAGCCCAGAGCCTGATACCAGGTTTCATGAACCAGTGAGATTATGACCTAAGCCAAAATCAAGAGTCAGATGCTTAACCTACTCAGCCACCCGACACCTCTAAGTAAATGCATTTTTAAGTGTCCTAGATTCCTACTGTCCCATATGGTGGCCTGAAGCCACATGTGACTTTTTAAATGTAAGTTCTTTAAAAGAAAACACACTAAAAAATTCAGGCCCACATTTCAAGTGCTTAGCAGCCACATATGGTTGGTTTATGTGCTGGACAGTGTAGTGTAGAACATTTCCATTGTCACGGAAAGTTTTCTTGGAAAGCACTAATCTATATACATAAAATGTGATGTCTAATTGGCTTTTTTCAAACACAGTTTTCTCATATGAATTTCTATATTCACCGATTTAAGAGGTGATTTTATTAACAGCAATGCATATATTGCATTGTGAATGAACTACTTGCAAATTATAATTAAATGTATTGATTTGTTCTCATATCAATTAATTTTTAAAAAGACAACTAATAAATGTAAATGTATGATGCTTCAGATCACAGGACCCAGTGATAATGGTTAATCTGAATTCCCAAGATGTTGACTGCAAAGCCCACCCTGTTAGCAAAGCAGGACAGTGCATTTCAGTAGTATTTAGCAACCATTTACTTTGACTGAGAAAGCTTTGGTAATCAACTAGAAATGTATATTTCTGATTTCAACTCAAAAGGAAAATATCACCCAAGGATTAGGATGTAAAAAGATATTATGCTGAAAATAGGTGTTCCAGCTCTAAATCTTTTTTCTGTTTCCTGGTGTTTGTTCTCTTAGACGATGCCGACAAGTACAAATAGAAACCATAGCTAAACCTCTCAATGGTGATGTTTTTTCTTCTCAGCCAGAAACTCTTTTTAATAGATCCAGGATAAATATAAGACAAATGGCTAAAATAATATCAATAAAATAAAAGGAGAAGGTTAAGATACTTGAAAAAGAGATTGAGGGATGACATGGTAGCATCTACTACAGTGGCTTGTAGGTAAATGCTGAATAATTTAAAGTTAAGGATGAGGAGAGTGAAAGAGAAGAGAGAATAAGGAGAGAAAGAAGAAAGTAAGGAAGAGAAAAAGGGAGGAAAAGAAAGTCACAGGATGATGCCACAGGACAGATTTAAGGCTCACAAAGAAACCTAATTAGATGTACAAAACAAAAAGTGACTCATAATTAATAAAAAAAACACAGCAAAACAAATTGCCTAAGGTTTGGCTTATAGTCATGGTATAAACACGTATAGACAATAGTGATCTTGATTCTCAGCCCAAACAATAATAAGTAAGTAAGTAAGTTAGTAAGTAAATAAAAGATGATTAAAGGTCAGAAAGGTAACACAAATGAGTAGAATACAACCATGGCCAAATAATGTAATAAATATGCTGGTAATAAGGGCCAACAATGGTTAAGTAGGATCCACACACTGAAAAAGTATAATGGTTCACAAAAATCAGACAGAGCAAACTTATTATAATCAGACAACCAAAAGTCAATTACCAGAGGCCAAATATAAATAGACGATGGAAACAGAAACAAGTTTAAAATATTTGAAGCAGACAAAAGAACAATCTATGTTGTGTTTTAAGACACACGCAGGCAGATAAATTGTCAAGAAATACTTTCAAAACTCAGAGAGGTGTGATTATACTTCAGCATTTGTGGACAACCAATGCAAAGGTGGGAAGGTTATCAGATCATTAATAAATGTAAAGCACTGGAGGACAATTTTTTGTTTTCTAGCTCCCCCCCTACTACATCCAACACAACTTGAATTAGAAGACATATCCCCATAAATTAACTCCAGCTTATTAAGACAGTCTCAAGGAAGGAGAGGTGGTGGGGCTGGGGGAGAGGAACACAAATCAAAATCTCCAGGGTAAAAGAAATTCCCACCTTTCCCCCTCCCCCACCCTCCACCCATCAAGATTCCAGACCTATATAACAAAGTCATTTTCTTATCTCTCCGATACAGTTTTTTGACTGCTACAGAAGCTATTTCATATGTACAAATCATTTGCTTCCTTTTCTTTTACAAGAGAACTCCGGAAGGAAAACAAGAAAGAAGGAAATTATGTTTAACAATTAATGCAGATAACTGGTGTTTTTCATAGCATATGAAAATTATATAGTCCCAACTTCTCACTTAAAAAAAAATAAAAGGCACCAAGGCTAAAAAAAATTAGTTTTTCCAAGATTACATCATTAGTATATGCAAAGCTAAGACCCAGTGATATGCGTCCCTGCCAATATTCTTACCTCTACACAATGTGCCAACTGGATACCCTGTTTTATTAGTGTCAGATAACACATTTGTATAGTAGGAGATAACTGAGAAAAAGGAAATATGTATTCACTTTAAAACATAGAAGCTTGGGAATTACAGTCCAGCTAGGCTAACTCCTGGGCAATTCATATTTTAAACTATTTAAAAAGCTCCAGAAAACATCAAGTCTTTAAGTAACGATTTATGGAAATTTATAGTAGACATATGACTAAATGAATCTAATTCATTTACTTATTTAACGTAAATAAGCTTACAAGTTCCTCAAGAGCCATGACCCTTCCTTATTCCTACTTGGATGCTTAGGGTGTGACACACTACTTGGCACATAGCAGGAACTCAATCAATATTTAGTGAATTAATAAAAAATGACTCTAATTGCTAAACTGTTAAAAGGCATCAAACAACAACAAAAGCTGACCACAGAAAAACTTAGAAATCAGTGGTAAAATCATTCCAAAGACAGAAATGGCTGCTTACAACTGTAGAAATAGTGGCTTCTAGTCAGTGGTGTCTGCTTTTCAGTAATTAATTTGTAGGACTTAGTGAAGACTTGAAATTGCTTATTCTGAAATCTAAAGTAATATTAAAATATTGGGAATATTGTGAATTTAGAGAAACTGACAGGAAAACCTTCTATACCAGATGTTAAACACACACACACAGAACAAACAAGCATGTGGCTTCTGCTTCTGACTCCTTAATTACTTCCCAATTTAACCTTTCTTTTAATTTTCTTAGTTGCAATATGAGAATAAGAGTAGTTGGCCAACTGTCCTCAGGGGTTTGTATTTTAACACACAGAGGATGCATCTAGTTGCCAAAGATGACCTTCAGTGGTTTTTCCTCTTCCGGCATATGCAAGGTGCTCCTTCATCCAGAGGTGAAGTCTATTTACCCTCCTTTTGGACTGCACTAGCCTCATGACTTGCTTTGACCAATGGAAAGTGGCAGAAATGCTGCCAGGCCAGTTCTGGGTCTAGCTTTGAAGAGGATTGTCTACTTTTGCCTTTGCTCTGGGCAGCTAGTTGCCACACTGAGCAGAAATTCTGGCTGAATGGGGGAACAGCAAGGAAGAGACAGACTAGGGGAGAAAAAGGCCACAGAGGAGCATCGAGAAGTCAGGTATGTGGCTGAATGAAGCATTCATGTAAGTTCAAGCCCAGCCACACCACCAGATGAAGACAGCCAGCTGCAAGAGTGACCCCAGACTTTACCAGGTAGAGGATCCACTTGGCCAACATCCCCCCCCCTCCTTCCCCAATCTACAGAATCATGAGACATAAATTTTGTTGTTTTGAGCCACTAAATTTAGCAGGGTTATTTACAAAGCAATAGGAAACTCAAATAGTTAGTGTATTTGAACCTTTGGAAGAGTGAAAAAATTTAGGAAAATACCAGAAAATTTCCAAAAGTGAAAGTAAATGCAAAAGTCAAGATTGAAGGATCATAGTCAAGCAACTGTAACCAATTAGACATTTCACTTGGGTTTCAAGTATGGTGAAAACACTACTTGGCTTTTTAAATAATTTAACTCCTTGAAAATTGGACAAGGGATGGATCTAAAATTTTTCCTCCCTGCCTGGAAATTCATGTCAGATGATGTTTGCATGAGTAACATAGTCCTGTGGGCATACTCAAGATTATGCAAAGTATTACAATTGTAGTTAAAAAAAAAGAAAACTGAAATACAAGTAATAAGGTTACTCACATAAATTCTAATTTTTATATATAAAACCATACTTTTTGCTTTACTGCACCATTAACTACAGGTTCTCTTTCTTGGTATCAAATTATTTAAGCCACATTGTCACAGATTTGTTCAGACATTTTAGTTGAGATTATTTTGCCATTCAGCTGAAGTTGGAAAAATGACCTTAAGTTTTGTTCTGCTTTATTTTCCTTTGATTTAAATGTCTTTTTGCATTGTTTTTATTACTTTCCTTATATTTGAAACCTTCTTATTTTTTGTTCCTCAATACATTTGGAAATAAAGAACAGAATTCACTTGTCTTGTGAAACTGTTACTTTAATAATATTAAATGAGAAGATATTTTTAATATAATTTGATCTGATACTATATGAAATAGACTAAGAATTCAGATTTTTAAAACTACAAAATTAATTTAGTAATATGAATAGCATGTTTCCCCCCAAATGAGATTTTTCTATGTAAGTGAAGCTTTCATTTATAAGAAAGACCTGATGAGAAGGAGAGAAAGCATAAAAGAAGCATATCCCTTTGTTTTAATCAAGAAAATAAATCATTTGCTTTTTTGAAAAATAAAAATTTGTAAAGCCCCTTTTGCATATAGAATATGAAGATTATATGGGGTCTTAACCTAGATATTAACTTTAAAAATTACAGTTTAATAGAACTTTATGGACATATTTTATATAAATAGCTTACATAAAAACGTTTATAAATCAATTAATAAATTTTAAAAGGTAGAGAACTTTACCTTTAAAGGAATACTGTAGTTACATTTTAGAAAAATGAATATTTGTTTTTTAAAAATCATATTAATTCACATCTGAGTTATGCTTTTAAACTATTTAATGCCATATGGTAATTTTCTTAAAGTCAATCATAATGATATAGAAGATCATACCTTATCAAAATTCTCAGAGGTAGAATATTTAAATAGGAAAGTTTTTAAATGTTAACTGAAAATCTGCAACGTGGTAAGCTCAAGGCACCTACTTGTTACACTTTCTTTTTTCAACCTCACATTAATTCTTAGGGGTAAATATTATTACCATCAATTTGAAAGGTAAGAGCTAAAATTGAAAAAGTTTGTGGTAAAATAATCAACATAAAAAGCTGGGAAGTGTCCAGAATTAAGTTTTCAACAAAAGTCAGCCTAATTACAGTACCCATGTCTTGCTCCTTGCCCCTCATCACTTAGGATTGATGTTGAAAAATGGCAGAGATTTTATTACTTTGCATGGCTTCATAACACGATGCCCTTCGAACTTCTTTGTAGTCCAGCATCATCCCATCTCCCAATTTTTATTGGCTTTTACCTAAAAATTCTCTGAAATATTTCCAAGAGTATAATGATCGAGATACATTTCATATACTATGGAGGAATGACATAACTTTAGAGGTGTGGGTGAGAGTGGGGAAAGGGCCTTTGAGGAAACACTAATCTGGATCCTGAGGGATTGAAGGTTGAGTAGGGTTAGGTAGGTGGGTATTTTAGTCATCCGCAGATGCACAGAACACAAAATAGCACAGAGTATCCAGCAAATATGTTTCCAGGATTAGCAGAAAATAAAATTCAAAGTCACAAGGTGGGGCAGGGGAGACAAGTATTTATGGAGGGTCTTATGTGCTGAAGGAAAGACTGGATTTATCATTAAACAATAACTATTAAGAAGTTTTTAAGAGGACGGGCTGCAGGATCATATTTGTTTTACATAAATCACCCTGAAGTTGTGTGAAAATGACTTGTGGTTAAAGAGAGGGGGTTGGTAGCAAAAGTGGGGGCATGGACACAGTTAACTATCAGGATAATAGCTGGACAAGAGATGTACCTGAACTACTTCTATGGTAAGTTGTGGGGGTGTAGAGAGATAGGTAACGGAGCTTGTCAGTACGGTACCTTGTCCGAAGTTCAAAAGCTGCTTTCTCCACGAGACAGTTCACTTTTCTGTGATGGACAACCATCAAAATAAACCTATTGCTAATTAGAAAACACTTTAACAACTGTGTCTGAAAATCATTAATAAATCACATTTACACTTACTTCCCTAGGCACGTATACTCCCTTGTCCTTGTGCAGAGCATAATCTACATGATGGCTAACGGTTCTGCCTGTGGTGAGGAGGAAGCCAGTGTTCCGGACTGGTGACTAGAGCAAGTGAAGAGGCACGGTGACCAAGCACTGACTTCACTTGCTGATTGGATGTTCTTCCATAAATTGAGCTAAATAATCTAAGAAGAGAAAATCGCTTGAGGGTAGGATGAGATTTTAACAAATTCAGTGTGAGGCTCATGAAGTTTAAAATTCCTAGGGAATATTTTCACGAAGTGTTTACTAGACACTGGATATGGACGTCTGAAACTTAGGAAAAGGTCAGAGTAAAATAAGAGTTATAATGATGAGATGACCCAGAAATGTATCATGGAATAAGAAGAACAGCAGGAGGGGGTAACATTAGGAAAACATTAATGTAAAGGGCCAATAAGTGAAGACATTCCCACAAGGAGATGAAGAATAATCCAGAAAGGTGGAATGAAAATCCGTGTCAAATGCTGTCAAAGAAAACAAAGGGCAAGATACTCACCAGGTGTCAATGCACTACGAAAAGTCGAGCAAAAAACAAACAAGCAAACAAAAACACCAATGGAAAGAAGCTTCTTTACTCAAATTTAAATCCCTGGGATCTGACATAGGTCTTGCCACCCAAAAGGTTCTCAATGTTTGCTGAAGGAATGCATGAAAAACCTCTGTTTCACATGATTTAGCTTTTGAAGAGGGGGTGGCAATATGATGGAGTAGAAAGGAGCTGGAGAGGAAAATCATGTAGTTCCTAAACACCTACAATGTACCAGATTCTGTTCCACAAGCCTTCCTAAGTTGTCTCACTGAAATGAGATAATATCCTCATTGTACTGATAGTAAACAAAACAATTGAGGACTTAAATGGAACTTAGCCACTCAATCCATGACTGAGAAAGATTTAAACCCAATGTCTGTTTCTAAAGTGAAGATTCCTGGTGCTCTCCCAGCTCTGTCACTGACCAGTTTTTGACAAAATGGATATTTCTTAATTTATAAGAAATTTACAAGAATAGATACCGCCAATACCGGTTCATACTCAAAGCTGCAGTTTCCTTGGTATTAGCCATACTTAACATCCTTGATGCGTACTTTGGCTTGGCCAGACTTCAAATTCTCCAAGTGAATTTGAACTTGGTTTTTTTCTTCTGGAACTATTTTAGAGAGTGCTGGGGAGAACAAAAGCTCAATATTTATTTTTAATAAATGGGCAAGTATTTTTAAAAGCGATTTGTTTATCAAACAATGTAATCAGCTCAAGAACTATTATAAGAGAAGGCAGTTAACATAAGCCTTTGCAACGAAGGCAAAAACTTTTAAAACATTACACAATAGTAACTAACATGCCTACAATTTCTGATGAAGAAGTATAAAACTAAGCAAAAATACCTAAAGAATGTATTAAGAAGTATTTTTCAAAGCTCCTCATATTCAGGTCAGTAAGATGATATACATTATAGAAAACTCAAACATCTTGATACACCTCTTTGCCTTCAACTACAATTTTCAAAAATTTGAGAAAGGTAAGATGCCTTCACTGTGAAGCACTAAAAGGCAGATTTTCTCTGATATTTAACTGATCACTTTAAAGAGACACTGCTAGAGATTTAAAAGTAAGTTTAAGTTTTATGCAGAAGTCACTAGAACAGAACCTGCTAATCAATCAATTTTTAAATCTCTACTAAGGTAACATGAGCTATACTCATGTCTTTTATAAAATTCATGAATATAACTTTCTTTTGTGACAGAGAAATGACATATACAAATGTCCTGGAATCAGGAAACACAATATACCCAGATGTGGGTAAGTCCTTTTAATTAAACATTATCTGGTGGCCTTGCCAATGAGATTTTTTAAAAAGTGGCACATGGCTATTACCAGTGTGCCACTAGTTTGAAACAGTGGCTTCTTGTTAATCTGAAGAGTTTTATAGAGTCTGAAGACATTCAATTTAGATATTATCAATACACATTTAAAGAAAAATAGAGAATAAATATATCACAAAGTCTGTCAGAAAGAAACAAAAATGATATGACCTAGGGGGCACCTGGGTGGCTTAGTCAGTTAACCATCCCGCTTTGGCTCAGGTCATGATCTCACAGTTTGTGGGTTGGAGCCCTGCATGGGGCTCTTTGCTGACAGCTGGGAGTCTGGAGCCTGCTTCTGATTCTGTGTCTCCCTCTTTCTCTGCCCCACCCCCCACTTGCAGTCTGCCTTTCTCTTCCTCAAAAATAAACATTAAAAAAAATGGTATGACCTATATGTAAATATGACAATATCGTATTAAAAATTCACCTATGATTATTGTATACATGGAAGAATGCCAAATATCAATACCGAAAATTTCCCATCTACTATGATTTGTAATAATTAAACCCTTATAGAGCATAATATTTGCCTGAAAACTTTATTTATATAAGGGATCACTGAATAAAATTTAAAACTTAGACTATCAAGAAGAACCAGAGAGGAGTAAAGTTGCTTATGGGGTTAGAAATTTAAGGGGAAAAAAGGATTAGATAATTCAGATTTTAGTTTATAGAAGAGAAATATGGGGACAGAAAGTTAACAATTACACTAAAGTATATTGTTCTTTATTTAAAAAATCAAGCCTCACCTAGCTATAACACTACAAATCAATGGCAAATATAGAGTCAAAATTAATATTAAGAATTTAACCAAACAGGAGCTTAAGGTTTCCTAGAGAAAAGATTTAGAGTTAGCTCAGATAATGGCTGTCTTCTAATTGTAAGACTTATATAATAAGCTATTTAATATTGTCATGGATTTTGTACAGATATTTTTTATCCAAACTGAACTCTTGCTCGCCCCCCAAACATACTTCTTATGCTTCCATTTTGCTCCTGGCTCACTCATAATTATCTTTCATTCATAGCTTAAGTGTCATTTTCTCAATTTAAAATAGATGCCCTCTGAATACCTTTCTTGTAACTCTTTATTATTTTTCTTTAGAGCATGTATTGCAAATTGTAATTACCTACCATTTCTTTTTTTAATGTTTATTTACTTTTGAGAGAAGGACAGGCAGAGCATGAGGGGGAAGGGGCAGAGAGAGTGTAAGACACAGAATCCAAATTAGGCTCCAGGCTCCGAGCTGTTATCACAGAGCCTGACATGGGGCTCAAACTCACTTAGTGGGAGATCATGACCTGAACTGAAGTCTGAGGCTTACTGACTGAGCCACTCAGGCACCTCATAATTACCTATCATTTCAATTTGTATATTAAGCAGTTTCTATAAGACAATTATTGTGCTGGATACATGATACATCTCTCTCATTTCTGGGTTATAAACTGAAAGAAAACAACCACTACATCTATTTTAAATCCTACGTATTATAGCTGAATACAAAGAATGAATGAATGAAGGAAGGAATGACTGAGTGAAAGGATGAGAGGAGAAACTTCTTTTCTTGGTGATTAGGACAAGAGCAAGCTATGGCCAATGTAATAATTATGTATTGCAGAGAGTATTGGGCATTTTACATTTGTTTAATTCGCCCATCCATGGGAGGTAGATGGTACTGTGCTCATTTCATCAAATAATAAGTTGAGGATCAGACAGATTAAGTCATTAGCCCAAAGCTAACAGCTCAAAAATCAGAGAAGGTAAAATTCAAACCCAAATCTGTGCACTTTTAAGGCAATAAAATTGCGATCTCACCAAGTTTCTAGGCCTACAGTTTCATGAAAATATACATGTATCAAGACAGTCACTTCAAAAGTTTGTTATTTCCCTGACAGCACAGTATCACTTGATAGAGCAAACATTAAAGTGCCCTCTGGGTTCTGCTGGGAAAATAGGTATTTGTGGTTATCAATATTTTCTATTTTCATTTAACCTCAAATTTATTTATATGTAAGTAAGAAATAAACTCATTAGTTGATGATTATAGATAAACTTTAAGACTTTTTAGTAGATCAAATTTTAAAACACTTAAAAATATAACATTGTGTTTAGGAGTAAAGTTTTTTCATTTTAAAAATTACTATAAAAATTGATGAAAAATACTGAAGAAGACACAAACAAATGGTGAGATATCCTATGTTTTGGATTGGAAGAACAGAGATATTGGTTAAAATGTCCATACTTCAAAGCAATCTAAAGATTTAATGAAATCCCTATCAAAATACCAACAGTGTTTTTTTCACAGAACTAGAACAAATAATCCTAAAATTTGTATGAAACTATAAAAGACCCCAAATAGCCAAAACAATCTTGAAAAGGAAAAACAAAGGTAAAGGTATCCACATTGCAAGACCACAGAGCTATAGTAATCAAAACAGTATGGTACTGGCACAAAAATAAGACACTTAGATCAATGGAATAGGATAGAAAGCCCAGCAACAAACCGAAGATTATATGGTCAACTGCTCTTCCACAAAGGAGGCAAGAATTTATAATGGAAAAAGACAATCACCTTAACAAACAGTATTGGGAAAACTGGGCAGCTACATGCAAATGAATGAAACTGGACCACTTTCTTACACCATACACAAAAGTAAACTCAAAATGGATTAAAGACCTAAATGTGAGACCTAAAGCCATAAAAATCCTAGGAGACAACACAGCCAGTAATTGCTCTGACCTGGCCACAGCAACATTTTCTAGAATCAACTATTGGAACTATATCAAAATAAAAAGCTTCTGAAGGAAACAATCAATAGCAAAGGAAATAATCAACAAAACGAAAAGACAACCTATGGAATGGGAGAAGATATTTGCAAATGACAGATCTAATAAAAGGTTAGTATCCAAAATATATAAAGAATTAACAAAACCCAACACCTCCAAAAAACAAATAATCCATTAAGAAATGGGCAGAAGACATTAATAGACATTTTTTTCCAAAGAAGACATACATATGGCTAACAGACACATGAAAAGATGTACATCATCACTCATCATAAGGGAAATACGAATGAATACTACAATGAGATATTACCTCATACGTGTCAGAATGGCTAAAATTAAAAACACAGGAAACAATAAGTGTTGGCAAGGATGTGGAGAAAAAAGAACCCCTCTTGCACTGTTGGTGAAAATGCAAACTGGTGCAGTCACTGTGAAAAACAATATAGAGGTTCCTCAAAAAATTAAAAATAGAATAGCACTACTGGATATTTATACAAAGGATGAAAAACACTAATTGGAAAGGATATTTGCACCCTCACATTTTTTGCAGCATTACATAAACAAATTATGGAAGCAGCCCAAGTATCCATCAATAGATGAACTGATAAAGAAGTACGGTATATATGTATTTTTTTCATTTGCTTTGTTTCTTAAATTCCAGTATGAATGAAATCACATTGTATTTGTCTTTCTTTTCATTCTTTTTCATGGCTGAATAACATTCTCATATATTCCTATAAAGGAATATGATATAATAATATAATATAATATACATAATATTCCTATATATTATTCAGCCTTAAAAATTGAAATCTTGCCATTTTCAACAACTTGGAGCTACAGAGTATAATGCTAAGTGAAATGTCAAAGACAAATGCCATATAATTTCACTCATAAATGAAATTTAAGAAACAAAATAAAACAAATGATACTTGCTTTTTATTTGCTTAAGTGAATACTCAGCCTTGTATTTTAAATGAACTAAGACATTAATAGCAAAAATCTCAAAAAGTCATATATATACATTTTTATTATTTAGTATGATTCCTGAGTACACATTCCTTGTTCAACTATGTATCTCTCATGTACTTTGAGGGGTTTCACTGTGTTCAAAAGGGGCAATAGTTTCATTTTTAATAATAAAGAATTTTCTTAGCTTTTGAATTCCGTGTAAAATTGTTCCTAAACACATTCTTTAACTGATGTGTATTATGGAAAATATCTTGCTTTGGAAACACTTCAGACAAAGCAAATTCCACAGCAGACTGGGCTACTGAGTAACACAGAACCAATATGACCTCTTGACCAAAACTTACTGAATTGCATCACAAAAGACCCCTTAAGACCTGTCATTTTCAGAGATTAATAACAAATTTCTGAAGAACACTGCAATACTGCTTGAACAGAAATAGGACAGGTTCTCTCTCTCTCTCTCTCTCTCCTTTTCTCTCAAGATATGTATTTAATTTCGACCTGCTCTTATTTGTTTTAATAGCCAGAACATGCTTAGTACTAATGTAGTGGACATGCTTAAGTTCATCCCTTTCCTATCCTATCTCTAACATGACTGCAATTTTCTTACGGGTCTAAAGAACAAATTCTCCACATTAGGTATCTCGTATCTTCTGTAAGCAAGCCAAGTCCACTTGAAGGTTTTAAAGAAGGCTGCACATTCAGAGAGGTCACCTATTTTTGGTTAAGTGTATCAAAAATTTGCAGTAGTCATATCAACCTAATGGATAAGTTTCAAAGCTAACGTTTGCTTACAAAGCTTATTGCTATTTGCTAATGAATAATGTAATGCAGATCTGAACATTTGCAATTACCTAAAAATCTAACACATCTGGAATCAGGCAAAATAGACTTATATTTAATTTCATGTTAATTTGCAATTCAATACATGAACATCTACCTAGATGGTATACATACAAGTGGCTATAAAATGAATTGCATTTTTAATGAACAAGAGGACTTCCTTAATAGAATAATGATGACATTAACATGGAATTGTTTGTAAGATAAAGATTTTGGGGCAACATGAAAAGTTAATTATTTCTATTTACCTAGATTTACTGATATCAGACACTGAAATACAGGTAGACGTGTACAGTAGATTGAAAGGTATTCAGCAATACTGGATACAAATAGAGATTATAAGCCGTTAAATTTAGGGGGCTGAAGTGAGTTAGTTATATCACTGGCAGAGCAGGGACTATACCGTACAGTGAATCAAAAGTCTGATGTACACTCAAAATTCTGTGCAAAAAAGGTGAGAGGTGGATATAAGTGAGGGCTGAAGGGAAGCCTGTTTTCACAACCCAAGGTTCGGGCTCACGCAGTAACCCGCTGACGCGTCACATACACACAGCTCCTAGTGTCTGTAGCACCGAAACACATCAGTTTTGCAGGAAAAGATGTTCTGATTAGGACCTGTGTTTTGGGAGGGGGAAACAAAAGAGGCATGTGCAACTGTGTTTTATACTGCTTCTTAAGTATATTTCAATGGAATGATAAAGGAAAAGTTTGCACTTATGGAAATAAAGTGGGATTTTCAATTTTAAAATAAATGCAATGTTTTGTACATTTTAGTTTATTATAAGATAGTACTTAGACAAGTTAAATTATACTCAACCTTGATATTTATAGGTCCTTTACTTAAGGAAACTTCAATTTGTCTAAATTCACTAACTATATTATAAATAATGTAAACATGATAATGATAGATAACACGTGTATAGAGTTTCTCACATGTGTCAGACACCTTCTATCTCTCTTAGCTACAATAACTCATTTGGTTTGCACAGCAATCCTAAGGACAATACTACTGTTTTTTCCATTCAGAGACAATGAAACCAATCCTGAAAGATTAAAAGAAAGCAAAAAACTTTTATTAAAATGCTTGCTGAGACTGCTGAATTTGCTATTTGTCTATTAAAATTTTCAGGGTGGTTTTCTAATTTGAAAATAAATATCCATCAAAAATGTTCCATTCAACCAGTTAGTTCTCCTCCAAATTTCATCCTGCTCTGCTTCTTGGAGAAGTTGAACTGTCCAGTCAGAGTGCTACAATATAAACTCCTCTCGAAAAATAAAATTGCAACTCTAAGGGAATGACAGGAATTTACAGGTTGGTGGCAATCAAATGTCAAGTTTATCCTCACAAATGACGTATGTCACCTTGTTTAAAGCTGCTTGTCAGATGACCATGTCTTACCTAAAGAGTGGAGGGCTGAATACTTACTTATTCCTCTACAGCTGTGCTGTTCTACCAAATATTAACATGAAAAGGCAGGCGGCACGAGTATAGGTCTAGCAGGAAAGGACAACATCAGGAGCCGAAAAAGGCATTAACTTCAACTTTAAATTTCATTTCCCCCTGTTTAAATTAGATTTTTTACGTTATTTAAATGTAATTTTATTACATTTACTATATTATAGTGACACTTGAAGTGCAGCTATTGTATGAGTCTGCCTGCACCTCAGGTACAATATAAACTAAAGCTTATAACTCAGCTTTGAAAATTAGCTCATGAATCAAAAGAGATATAAAGTCTAAGCTTCGAAACCCATCTTTATTTACCAGATTTGCAAGAAATCCATTTGGCTTTTATTAATATCGGCAGTTATTTTTAAAAATCAGATTTTGATTTTCTTTACACTCTTAACCATTCCATTTGCCAGAGACTGCTTTCCTCAGCTACTTATACCATGCCACAACATTTACAGCTAAAATACAAATCATAACATTGCCAATAATGGGTTTTTGAAGGCTTTTCCCCCCTCCAAGTTCACAACATACATATATGAACATTGCAATGAGCTTGCCTATTTAAAATGTATTTAATACTCAACCTATAAGTAACAGTGAACAGATTAAATACATTCTTATGGAACACTTCACGAAGATTAATCTACTTAAATTTTTTTTTCATCTGCTGGAAATCACTCTGAAAAGTTTCATTCTAGCTCTCAGACACATTCATTCATTTGCATTCAACAAAATTTATTGTGTGTCTACCATGTGCAAAACTCTGTAATAGGATTCAGAGAGATGGTCCTTACCAGGGAAAATGGATGTGAAACAAATAATCACAAGTCCTGAAGGTTATAAAAGGGTGACTCTACTCAAGATGGGTGTATATGTGAGGGAAGAAGGAGGATAACCTCCCTGAAATGACTTTAAATCTCAGCTTTGAAAGGTAAATAGGAATTCCACTTCTTAAAGGTAAAGAGTTAGGGGGTTAAAAGATAGTAGAGAAATTTTAGTGTAGTGCACATATGTTCCAGGCAGAGAACAACATGTTAGACAATATGAAGAAGGCAAGAAGAAACTAGGTTAACTGGCATTGCAGAAATAGAATGAGTGTGGCTGGAGTAGTGAAGGCGTGGGGGAAGATAGGTAATAAATGAGGCTGGAGAGAGAAGCAGGTCAGGAGGGGCTCGGTCATGGGGACTTTACAAGCCTGACTTGTCAGCACGATGGACTTTATTCCAAGATTCAAAGGGAAGCACCCAGGTTAAAAGGGAAATGACATGGACAAGTTTCAATATCAAAAATATTGTCTGGCTATACAGGAAAAATCAGATAGTAAAGGGTGTTGGTACCATGAGGTAAGAGAAGGTGGTAGATAAGGTGATGGCAATAGGGCAGTAGGAGACAGACAAAATCAGAAGATATTTTGGAAGCAGAGTTAAAAATGATTGGTAATAGATTGGATTTGGATAATGAGGAAGAGTGAGGAGACATGAATCATAGATTTATTTCTTCATTAGTGAAGTGGACCAAAGTCCCATTTTAAAAGATAGGGAGCAATGGAAGGGAGGTCATATGGGTCAAAAAATGGTATTTCCATATGGGACACATTGAGTTTGACAGGCTGGAAGAGATCTAAATAGAGATGAATCAAAAATATTGCAGGGACTATGATATAATTAGATCAGAACACCGCTGCTAGCTTTTATTTTACCTTGGATCTACTTACTTGCATATCTGAATTGGAAGTAGATTGTAAAAGAACCCTTAATCTTGGTTTATTTAAAGAGGATATGAATAATGGCTATCAAGAACTTAGTTGTGTTTTTTTTTCAAGTATAGCTTCAATTTTCATTGTGAGGTTGTCTTGTTATTTTAACAAAAGACTCATTTTCATATATTTAATATTAATAGACTATGAGCTCTAAGAGTAAAGATCTTTTTGCTATTTTATTTGCTGTCTATACATAAGCACCTTAATGGTGTCATAAACTTACTAGATAATAAATGTTGAAGTGACAAAGATATATAGCTTATTTAATTACAATACTATAATTATAAAAAGTAACTCACAGGCAAATGTGAATCTTTCTAAAGAACCTGATGATATAACAACACTTCTCATCCTGTAATTAAATTATCAATGTCTATAAAACTCTGACATCATAGGAAGAAATCTGGGATTAAAAATGTTTATGATTCAAATCTACACATTTTTAAATGGAGTTGAAAGTGCTCTGAGAAAGATCCAACTCATGGTTTAATTCTCCTTAATGTAAAAACTCTGAAAATCTAGTTCAATTCATTGTATTATATATTGATACTTAATTCAGAATACATTATGGGTCAGTATGAAAATAAATTTCAGATTACAATAACAAAATGACTACTGCATTTTCATACATTTTCTACAACAGAGCAGGGCTAGTGGTTACAAGAGTAAAATCCTTTTGGAGTCTTATTCACCTAAATAGGGTGTGTTTTCTGAAGATAATTCCTTAAACTTTTTGAAAATGACTAATGTACAGATACATACATATGGAAACATGAAAACCCCAGGATGATGGTAATGTAAACCCTTATAAATTTTGTATCATCTTATATAATAATGTAAAGCTTAATTGGGAATTGAATATTGTTTTATTAACAAAATTTTCAACAAAATTTGCATGATTAAATAGGACTTACTATTTTGATACTTTATCTCAATCTACATAAACTGCAATTTTTCTGTCCTTGTAGGAGTTCATTTACATAGTTGAAAATTAGTGGATAATGCACAAAATAAGACATAAAGCACAGTCTGGCTTTGGAAAATCTCTGGCTTTGGAAAAGCTACATTCTTTTGATTTTAAATAAAATCAAAATTTGGACTCTCAATTAGAAACACTACACACTAAAAACAGACATAAAAGGAAATGAATTGTGAAGTTGGAATTGATCCTAAGTTACATACTGTTGAAGGCCAATTTACGTCTTGTTTAGAAAAGGGTCACCATAACACTTTTAAGGCTTGACGCCTACAGCAAATCTCTTGTTATTTACAGAGAATAAAAAAGCACAAATTCATTTTCTTAATAAGCTTCTTCAGTTCTTCAAATAGTTCTAAGAAATGCCAAAGGCTTGCCTTAGTTAACAAGTACACAGATAATCCAAAGTACAGTAGTGTCAGCTAAATAATATTTGATCCCCAAAGATGCCGTTGGTGGGATTTTCATTGCTATAGAAATGTATGAGGTATAAATTCTAGCAATCCTCACAGTTTTGAGTAAGCTAACAGAGCTTTTATATTAATTGAAATAGCTGAATAGAAAAAAAAAAAAAGCCACTGGCTCCAAAAAATGGAAATTTGTTTTCTAAGTGCTAATTGAGCTTCAAGAGGAATACACTATTTCTTCTTTTAAATTATGTGTAATTTTCTCTAAAATAAAAAATACATGGTCATTGTAGAAATTCAAACATGTACATGGGGTAAAAAGATCACCACTAGCTTGCTTACCCAGAGATTACCATTATTAACATAGTTTTCCATTCTGTGTTCTGTAAAAATTTTTAAACATCAACTGTAATCACCCAGTATATGTTAACCAGATAGACTACATTAAGTGTCTATTTTCCTGATTATCAAAGTAATAGCTGTAGAGAATTTGAAATACACATATAAATTCATCAATCTTAAATATTATATATTTACTAGTTATTTCTTTTGAGTACTTGTTCTCAATCCAGAAATTGTGCATGCAATTAATTTTAGTACAATCTGATGCATCTGAGAGAAGTCAGAACCTGCAATATTGCATTAAAACACGGTGATTGTTTCAGAAAAGAATTCATACACCAATGAACAAAGCAATACCAGTAAGAAAAAAAGAAGGTAGGGTCAATGTTAAGGAGGAGAAATTACTAACATGACTAAGAGGAGTTTAGCAGAATACTCAGTGTGAGCCTTTATAACCAAGTGCTAAAAGGTGTGGTGATTTCAAGAACTGAGAAGCTCAACTTGAGACAGTAATATCATACATCAGTCCATGTTTTGCCAGCTCCATCCATGAACAAATAAGTGCTCAGCTCTACTGGTCTCTTGGTTAAACTTCGAAGAGGGATGTTGAACTGAGGGCCAGAGTGAGGCAGAGAGCTTCTCATGTTTACTTAACAACCATCAAGCAGCAACTACTGTATACAGGGTGACCAGTGACCACCTGCATTTATAGTGATGCTATGCTCTTTTAAGGATACAAAGGTAAATGATACATGCTTGAGTGCTGGCCTTAAAGTCTTATTTGTTTTAAGTTCATTTATTTATTTTGAGAGGGAGAGAAAAAAAGCACAAGCAGAGGAGGGGCAGAGAGATAGGGAGAAAGACAGAATCCCAAGCAGGCCCCTCACTGTCAGTGCATAACCTGACATGGGGTTCAATGTCACAACCATGAGATCATGACCTGAGCCGAAATCAAGAGTTGGACACTTAACCGACTGAGCCACCCAGGTGCCCTTTTCCTGATATTCTTACTTGGAATTCTTTACCTGTGGGCTGGAGCTCCCCTAAGTATCACTCTGCTTTAACATACTAGCTGTGTGCACTGGAATGGCCAATTCCATCTTCAGTCCCAATGACATAAAAAAAAAGTACTAAGGAAAGGAATATTGTTACCATTTTTTGCCTCTTTTTTTGAATTTTTTAAAATATAATTTACTGTCAAATTGGCTTACATACAGCACCCAATGCTCATCCCAACAAGAGGCCCCCTCAATGCCCATCACCCATTTGCCCTCTCTCCCACCCCCACCCTTGTCCACTGTCAGTTTGTTCTCCGTATTTAAGAATCTCTTATGGTTTGCCTCCCTCCCTCTCTGCTTATAACAATTTTCCCCCTTCCCTATCCCCATGGTCTTCTGTTAAGTTTCTCAAGATCCAGATATGAGTGAAAACATATATCTGTCCTTCTCTGACTGACTTATTTCACTTAGCATAATACCCTCCAGTTCTAGCCACGTTGCTGCAAATGGCATGATTTCATTCTTTCTCATTGCCAAGTAGTATTCCACTGTATATATAAACCACATCTTCTTTATCTATTGATCAGTTGATGGACATTTAGACTCTTTCCATAATTTGGCTACTGTTGAAAGCACTGCTATAAACATTGGGGTACATGTGCCCCTATGCATTAGCATTCCTGTTTGGCCTCTTAAAAATTCTATATTTAGGTATAATTTACATACAATAAATGCACCGCTTTTGAATGTACAATTCAGTGTTTTAGAATATTTAAAGTTGTGTAACCACTACCATAATCCAATTTTAGAACATTTCCATTACTTTAAAAAATTAATCTTGCCCTTTTGCTATCACAGCTCATTCCTACCTCTGACTCCAGACAAGGACTAATCTATTTTCTGTTCACCTCACTTTTCTAGGTATTTCATATAAATGAATCATAAAATAGCTGGCTTCTTTCACTAAATTTCACAAGC
The DNA here is from genome assembly GCF_006229205.1 of Suricata suricatta. Taxonomy (NCBI): domain Eukaryota; kingdom Metazoa; phylum Chordata; class Mammalia; order Carnivora; family Herpestidae; genus Suricata; species Suricata suricatta. The sequence continues at coordinate 34,629,023 of NC_043701.1, forward strand.
AAAATGTTTTTGAGGTCCATCTACATTACAACATACATCAGTACTTCATTCCTTTTTACTCCTCAGGAGTATTCCAGTTATGTAACATTTATCCATTTATCAGTTCATAGATACTTGAATTGATTCCACTTTTCATCTGTTATATATAATGTTGCTATAGATATCCACATCTACTGTAGAATGTTTTGTGTGTACATATATTTTCATTCCTCTGGGGTAGATACAAAGGAGTGGAGTTTCTGGGTCACATAGTAAACATGTGTTTCACCTTTTAAGAAACTGCCAAACTGTTTTCCAAAGTGATTACATCAATTTACATTCCCCACCAGAACTATCCAAGAGTTCTTGTTTCTCCTTAATCTTGCCAATTCTTATTGTTATCTATTACTTCTGTTGTTGTTGTTGTTGTTGTTGTTATTGTTGTTATAGCTACCTTTTCTAGCAGAGGGGGTAGTGAGTATAAGTAAAATAGTATCTCGTACTGACTATAATTCACATTTCCTAATGACCAGCGATGTTCAGCATCTCTTCATGTGCTTACTGCCCACTCATATATTTTCTCTGGTAAAATGTCTATTCAAATATTTTACTTTTTAAAATTGGGTTATCTGTCTTATTAGTGAGTTTTAATTTTTATTTATATATTCTGTGATCACAAATTTTAAAGAACTGCATTGTTGTTTTGGATAGAATATATTCAAAGGATATGTATATATGATCAGCATGATTTAACTGATGGCAGCCATTTCCTTTAGAACAGTGGTTATTTGTTTAAAACTGTTGGTGATTCTTAAGATGAAATGCAAGGAGTACATATCTCAGTTCTTTCTTTAATCATTAGTATAACTATTACAATGACTAGTTTTAGTGCTTCTATACATATGGATAAAAACCAAAATATTGGCTGAGTTCGGGTTAATGAAACTATGTCTTATTTTTTGAGCAGTAATCTACCCAAGCTCCTGAATCTTGTCTTAACATATTTCAGTATCAAAGATCCAATTTTCTAAGAATTTATAAGATGGTTATAGATCACAATGAAAATTTCTTTATCTCTTCCATCTTTCTTTTCTTTGTTCCTGCTTCCATTTTTTGTGCTTCTATTTTAATTCTCTTTTACAAAGAGGTGTTACTTAAAATTTCTACTACTACTTTATTCCTACCACTTGTAAAACATTTCTTCAGGTTGTTTGACATGTATTAGACACATATGATAATCATTTCCTTTAGTTTTTTTGTTCCATACCAGACTGTGTCTTGAAATAATAACTTTGTAAAGGGAATACTATTTAATGAGCTTGATAAATTTTAATGTTTTTACACTTCAATTTGGGGAATTTCAGGTAGTTGGAACTCTTAAGCACTTCTATTAATTACAAATTTTGAAAAATTAGAATTGTAATCATTATTGTTATTTGTTAGCATAGACTGGTGTACAGTAGGCAATCAACTCTTAGTCTCTGTAGAATAGTCATGAAAGATCCATGACAAACTCACCAAATAAATATTGTAAGTAAAGAATTCTAAATTAAATATTTCCAAATCTCATTACTATCTCATTTATATTTCAAGCCATGTAAAATAAAACCACATTTAAGTAGATATAATAAATTAAATAGTTCTATAAAGACTTTAAAAGTGGATTTATTGAAAAAGGCCATTTTATCATCTCTTAAGATCCTTCATGAGACAAGATATCAAACACTCTGCCAATAATTTTAAAACTCTGAAATCACTTAACAATAACATAATAAGGACTTCAGGAACAAGTAATTTCCATAATATGAGGTAAACAATACAAAGAGGTGAAATGGCTAACTGTATCAAAACAACATCTAAAGCCTTTACTCAGCTACAATAGTTTTCCCCCAAAGGAGGATATGTGTCAATCACAGTGATGGAATTTTACTGAGAACACTATATTCATTATAAGTAAAAGTCCTAATTATTTAAATAAATAGGAACATTATCTATGAACTAATAATAATGAGAACGTGCTGTCTTTGAAAGGATATATAGAATTTAGGGTTAGAAAGCTTGAGTTTTAATTTTAATAGCTATGTGATTTTGGATAGGTTGTTTAATCCTGTAGTCTCAATAGTCTCATCTACAAAATGGAGATCATAATAATGGCTACCTTCCTCACAGAACTGTCCAAAATAGTATATTAAATTAATGTATCAAACTATAAACTTTTAAGAGACATCAATATGAATTCCCCTTACTATATAATGGCTTAAAGAGAGGTTTCTAAGTTTGCTGGTAATTTTGGAAGTGAGAGGATCTATTTATTATGAAAACAACCCTTACCCGACATTTCTACCCAAAGACCAACTATAAAGCTAGTACCGGAAAATAATATTTTGGAGATAATGTAGAAAGTAAGAAAATGACGCTTAATAGTTGCCATAATATGGGGCACCTGGGTGGCTTAATAGTTTAAGCGTCTGACTTAGGCTCAGGTCCTGATCTCACAGTCCGTGGGTTGGAGCCTAGTGTGTGCTGACAGCTCAGAGCCTGGAGCCTGCTTCAGAGTCTGTGTCTCCCTCTCTCTCTGCCCCTCCGCTGATCACACTGTCTCTCTCTGTTTCTCAAAAATAAATAAATTTTAAAAATAGTTGCCATAATATCAGATCTAAATTTGAATACCATGATGTCATTAAAAACAATTAATAGTTATTAATAAATAATTGGAATTAATGACAAATCAACTAGATGTCTCTGAATTGAAGGCCATTCATATTCAGCTCCAATTTAAAAAAAAAGTGATAGCTACTTTATAGATGAGAAAACTGAGGCTCGGAAAGGTTTGATAACATATCTTAGTTCACACAGTAAGACTAAAATACTTCACAAGAGCATATACCATAGTAGGATCATGAAATTTTAGAATTTCAAAGGTAGGGTGCATTTTCCAACCCAATCTATTCAATGTGCATGTGAGAAAACTGAGATACAGAGAAATAAATACACTTTTCCAAGGTCATACTGGAAAAATTAATACCAAAAAATTTATTATAAGAAAATAGACTCCTGATTGCTATGACCATACACACACAGAGAGACTAAATTAATTTATAAAATGGTATTTTGTCTTTTTTAAGTGTTAATTTCACTGAAATAATTATATATTTACATATTATATTTCTTCAGCTAGTTTTTATCTTAAAAAGAGAAATCAAAGAATATCTCCTATGTCACTTAAGCTTCTGTTGTGTTTTGAAGTCAAGCTGCTCTAGCTACTCTGACATCCTTGTATTAAATGGGTAGCAATTGATTAGGCCTCAAAGTATCTTGGTTTGATGGCTAAGTATTATATTTTATATAGGCCATCTGAGTCCAGAATTAGGGAGAGCAGTATCTAAATTCATTTTTTATTAAAGATGTGTTTTTAAGACTATGTTTTGTATGATCAGTGTTTAAATTAAAATTATTCTTTAGCAACTTTCTCTTCGAAATTATTTAAATAATATGAATGGAAAAAAATCGTACACTGTGATGTTATCTGGACCAATAAAATATCCGTATATTCTCTTTTTATTCCTTTCTTTCAAAACTAACTGTAGTAATGCAGTCATATTTTTATTTCACCAACAAAATATTTCCATTCTAGCTTATCCATAAGATAATGTGACTTTAAATATAGCATGTAGATTTTTTTCCTCTCTTTGAATTAAGCAATATGTGAACAACACAATTTAAAAACTCATGACACCTCCTAACATAGTGGCCCTATTACTAAAACACCGCACTGGCACCAGAAGTTTGGCGTGTGTGTCAGTACTTTTCAAGAGGCCCTCTTTTTGCTTTAAAGGAGATAAACAGAAGAGAAGAATCAGGGGCACCTGACTGGCTTTGGCTCCGGTCATGATCTCACAGTGCATGGGCTTGAGCCCTGTTTCAGGCTCTGTGCTGACAGCTTGGAGCCTGCTTCAGATTCCGTGTCTCCCTCTCTGCTCCTCCCCCACTTGCACTCTGTCTCTGCCTCTCAAAATGTTAAAAAAAAAAAAAAAAAAGTTAAAAGAAGAGAAGAATCAACAAAACGCATTCTAATTTGGGCCATTTCAGAGACTTGATTGGGTCTGTCTTATTATGGCTCTACCATAAGATTTCTAGTAGAACCAAAAGTATCTAGATTAAGAGAATGAATTCTAAGCCAAGGAAAGCTACCGTGTCTCAAACTTCATTCTGGAGCTTGTAAACTAGTGATGTACAATAGAAATACAATGTAAACCACCTATGGAATTCTAAATGCCGTAGTAGCCTCATTAAAAAAGGTAAAAACCATGCAAAATAGATTTCAATAATATACTTTATTTAACTCAATATATTTCAAAATCTTATCACTTTAACATGTGAGCAGTATAAACGTTATTAGTGGGCTATTTTACTTTCTCTCTTTTCTACTCCATCTTCTAAATCCAGTGTGTATTTTATGCTCACAGCACATCTTAATTAAGAGCAGCCATTTTCAGTTGCTTAATAACTACCTATGGTTGGGTAGTGGCTACTCTAGATGTACAGTGTCTACAAAAAAGCAAAGGCTCAACCAGAACAGACCCGGGTATTTGGTCTCTAGGTCTGTAGAGACAAGGGAGTGAGATGTTAAGGGTCTTCTTTCTCTTCCTTCAGACAGTTGGATTAGGACGCTTGCACATTTGATTAGGTATGGACTGTATAAGGAAGAGGTCTTTTATTACCTGGCAATGATTTTATTACCTGGCTAATTTTTACTGACTACTTACATATATGTGATACTCTTCTGATCTATTAAAATTCACTTAATCCTTTCAATCATCCTGTGAAATAGGGTCTATTCTTATCCCCATATCAGACAACATGCCTGTTTGGAAAGCCTCATGGAAAAACTGCAGTTAGTTGTTGCAGATGTGGTTTCCTAACAAAGGAGAAGTAAAGCTTCCACAATAACAGTAAGCTATTAAAAAGTGTGATGATCATCTAAGTCACCTTCTCCACATTTGGGGAACACTTATTGCCCAAATATTCTTAAAAGTTACAAAGATATATTTTAGTTCCATATTCTTCATATCATAATAACAAGATTTAAGAAATTTGGACGAAAATAAAGAGACACTCAAATCAGACGCCAACCACTTCTAATAACATTGTATTGTGTCAGTAAATACTAAACAGCAACCATAATATCAGTCCACAATCAGTGAATATTACATAAGAGAAAAATGTTGAATCAAAAAGATTAATAAATTGAAGATTGATTGTATAGAATTTCAAGTTAAGTAAAAAATGAGCTAATTCTCCAAATTGAGGGTTGGTGGAGGGAGGTGGGTGGCAGCTGAGCTACATGAGTTACGAGTATCAAGCAGGGCACCTGTTATGATGAGCTGCATGTAAGTGATGAATCACTGAATTCTACTCTTGGAACTAATATTGCGTTGTATGTTAACTAACAAGAATTTAAATAAAATTTTGAAAAGAAAAAAACAAAAAATATGAAAATAATAAATATAAAATAAAAAAAGTGAATGAGCATGTTCTCAAAATACCAGTGTCCTTTTAATTAATCAGCCTAAATATAGGAACTGATTTATAGTAGCTAGCCTACTAATGTATCTTTTCCTGCTACTATAAGGGTACAGAAAATAAAAAGATAAGCTAAAGCTAATTAAAATGATGAATCTGTCTTTTCTAATTATTGGGTACTCCTGAGGTATATATGTTTATTATATGACAGAGTACAGAAATGCCCTCTCCATTTATATTTTTATCTGGCTAACTTCTACTCATCATTCAAATCCTAAAGCCTTCCTTGACTATCTTACCATCACTATCCCTGCTTTATGCCATCAAAGTAACATTCATATTTCCTTTAAAGTAGTTGTCACACTGCCAGTTTTATATTTATGTATGTCATTATTTGATTGTAAGATAGATAGTAAGCTGTATTAAGGCAAGAGCTGTTATCACTTTTTGGTCAGTATTTTATTGTTTAGTAAAGTGCCTAATATAGAGTAAATACTCAATAAATATTTGTTGAATAAATTAATAAATGTGCTAAGTGTTTTATAAGCATAATTTAATGAACTTATAAAATAATCCCAATAGTTATTTTCACTTCTGGTTCTTAACCAAAATGAAGCTTAGGTTAACTGAATAGCCTAAGACCAAATACCTATTCATCATTATTGAACTCAAGTAGTTTGATTTAATCAACTTTCAAAACCCCACCTTGCTTTTTAATTTTTCCCAATGCTTCACAGTCCAAACCCAATTCGAGTATTATTGAATCTTCCTTTCTTTTTCTTTCTTTTTTTTTCTTTCTTCCCTTCCCTTCCCTTCCCCCTTCCCTTCCCTTCTCTTCTCTTCTCTTCTCTTCTCTGTCTCTCTCTCTCTCTCTCTCTCTCTCTCTCTCTCTCACTCTCTCTCTCTCTCTTTCCTTGCCTCGACTTAGGCCACAGTGTGATAAAGTTGACTTTCTAAAATATAAATCTGCCATCATGTCTCTAACTGAAAAACATCCTCGATGGCTGTCCAACATCTAAGAATAAGAGTCAAAATTCTCAGCCTAGCAAATAAGGTCCTCCAGAATCTAGACCTTGCCTCCCTACCCCTCCAGTCTCAATTCCAGTTAATCTCCCAAGTAGTCTTTGCGTGAGATGCATCAAAATAGTGAGTGGTCCCTAATATTCTGTGTTTTTATACACCTTCCTGTCTTTGTGTACCCTTTTCCTTCTACCTAGAATCAATTCTCCCCTTTCTCTGTCCATTGATCTCTGCCCTGTTATCTCTATGACCCAATTAAAACTCCCTTCCTAAAATCTTCCCTGACAAGCTAGGCTGGCGGAATCACTCCCTCCTCTTATCAGAGCCCGCACAGTGTATCTCCCTCTGTCACAGCATGAAAATCTTCTACACTGAAAGCTGGGAAAATATTCTCAACTTATTTATTTTCAACAATTAGTGAAAAGTGAGTGGTTCACAGTTGTCTAACCTAGCGAATGAATACATACAGATTTCCAAATTCTGTACTCACAATTCAAGTTAAGGCAACTTGTGTTGCAAGGTCATTATGAGAGTGTCTATTCAGTTATAAAACCATTTTGTAGATGAGGCAGGATGTTGTGGGATGCTGGGGTGAGAATAAGGGGTGACCCGTTTACGGGCCATGTGAGATTTCAAGAGGCAGAAAGCTTTTCCTTCAAAATGTATAAACTAATTGAAAAGAATGGACTTGCATATTATCATTAATTTCTAAGGATTAAGAACATACATCAGAAAAAAAACATTCCGGGAAAGTTTATAAAATCTATGTGACAACAAATATAAATTTGTAGAAGACATGAAAATTTGGCAGTACTTGTGAAATATGGCTTTTTACCAAAAAACTGCATTATTCATCCTAATTCCTATTTTATTCCTTAACAAAACAGACTGCTTTATTATAAGAAAGGAAAAATTACATAATAAAACTATAACTGGTCAGATTTTTGCTATAACTGCCTTTACTACCCTCATCTCCATATCTCTTTACATAAACAATGCATATTAGAAAAATATTTATTTAGAGCTAAAACCACATAGAATGATTTGGAAGTACTTACTTTATGCACGTGAAATGTGCAGATAGAATTTCCTATAGAATTAATTTTTCTATTATTATCTGTTTTTGCACATATTTTAATAAATGGGAAACATTTTTGAAAAATCAGAAAATCGTATTACAACCTATTTCCTAGATTTATCATGAATCATTTCACATGGTATCTTGCAACTATGTTGTTCATTTTTCTAATATAGTACATAAAAGCAATTACCCCACATTACTTATGTTTTGGTGTTAGTTGAAACAATACTAAAATCCCACTTCATATTTATATTCAAAGACATTTAAGATGGTTTTGAACAATGATTTACCCTTGGCCTTGCTTACCATCAACCACACAAATGTATGAAGGAGAATGTGTGCATTTAAAAAATGTACAGTAAAGATGTCTTCATGACAGGGCACCCACAAAAGATGAGAAAAAGCCAGTAATATGTATTTTCTACTGAAATCAATGGGAAACTTGTTACGGCCCCACAGGACCCTCTTCACTGCAGTCGCTAGTTAAATGTAAAGTATGTCATGCCCCTCAACGCCAGGGAGTGTGTTTTGGAACTGCTTTTATAAATTGTCACTTTAAGCATATCATTATAGAATTTCAAGTTAGACTAATGCACATATATTTAATTTTAATGTATCTTTGTGTTATTTATAATATATTCACATACGTTTCACATCGTAATTAAAGCAAGATACTAAAGGGATGACTAAGTTCTTTCAGTATTTGCATTTATATATCTATTCCTTGTTTCTTCATATGGCTATTTTGCTTTAAGAGTGTTGAATTTACTAAGTACCCACATAGTGTATCAACCCAATCTCTGAACTTTAGCCTCACATCCATGTATTAAAAGGGGTGGGGTCAGAAATATACTACAACTGAGTGGACTAAAAAAATAAGAATCTAATAACCAACCTGAATTTAGGAGGGTCAAGCATATATAATTTTTATGCATTACATCTAACATTATATATCACATAATATTATATGTTATTATACAGTTATAAACCCAGAACAAAAATGAAGATTTTTTTATTAATCCCAGTTATTTATCTCCTTGCTTCTTTTCCCTGTAAAACAACAGAAATTTTCTTTTAACATTTTTGAGCCCCAAATGGAGATTAACTCAGTTTGATTCCTGAAACAACTTCCTCAAGGTGGGAATGGTCCATTCAGTAAATCAAAACTCAGGAGTAACACAGAGTACATTTGTGTCTCCATGAGTCATTTCAACACAAGAATCCAAAGACAATTTTTTTCTTCAATACAGTGCAGCGACATAGTGCCTATTACTTTACATGTTAAATAGTAACTCCTTTTTAGCAAGGTGAATTTAGGAAATAGTAACATAACACCTAAGGTACGAAGTACAGATTTCTGAGATAGTTTATAAGCATCAATTACTAATGTTCACATAACCCATTCTTTAAATTGGGAATAATTATTTCAATATTAATCAAATGGTTTTAATACTATAAAATGAATTTGCTTTTGTCACCCAACTGACATGGAGCCCATATGGTACATATCCATGGTCAAAGCACGAACACACACACACACACGCACACACACGCACACACACGCACACGCAGAACCAGTAAATCAGTACAGATGCTTGCTATACTATTCTCCAAGATTATCATAAATATAAACAAAACTAAATTTAGCCACCTACTGAAGTAAATTAATGTTTTAAATGATGGTATATGTGAGAAATGGAAATGCTCAGAACATCAACAACACTTCCATGTGACATACTTTTGGAGAAAGAGCTTCAAGAATTT